>NC_041391.1:433633251-433652154 GCF_002162155.2 Triticum dicoccoides | reverse complement strand
CTTCTTTTCGGTAGACCCCCAGACTGCCGGTGACCCCCAGTTCGACTACGGAGTTGACGACCCCTCCTTGCCAGAGCAACCAGGCAAGCCCCCCTGGGATCACCAGATATCGCCCTATTCCTTCACTCTACTTCTTGCATTAGAGTAGTGTAGCATGTTACTGTTTCAGTTAATCCTATTCTGTTGCATAACCTATCATTGTTGCTACAATTGTTGATACCTTACTTGCAATCCTAAATGCTCAGTATAGGATGCTAGTTTATCATCTGCGGCCCTACATTCTTGTCCGTCTGCCTTGCTATACTATCGGGCCGTGATCACTCGGGAGGTGATCACGGGTAGATACTTACATACATACATACTATACGGATGGTGACTAAAGTTGGGTCGGCTCGTAGAGTACCCGCAAGTGATTCCGATGTGAGGGCTGGAAGGTCAGGTGGCTCCATCTCGGTAGAGGTGGGCCTGGGTTCCCGACGGCCCCTGACTGTTACTTTGTGGCGGAAGGATAGGGCAGGTTGAGACCACCTAGGAGACAGGTGGGCCTGGCCCTGGTCGGCGTCCGCGGTTACTTCAAAATAACATGCTTAACGAGATCCTGGTATTTGATCTCAGTCTGGCCACTGGCCTATACGCACTAACCAACTAGGCGGGAATAGTTATGGGCACTCGACATCATGGTATCAGCCGAAGCCTTCTTAACGTCAGTAGAACGACGCGCGCCGGGTTGGACCGTGTAACACAACTTCCTTTGTAATGGAGGTTGCTAGGTCTGCTCACCGGCCGCCCTCGCAACATGCAGGTGTGCAACGGGCGATGGGCCCAGACCCCTACGCGCATAGGATTTAGACCGGCGTGCTGACCTCTCCGTTGTGCCTAGGTGGGGCTGCGACGTGTTGATCGTTCGAGGCCGGGCATGACCCAAGAAAGTGTGTCCAGCCAAAGGGGATCGAGCGTGTTGGGTTATGTGGTGCACCCCTGCAGGGAAGTTTATCTATTCGAATAGCCATGTCCCTCGGTAAAAGGACGACCAGGAGTTGTACCTTGACCTTATGACAACTAGAACCGGATACTTAATAAAACACCCAGACAAGTTTCAGAGACAACCCGGTGATCGCTTTTTCACAGGGAGACGAGGGAAGGATCGCCGGATAGGATTATGCTATGCGATGCTACTTGGAGGACTTCAATCTACTCTCTTCTACATGCTGCAAGACGGAGGCTGCCATAAGCGTAGTCTTCGATAGGACTAGCTATCCCCCTCTTATTCTTGCATTCTGCAGTTCAGTCCACCGATATTGCCTCTTTACACATATACCCATGCATATGTAGTGTAGATCCTTGCTTGCGAGTACTTTGGACGAGTACTCACGGTTGCTTTGTTCCCTCTTTCCCCCCTTTTTCCTCTTCTTCTCGGATGCCGCAACTAGACGTTGGAGCCAAGGAGCCAGACGCCACCGTCAACGACGACTCCTACTACACTGGAGGTGCCTACTACTACGTGCAGGCCGCTGACGACGACCAGGAGTAGTTTAGGAGGATCCCAGGTAGGAGGCCTGCGCCTCTTTCAATCTGTATCCCAGTTTGTGCTAGCCATCTTATGGCAACTTGTTTAACTTATGTCTGGACTCAGATATTGTTGCTTTCGCCGACTCGTTTATGTTTGAGCACTTGTATTCGAGCCCTCGAGGCCCCTGGCTTGCAATATGATGCTTGCATGACTTATTTTACTTTTAGAGTTGTGTTGTGATATCTTCCCGTGAGTCCCTGATCTTGATCATACACATTTGCATGCATGATTAGTGTACGATTGAATCGGGGGCGTCACACTTGTTCCTCCAAAGCTTTACTTGCCACTCTTAATATCATTTACTTATGGCTTTGATGTATGTTGTCATCAATTACAAAAAAGGGGGAGATTGAAAGCACAAGTGCTCCCTGGGTGATTTTGGTAATTAATGTCAACATATCTCTTGTTGGACTAATGTGTTTATCTAGTGTATTTCAGACAAGTTCAACAATGGTGTGGAAAGGACAAGACGATGTGGAACCCCTTCAAGGTGCTAAGGACATGCGTTGGCAAAAGCTTAATACTCTTCATCTTTGTTTTAGTGATCCAAGATCACATTGAGTCCATAGGAAAGCCAATAGTATTAAAATGGGATGAGGTGTTGCTTAATGGCTTGCTTGCTCAAATGATTAGTGATATTGCTCCAAAATCCTCAACCACTTTCTCCATCCAAATATGTAAAAACCCTAAAGTCCAACTCGGACCCTCCAATTCTTCCTATTCGGCGTCACCGAGTTCATGACATAGCCACTGCCAGAAACCCTAATATTTCGGTCTCACCGAGATGGCCTTGCCAACTCTTTGTGACTTGTTGCATTTATTTCGCTCTCACCGCGTTGGCTTGACATTCTCTCTGTTGCCTTATTGCTTCACTTCTGTCTCACCGAGTTGATGCAATCGGTGCCACCGAGATAATGTTTGCCCTAAAGCCCTAGCACATCGGTCCCACCGAGTTGTTCCAGTCGGTCGCACCGAGATTCCTAACATTCACATTTTGAACTAATCGGTCCCATCAAGTTTAACTATTCGGTCTCACCGAGATGGGTCAATTGTCTGTAACGGTTGGATTTTGTGTGGAGGCTATACATACCCCCTCCACCCCCTTCTCCATATGTGAGAGAGCCATCAGAATGTGCCTACACTTCCACCATACATTTTTTGAGAGAGAACCACCTACTCATGTGTTGAGATCAAGATAGTCTAATCCTACAACAAGAATCTTGATTTCTAGCCTTCCCCAAGTTGCTTTCCACTAAAATCATCTTTCCACCATATCTAAATTTGTGTGGGAGAGTTGAGTGTTGGGGAGACTATCATTTGAAGCACAAGAGCAAGGAGTTCATCATAACACACCATCTATTATCTTTTGGAGAGTGGTGTCTCCTAGATTGGTTAGGTGTCGCTTCAGAGCCTCCGTCAAGTTGTGGAGTTGAACCAAGAAGTTTGTAAGGGCAAGAAGATCGCCTACTTCGTGAAGATCTACCCGAGTGAAGCAAGTCCTTTGTGGGCGGTGGCCACGGTGAGGTAGACAAGGTTGCTTCTTTGTGGACCCTTCGTGGGTGGAGCCTCCATGGACTCGCGCAACCGTTACCCTTCGTGGGTTCAAGTCTCCATCAACGTGGATGTACGATAGCACCACCTATCGAAACCACTCCAAAAATCTCCATGTCTTCATTGCGTTTGCACACTCCAATCCCATCCCTTTACTTTCTTGCAATTAGCATGCTTTACTCTTTCCGATGCATATACTCTTGTCATGCTTGCTTGAAATGTATTTTGAATGCTTAAACTTGTGCTAACTCTCAACCTTAACTTCAAGAATCTAAAAACTGCTACTTTTTCTTATTAAGGGTCTAATCACCCCCTAGATCCCTCTTCTCGATCCTTTCACCTGCTATCCAAGCTAATCAGCGTGTTGTTCTTTGCCAGAAGAGTCTGTTCAACGAGAACTTCACGCCACCAAACACATAAGTGCCAGCATCCAGGGGAGTGTCGTTGGGTCCAAACACACTCAATGCGACGCTAGCAAATGCACTGATGGGCGGTGCAACCAGCCAGCCTAACATGTCACGCAAGAAGAGGAGGCGACCAGGAAATGGTAAGAAGGGCACTGTCGCCGCCAACCAATCGGTTGAAAATAATAAAGAAGTAGGTCATCATGTTGCATGGCAGACTTACCATTCCCCAGGTGAACCCATCCTTCCAAAGGAGCTCGGCAATCTTCTGCAGACATAATTGAGGGTTCTACATGACACAATTCTCTGTGGGGAGAAGTGCGCATTTTCTCATGCAGGTGGACATCGCCCTGTTTTCACAGTGATGGTGCCGCCTAATATTGGTTTGTGCGACATTTTACCCGCGGACAAGTTCTATGTGCCATTTGAAGATATCTTCAACCTATTCCACCTATACAAGCTTGGTCCTTCCTTAATACGCCTTTGGGAAATCAGTAGCGCCTACATTGCCAAATGTGAGCTCAACAAGGTTGTCGCAGTAGGGGACCCCTACCTCATGCACGAGACCAACATCAACCTCGCCCCGTCAAGCTATGAGGAACTACCTGACAGACCTCATGCTTGCCAACATGTAAAAGGATTGCCTTCTAGTGCCCTATTATCCGAAGTAAGTCATTCATTACTTGGTACACACTATTCTTTCATACAATCTCGTTCTGCTTCCATGTCAAAACATTATATACTCGAGAATAATTGTTTTTTCTCTACTTTTTACGTAGAGAACATTGTGTCCTCATCATTATTACCCCGAAGTTCGCCAAAACTTATTTCTTGGATTCGATGAGGAAAGAGGAGAAAGACTACAGACACATCAAGAAGGTTCTCCATGAAGCACTCATTGATTATACTAGCCGGGAAGGAGTGATCTGAGACGGATATCACAAGTTCTAGAAATTTAAAGCGATATGCTTTGGCCACAAAACTGACTTTTGTTGCATTCAGCAGCTAGAAAACACTGATTCACACGGCTACTACGTCAACCACCACATGGAGGAGTACATACGGGAGGGAGAACGGCTTAAAAAGAACCCCGAGGTCATAACACGGGGGAAGACACTGGTACATCGAGGTGCTATACAAATGGTTTTTAACCACTTTCTGCGACGGTGTTTTGAACCGTCGCCAAGTGAGTGACTGCGATAGGGGGGTCCTTCCCACACGACCCAGAAACCGTCGGGGATAGACCCTTGATAGGTCTCCAACGTATCTATAATTTTTTATTGTTCCATTGATGTTATATTATCATTC
The DNA here is from genome assembly GCF_002162155.2 of Triticum dicoccoides. NCBI lineage: Eukaryota > Viridiplantae > Streptophyta > Magnoliopsida > Poales > Poaceae > Triticum > Triticum dicoccoides. The sequence continues at coordinate 433,647,321 of NC_041391.1, read as the reverse complement.
TTGGATGTTTTACAACAATTTTATAATCATTTTATATCATGTTTTGGTACTAACCTATTGACATAGTGCCTAGTGCCAGTTGCTTTTTTTGCATGTTTTTTAGATCGCAGGAAATCAGTACCAAACGGAGTCCAAACGTAGCAAAACTTTTTGTGGAATTTTTATGGACCAGAAGACACCTAATGGGTCAGAGAAGCACCTGAGGGGTGCCCCGAGGGGGGCACAACCCACTAGGGCGCGCTTGGGCCCCCAGGCGCACCCAGGTGGGTTGTGCCCACCATGGTGGCCTCTTGCACCGCCTCTTTGCTCTATAAATACCCCAATATTCCAGAAACCCTAGGGGAGTCGACAAAAATCAATTCCAGCTGCCGCAAGTTCCAGAACCACTGATCCAATCTTGACACCATCACGGAGGGGTTCATCATGCCCATTGGCGCCTCTCCGATGATGCGTGAGTAGTATTTTGTGGACCTATGGGTCCGTAGTTAGTAGCTAGACGGCTTCCTCTCTCTCTTTTGATTCTCAATACAATGCTCTCTTGGAGATCCATATGATGTAACTCTTTTTGCGGTGTGTTTGTTGGGATCCGATGAGCTTTGAGTTTATGATCAGATCTATCTTTTTATCCATGAAAGTTATTTGAGTCTTCTTTGATCTCTTATATGCATGATTGCTTATAGCCTCGTATTTCTTCTCTGATATTTGGGTTTTGTTTGGCCAACTTGATCTATTTATCTTGCAATGGGAAGAGGTGGTTTGTGATGGGTGATACGTCTCCAACGTATCTATAATTGAATGAAGTATTCATGCTATTATATTATCCATCATAGATGTTTTATATGCATTTATATGCTATTTTATATGATTTTTGGAACTGACCTATTAACCTAGAGCCCAGTGCCAGTTTCTGTTTTTTCCTTGTTTTTGAGTTTTACAGAAAAGGAATACCAAAAGGAGTCCAATTGACGTGCCAAATTTTGATGATTTTTTATGGACCAAAAGAAGCCCCTGGAGTAAAAGAGTTGGGCCAGAAGAGTCCCAGGCTGTCCACAAGGGTGGGGAGCGTGCCCCCCCTGGGTGTGGGCCCCTATCTCGTGGACGATTCGGAGACCCCCCTGACGTGAGACCGACGCCAAAAATTCCTATAAATATAGAAACCTCCAGAAAATAACCTGGATCGGAAGTTCTGCCGCCGCAAGCCTCTGTAGCTATGAGAAATCAATCTAGGCCCTCTTTGGCACCCTGCCGGAGGGGGCCATCATCATCGGAGGCCATGGAGGAGGATCCCGGAGGGGCCATCATCGCCATGAAGGCCAAGGACTAGAGGGAGAACCTCTCCCCATCCAGGGGGAGGCCATGGAGGAGGAAGCACAAGGGATAGGACCTCTCCTCCTCTCTCTCGGTGGCGCCGGAGTGCCATCGGGAGGGGAATCATCGCCGCAGTGATCGTCTTCATCAACATCACCATCCTCATCTCTTTTACGCGGTCCACTCTCCCGCACCCCGCTGTAATCCCTACTTGAACATGGTGCTTTATGCCACATATTATGATCCAATGGTGTGTTGCCATCCTATGATGTTTCTAGTAGATATCTTTTGTCTTTGGGTTGATTGATGATCTAGATTGGTACGAGTTGTATGTTTTATTTTGGTGCTGTCCTATTGTGCCCTTTGTGTCGCTCAAGTGTGAGGGATTCCCCCTGTAGGGAGTTGCAATATGTTCAAGATTCGCTTAGAGTAGGTTGCTTGAGTGACAGAAGCATAAATCCGAGTAAGGGGGTTGTGGCGTATGGGATAAAGGGGACTTGATGCTTTAATGCTATGGTTGGGTTTTACCTTAATGATCTTTAGTAGTTGCGGATGCTTGCTAGAGTTCCAACCATAAGTGCATATGCTCCAAGAAGAGAAAGTATGTTAGCTTATGCCTCTCCCTCATATGAAATTGTAATGACGACTACCGGTCTTGTTAACAATTGCCTAGGATAATTCCACACACTGATCCATCATCATTCCACACTCGCTATTTATAATATTTAGTAATATATTCTAACTTTAGGATAACAACACCTACTTTTATATTTTAGCTCTCCGATATCATGCAAAGTTATCCTCTTCATACCCACAACGTAGTTTTATTTCTCGTATCTAGTTGGAAGCAAATGTTCGGTGTACGTGGAGTCGTATCACTGGCAGATAGGACTTGAGAGAATATTGATCTTACCTTTAGCTTCTTGTGGGTTCGACACTCCATACTTATCACTTCCACCTTTGGAAATTGCTATGATGATTCCCTGCACTTGGGGATTATCAAACTCTTTTCTGGCGCCGTTGCCGGGGAGCAATAGCGTGGGGTTGATATTCTCATGTGTGCTTCTTTGCTTTCTTCACTAAGTAGATTTTATTTTCCCTTTTTGTTTCTGTTTAGTTCTGGGTGAAACATACAAAAAAATTTAAAGAATGAAAATACAAAAAAAATACTTACCTCTCATGCCTAAAAAAGTTTATCTGTAAATAAATATCCCCTTGTATATATCCATTGTATTATAAAAATAATGTGCCAAGCTTTGCTTTTAGGATGATTAGATTGCTTGTTTACTATGTGCAGAACAAAAACAGAAACTTTGGCTGTCGTGATTTTACATTTTTTTACTAGAAGGTCAAATGGGTCTCGAACTTTTTGTAAATTACTTCTGTACAAATTGTTCAAATTTTCATATTTATTTCATAGTTTTTGGAGTTACAGAAGTTTACTAAACTTCCAGATTAGTACAGACTGTCCTGTTTTTGACAGATTCTGTTTTTTTGCATGTTGTTTGCTTATTTTGATGAATCTATGGCTAGTATCGGGGGGTATGAACCATAGAGAAGTTGGAATACAGTAGGTTTAACACCAATATAAATAAATAATGAGTTAACTACAGTACCTTAAAGTGGTAGTTTGCTTTATTACACTAACGGATCTCACAAAGTTTTTGTTAGAGTTTTGTGTGGATGAAGTGTTCGAAGATCGAGGAGCTATCAATATGAGAAGAATAAAGAGAGGCAAGAGTTCAAGCTTGGGGATGCCCAAGGCACTCCAAGTAAATATTTCAAAGGATACTCGAGCATCTAAGCTTGGGGATGCCCCGGTTGGCAGCCCATCTTTCTTCTTCAACAAATATCGGTATGCCTCGGTTTTTGTTTTGTTCACATGATTTGTGTCCTTTGTGTTTTTGTTTTTTTCCTTTAAGAACCATGATAGTATTATTTATACCTTCATTTATAGAATACTTCATGTGCTTCACTTATATCTTTTAAGTATGATCTTATAGAATTGCTCTTTGTGCTTCACTTAAATCTTTTGAGTATGGTTTTATAGAATGCTTTGTGTGCTTCACGTACATATTTTGAGCTTGGATATTGGTTAGTCTATATTAATTGTAGAATGCTCCATGAAATTCACTTATATCTTTTTGAGTATGAATAATACTATCATCTAAAGTGGGTTTGGAAGAGTGTCAACTTTAGGAATTAGTGATCCCACTATTCCGAATGAGAAGAATTTTGCTTATGTGGAGAGTAGAAAAATTTCTATGCTAGTAGATCACAAAAATAATTCTTTATGTGATGGTTATATTGTTGAATTCATTCATGATCCTACTGAAAATTATTATGAGGGAGTAATTTATGCTTGTAGGAGTTGCAATAATACCAAGTTTCCTCTCTATGTGCTTAAAGTTTTGAAGTTATACTTGTTTTGCCTTCCTATGCTAGTTGATTCTTGTTCCTATAAATTATGTGCTCACAAAATCCCTAGTCATAGGAAGTGGGTTAGATTAAAATGTGCTAGTCATATTTTCATGATGCTCTCTCTATGTTTCAATTCTTTTCTTTTATGGAGCATCATTGAAATCATCATGCCTAGCTAAAAGGCATTAAAGAAAAGCGCTTGTTGGGGGACAACCCAATATCTACCCTTGATGTATTTGTGTGTTTACATGATTAATATACTGTAGTAATCATGTTTTATAGCTTTTGTTTCAATAAATTTCCATGTAAGACCTTTGGGAAGACTTGGGTGAAAGTTAATGTGATCTTGCTGTAAAAAACAGAAACTTTGCGCTCATGGGATTAGCTGCCATTTTTTAAGAAGAGTGATTTTGAGTTGATTCTTTTTGCAGAAGATTAAAAAATAAATTCCTCACGTCCACAAATTTATTTCATAATTTTTGGAGTACCATAAGTATGGTTGTTGTTCAGATCATTACAGGCTGTTCTGTTTCTGGCAGATTCTGTTTTCATTGCATAGTTTGCTTGTTTTCTAGTTTCTATGACTTACATTTCTCAATATAAATTTTAGAAATGATATGGTACAATAGGCATTGTGTGAGAACAATTATGAACCTTGTCTTTGACAGTACCAAAGTGAATGGTTTACTCTTTATCATACTAACCTATCTCACGAAGTTCTGATAAGTTTTGTGTGATTGAAGTTTTCAAGCTTTGGGTGAGATATTGATATGAGGAGAATAAGGAGCAGAAAGACCCTAAGCTTGGGGATGCCCAAGGCACCCCAAGGTAATATTCAAGGAATAATCAAGCGCCTAAGCTTGGGGATGAACTATCGGTATACTTTACTCGGAGCTATATTTTTATTCGTCACACGATATGTGTTTTGCTTGGAGCGTATTTTCAATTTTACTTGCTGTTTGAATAAAATCATTGGATCTTAAATCTTGAATGAAAAAGAATCCTCCCATGGCTAGTTAATTATTTGACTACTCAGTGTTCTTCACTTATATCTTTTTGGAGTAGTTTGTCATTTACTCACGCGCTTCACATATATCCTATGAGTAAATGGTTGAATGAATTGAATATCATAAATGTGAATTTATATATGTTTCAATTGCTTATACCATGGGGAGTAATGACTTCACACAGAATAAGTATAGGTAGTAAACTTATTGAAAGTTAGCAAACGCAGAATTGGTCACTTGAACAATTCATGAAAGAATATTGAAGGAAGAGAGATTTCACATATAAATATACTATCTTGGACATCTTTTGTAATTGTGAGCACTCATTAAAATATGACATGCTAAAAGGTTGATGTTAGACAAGGAAGACAACTTAATGGGATATGTTTTCCTATATCCGAAACGTTATATTGTCTTGGATCATCCAACATGTTGAGCTTGCCTTTCCCTCTCATGCTAGCCAAATCTTTGCACCAAGTAGAAATACTACTTGTGCTTCCAAACATCCCTTAAACTAGTTTTGCCATGAGAGTCCACCATAACTACCAATGGATTGAGTAAGATCCTTCAAGTAAGTTGTCATCGGTGCATGCAATAAAAATTGCTCTCTAAATATGTATGATTTATTAGTGCAAAGAAAATAAGCTTTATACGAACTTGTGATAGGGAAGAAATAAAAGCGACGGACTGCATAATAAAGGTCTGTATCACAAGAGGCAATATAAAGTGACGTTCTTTTGCATTAAGATTTTTTGCATCCAACCTTAAAATCGCATGACAACCTCTGTTCTCTCTCCGAAGGGCCTATCTTTTACTTTTATCTTCTACCCTTATACAAGAGTCATGGTGATCATCACCTTTCCTTTTTACACTTTTTCCTTCGGCAAGGACTTTATGTTGGAGCGATCTGGATATATATATATCCACTTGGATGTAGGTTTTCATAAAGTATTATTGTTGACATTACCCTTGAGGTAAAAGGTCGGGAGGCAAAACTATAAGCCCCTATCTTTCTCTGTGTCTGATTAAAACTTTGAACCCATAAATATCACATGAGTGTTAGCAATTGTGAAAGACTATATGATAGTTGAGTATGTGGGATTTGCTAAATCAAAGCTCTTACATAGACCCTTCCTAAAAATAAGATGAACTGCAATTGTTTGATGACTAAGAGCACTGTTTGTTAGTTTTCAAGAAAGTTTATGATCTATACTTTCACATGTGAATAGCTTGTTACTTGATCATGAAAAGTTCTATGAGATGAGCTACTGTTATGACATATAATGATGCTAGAAAAGGTGATTTAAATTATCATTGATCAAACTTGTGCACCTGCTAGCATTCACACTTCATAAATTATTTCTTTTATCATTTACCTACTCGAGGACGAGCAGGAATTAAGCTTGGGGATGCTGATACGTCTCCAACGTATCTATAATTTATGAAGTATTCATGCTATTATATTATCCATCGTAGATGTTTTGTATGCATTTATATGCTATTTTATATGATTTTTGGGACTAACCTATTAACCTAGAGCCCAGTGCCAGTTTTCTGTTTTTTCCTTGTTTTTGAGTTCTATAGAAAAGGAATACCAAACAGATTCCAATTGACGTGCCAATTTTTGATGATTTTTATGGACCAAAAGAAGCCCTTGGAGTAAAAGAGTTGGGCCAAAAGAGTCCTGGGCTGTCCACGAGGGCGGGGGCCGCGCCCACCCTCCCCCCTGGGCGTGGGCCCCTATCTCATGGACAATTCGGAGACCCCCCTGACGTGAGACCAACGCCAAAAAATCCTATAAATACAGAAACCTCCAGAAAATAACCTAGATCGGAAGTTCCGCCGCCGCTAGCCTCTGTAGCCACGATAAATCAATCTAGGCCCTCTCTGGCACCCTGCCGAAGGGGGCCATCATCACCGGAGGCCATGGAGGAGGATCCCGGAGGGGCATCATCGCCATGAAGGCCAAGGACCAGAGAGAGAACCTCTCCCCATCCAGGGGGAGGCCATGGAGGAGGAAGCACAAGGGGGAGGACCTCTCCTCCTCTCTCTCGGTGGCACCAGAGTGCCATAGGGAGGGGAATCATCGCCGCAGTGATCATCTTCATCAACATCACCATCCTCATCTCTTTTACGCGGTCCACTCCCGGCACCCCACTATAATCCCTACTTGAACATGGTGCTTTATGCCACATATTATGATCCAATGATGTGTTTCCATCCTATGATGTTTTGAGTATATATCTCTTGTCTTTGGGTTGATTGATGATCTAGATTGGTATGAGTTGTATGTTTTATTTTGGTGATGTCCTATTGTGCCCTCCGTGTCATGCAAGCATGAGGGATTCCCGATGTAGGGTGTTGCAATATGTTCATGATTCGCTTATAGTGGGTTGCTTGAGTGACATAAGCATAAACCCGAGTAAGGGGGTTGTGGCATATGGGATAAAGGGGAGTTGATGCTTTAATGCTATGGTTGGGTTTTACTTTAATGATCTTTAATAGTTGCAGATGCTTGCTAGAGTTCCAATCATAAGTGCATATGCTCCAAGAAGAGAAAGTATGTTAGCTTATGTCTCTCCCTCATATGAAATTGCAATGACAACTACCGGTCTTGTTAACAATTGCCTTGGATAATTCCGCACACCGATCCATCATTATTCCACACTCACTGTTTATAATATTTAGTAATATATTCTAACTTTATGATAACAGCACCTACTTTTATATTTTAGCTCTTCGTTATCATGCAAAGTTATCCTCTTCATACCCACAACGTAGTTTTATTTCTCGTATCTAGTTGGAAGCAAACGTTCGATGTACATAGAGTCGTATCAGTGGCAGATAGGACTTGAGAGAATATTGATCTTACCTTTAGCTCCTTGTGGTTTCGACACTCCATACTTATCACTTCCACCTTTGGAAATTGCTACGATGATTCCCTGCACTTGGGGACTTATGGGTTCGATCTTACGGTGCTTTATCCCAATGACAAAAGGGGAAACGACACGTATGTATCTATGCTATTAAGGATAACAAGATGGGGTCTATTTCTACATAAATAGATCCTGTCTACATCATGTCATCGTTCTTATTGCATTATTCCATTTCTCCATGAACTTAATACACTAGATGCATGCTGGATAGTGGTCGATGTGTGGAGTAATAGTAGTAGATGTAGGCAGGAGTTGGTATACTAATCTTGGACGTGATGCTTATATAATGATCATTGCTTGGATATCGTCATGATTATTTGAAGTTCTATCAATGTAGCGACCTGACCTCGAATGGTCAAGTCTCTGTGCATCAGTGTCATCCCTGGATCGGTAATGCTGACACACACAGTACTCGAGGAATTATAAAAGAGTTTCAATCACACACTTATTACATTGAGTCCTCATAAAGAGTATAATTACACAAAAATATCATGGCTGAAGGCCATCTAACAGATAATTGTGGAAGCTTCAAAGGTAAATGAGTCCATCAACTCCAACGGCATAGCTGAGTGCAAAACAATGACCTATCACACATTATTCATCGTCTGGGTAGTCTGCAACATGAGACGTTGCAGCCGTGTAGGTCAGCACATTGAATATGCTGGCAGAGTTACACTGTAAAGCAATGAAATGCAAGAACTATATCTACATGCAATATTTGGCTGGTGGAGGCTGTAAGTTTATGGTTTTGCATAAAGCTAGTTTTTTCCTACAACAAAGGAATAAATTTATTTAACTACTCCCATGTTGCCCATTATTTGAGAAGGTAACCCCAACTCAAATCCCAATTAAAGAACATCATCAATAACGCAAATCAAATTAATTAAAGTAACATGATGAGATCACATCAATAGTTTCAAGTACAAGATACTCAAGATGTCCATAACCGGGGACACGGCTAACCATGATTAGTTTATACACTCTGCAGAGGTTTGCACACTTTTCCCCACCAGACTCAATCTCCTCCGTTGAATTTCTCGCACTTCATGATGTTTGAGAAACGGATGACCGAGACACAGTCTTTCAGAAGCATTAACTCTTTACTCTGGGTAGACAGTACCACCTACATCCCCTACATCTGCTAGCCTACCACTCAAAGAGGTCACACAACATAGTCAACTATGCCAGAGCCCATAATGGCTTGTGTCTACATATGGAAGTTTCTAGCATGAATAATCTTATGATCCCTTTAAGCCTAGCTGGCGTACCATAGGAAGAATCACACGGGTACTCCGGGATTTTCCAAAATAGGCATCACTGGGTTCCCCAGGTGCCTGCAACTAATCCACCCAGATGTATATTAAAGTTGCCACCTTTTTGTTGTTCATAATTAAACAACTCTCAAACTTCCATGTGTGAATCACAATCCAATCCCCGTCTACGAGCATGGCTAAGCAATAAATAAGTGGAACATATATTCCCGGGGTGATAAAAAAGTATTAGGTTCCTACCTCAAGCACTACAACCAAAACCACATGTTCCCAATCCTACTCATGCAAATATTTGAGGGGCAATACTAATGCATAGTAAAAACTGGGTATATAAGAGTATGATCAAAGTGTAACTTGCCTTGCTGACGATCTGAAAACCCTAGTGACTCGTAGTAGCACGCTTCGCACTCCGAAAACTCTATCGCAAACAAACAATAGCATACATCAGCACTCAAGCATAGTATGCAAGGGTAAAGCTCAACAGAAATGATCCAAACCGACAGTTCAACTGAAGAGCTTCGATTTGCAAAAAGAATCAATCGAATCGGAGCTCCGAAACTCAAACTACGATAAAAAGAAGTTCGAAAACAAATCTGCTTGAAAACAAATTTTAAATTGTCAAAATCATTTTTCAAGTTGATTATCTGCAAAGAGGGGTTCGAGACGAAGATTTTGGCGTTGGTTTCACTGGATTTGGATATGCGAGCAAAAAGTTGCGAGGGTTCGAAGATCAGGGGCTAATCTATGATAAAAATAATCGCAAATAGGCCCCTGGCCGAAAATAAAATAAAAAGGAAAACCTACCAAACGAACATTCGCTAATAGAACCAAACGAATGAACGTTGTTCGCTACTACGGATTAACGGATGAACATCCGCAAATTAGATCCGAACGTAAAAATCGAGAAAACCCCTAACATAATAATTCGTTCTAAACCGAAGAACCGAAGAAAAACCAAAAAAAGGCAAACTGGGACGGTTTTATACCGGTTCACGTCGACAGAGGTCAACAGCGGCGGCGGAACTCCGGCGGCTCCGGCGAGGCTATGCGGCGGCGGCGGCGCGGAACGGCGACGGCGAGCGGCGTGTGGGCGGCGGCGGCGCGCAGCAGCGGCAGCAGACGGTAGGCGGTGGTGGCTGCGGCGGCAAGTGGGTCAGGTGGGGAGGCGGCGGCGGGGTGGGGCGGGCTTTAAAGGGGGGGCGGCGCGTGCCTTGGGCGAGGGGGCGTCCCGACGAGAGTTCGAGTTGGGCTCCCTCGGCATCCGTGCGGCGGTGAGACTACTCCCACTCGGGAGGAAGGCAGCGGGGCGACGTGGGTTGCGGCCCGGCTCGGCTGGGCCTTTGGCCCAGTCGGGTGGCGATTTTTTTTAATAATTCCGCCCAAAAGAAAAAAATACTAATAAATATTAAAGAAAATCTAAAAATGCCCAAAACAATTTCCACCGTCTAAATAAAATATTTAGAACAAAGTGAACATTTTTCTGGCCTAAAAATATAATTTTAAAAAATGCATTCTTTTCTAATTCAAATAAAATAGCAAATAAAATACCAACAAAATCATAATTTTATTTTAAAATTATTTCTCCAATATTTCTCTTAATTTGAAGAAGTCATATTATCTTCTTTCTTTTAGTTTTAATATTGGAAATAATTGGAGAGAAAAAATAATAAAACCAAATTGATCCTTTCTTCAAATATGAATTTTGTGAAACCTCCAACTCTCTCCTTGGGTCCTTGAGTTGCTTAAGATTTCTAGGATCTCAACAAAATGCAAGAATGAATATGATATGCATAGGATGATCTATGCATAACATCCAAATTGCAAATTGGGATGTTACACAATTGCCCAACAGTAATTCGTTTACCCACTGTTTGCTATTTTTCTCGAGAGAAGCCACTAGTGAAATCTACGGTCCCCAGGTCTCTTCTTTATTATATTATCCTTCGCCATATATTTTTATTTGCTTTTATTTTCAGATCTATTAAACCAAAAATACAAAAATACCTCGCTGAATTTTATTTGCTTCTATCAATCTATCATATTTTTATCCCGTCTACTTGCCAATTTCTGGCTCCGTTGCCCGAAAGGGATTGACAACCCCTTTAATATGTCAGGTTGCGGGTATTTGTTATTTGTGTGCAGGTGTCATTCACATAGTGTTGCGTGGTTCTCCTACTGTTTCAATAACCTTGGTATCATCACTGAGGGAAATACCTACCGTAGTTGTGCTACATCATCCCTTCCTCTTTGGGGAAATACCGACGTAGTTCAAGCCACATCAAAAGGAATTTCTGGCGCCGTTGCCGGGGAGACATCATCAACATCTACCAGGTTCCTAATCAAAAATCTCATCTCCTTGCAATTTAGATTATTTGTCATTTACCTCTTGTTTTCTTCTCCCCCACTTCACAAAAATTTGCGGTTTTATTCGCCCTCTTTTTCGTTCGCCCTTTTTCTTGTCGGATCTCTTGTTTGCTTGTGTGACCATTTGTCTTCTATTTGCTTGCATCTTCGCTTGCTAAAAATCTATTGATATGGATCCTCATCCACTAGCTAATATTTTAAAGAGATCTAATTATGTTGAACCAGTTGTTAGTGATTTGAGTGCACTTGATTATCTCTATGAAGTTTTGCTTGAAATTCGTGAATCTGAAAATTGTGATGAAGTGATAGATGAAGAAATTTATGAAGTGATTCATGATAGCACGTTGAATGAAAACCATGATTGCAATGATTTTACTATAAATTCTATTAATGTCAATTGTGCTAATAATATGCAAAACCCCAAGCTTGGGGATGCTAATTTTGATATGTCTGATACTTATTGTAATGACCATGATTGGGGTGATGATGCTTCTTATGATCTTGAAAATTTGTTTATGCCTCATGATGAATATGATATTGATAATAATTTTTGCAATAGTATTGAAAGTGGGTTTGGAAGAGTGTCAACTTTAGGTAAAAATAATACCACATATTTGAAGAGTGTTCAGTCTTATGATTTTTTTGATGAAAGTGGGTTTGGAGAGGCCATGATTTTAGTTGATGTTAATCCCACTATCTTGGAAGATTATAAAACTTTTATGCATGCGGATCATGAAGAGAAAATTTTATATGATAGCTATATTGTTGAATTTGACTATGATCCTACATATAATTATTATGAGAGAGGAAAATATGGTTGTAGAAATTTTCATTTTGCTAAATTACCTCTCTTCATGTTGAGTTTGTCTATATTTTATTCTTCTTCCTTGCATATGCTAGAAATTGCTCGTCTTGATAAATTGTTTGCTTAGAAAATGCCTATGCATAGGAAGAGAGTTATACTTAAATGTGTTTGTCACATGTTTCATGATGCTCTCTTTGTGTTTCAATTATTATCTTTCATGCGAGCATCATTAAAATTATCAATGCCTAGCTAGGGCGTAAAACGATAGCGCTCATTGGGAGGCAACCCAACTTGTATCTTTTTGCTTTTTAGTTTTCTTGTTGTTTTAAATAAAATACCCAATTATGCCTCTGTTATGATTGTTTTTTTGTGTTTTAATTAGCGTCTGTGCCAAGCAAAGCCTTTGGGATCATGTCGGGTGAGAGTTGATTTGACCTTGCTGACAAACATAAACTTTTGTGCTCATGCAAATTACTCTCATTTTTAACAGTAGCGTGATAAAATACCAATTCTTTTTGCATAAGATGAATATACAAATTCCTCACGGGGTTCGAAATATCCAGATTGCTACAGACTATTCTGTTTTTGACAGATTGTATTTTCTTTGTGTTGTGTGCTTGTTTTGATGATTCTATGGTTTCCTTTCAAGAGTGTTTGCGATAGAAAATTTGGAATACAGTAGATATAATGCAAAAATAAAATATGAATGAGTTTTCAACAGTACTTATAGTAGTGATTTTCTTTCTTATATACTAACGGATCTCACGAAGGTTTTGTTGAGTTTTGTGTGATTGAAGTTTTCAAGTTTTGGGTGATATTACGATGGATGAAGGAATAAGGAGTAAGAAGAGCCTATGCTTGGGGATGCCCATGGCATCACAAGCTAGTATCCAAAGAGAAGCAAGCAACTAAGCTTGGGGATGCCACTCAGGCATCCTGTCACGCCCAATATGCGACCCTATCCAAAAGGAACTCGATGGTCCCACCAAGGATAGACCCGCATATTGAAACGCTTTTGCAAGGTGGATATCATTACATCAACATTACATAATAGAAGGGGATACATAAATAAGGCATACAATGCCACATAAATACAACATCACAATACATCAGAGCATCATCCGACTACGGATGAAACACAAACAGAAACTCAAACAACATCCACCCTGCTAGCCCAGGCTGCCGACCTGGAACCTATCCCCTGATCAAAGAAGAAGCAGAAGAAGATCTCAACACGATCAAGCATCGCTCTCGCGTCATGATCATCGCACAACCTATACCTGCAACTGGTGTTGTAGTAATCTGTGAGCCACGAGGACTCAGCAATCCCATTACCATGGGTATCAAGACTAGCAAAGCTTAAAGGAAAGGAAGGGGTAAAGTGGTGAGGCTGCAACAGTGACTAAGCATATATGGTGGCTAACATACGCAAATAAGAGCGAGAAGAGAGCAAGCGGAACAGTCGTGAAGCTAGCAATGATCAAGAAGTGATCCTGAACTCCTACTTACGTCAAACATAACCCAGAAACCGTGTTCACTTCCCGGACTCCGCCGAGAAGAGACCATCACGGCTACACACACGGTTGATGCGTTTTATTTCGGATCTGGTGTCAAGTTATCTACAACCGGACATTAACAAATTCCCATCTGCCTATAACCGCAGGCACGGCTTTCGAAAGATTATACCCTGCAGGGGTGTCCCAACTAGCCCATGACAAGCTCTCGCGATCAACGAAGGAATATACCTTCTCCCAGGAAGACCCAATCAGACTCGGAATCCCGGTTTACAAGACATTTCGACAATGGTAAAACAAGACCAGCAAAGCCGCCCGATGCACCGACAATCCCGATAGGAGCTGCACATATCTCGTTCTCAGGGCAACACCAGATGAGCAATCCGTACAACTAAAACTAGACCTCAAGTTTCCCTGAGGGGGCGCTACAAAGGGCTCTAGTTC
>NC_041391.1:433631355-433632984 GCF_002162155.2 Triticum dicoccoides | reverse complement strand
ATAATAAAGATGACCCTTGAGAGAGCGACTCCCAAGGGAAAAGTAGGTGGTGGTGAGGCAAATGGTAAAACCAAGGTTGGGCCTTGCTGGAGGAGTTTTACTCAAAGCAAACTGTCAAGGGGGTCCCATAAATCACCCGACCGCGTAAGGAACGCAAAATCCGGGAACATAACACCGGTATGACGGAAACTAGGGCGGCAAGAGTGGAACAAAACACTAGGCATAAGGCCGAGTCTTCCACCCTTTACCAAATATATAGATGCATTAATAATATAAGAGATGTTGTGATATCCCAACCAAAATCCTGTCCACCATGGAGCAATCTTCAACTTCACCTGCAACTAACAACACTATAAGAGGGGCTGAGCAAAGCGGTAACATAGCCAAGCAACGGTTTGCTAGGAATGGTGTCAAAGGTTAGAGGTTCATGGCAATTTGGGATGGCTTGATAAACAGGTAATAGGTAGCACAACATAGCGGTAGAACAAAGCAACTAGCATAGCAATGATAGTAGTGAGATCCAGGGTAGCGGTCATCTTGCCTGAAATCCCGCAAGGAAGAAGAACGAGTCCATGAAGAAGACGAATGGGAGTAGTCGAACGAATCCTCACAATCACAACATTGCCGGAACTAAGAAGCAACACCAGAAAGAAAGAAACAACATGGTAAATGCACAATCATAAACATGTCATGATGCACAAACAAGTATGATGCATGTCCGGTTTAATGAGGCATGGCATGGCAAAGTGCAACAAACAATACTACAAGTTAAGTGGAGCTCAATATGCAACGAGTTGCATATTGACGAAACACCACAAGCAATTATTTAGTTGATCACGTTTAGTCTACCAAACAATATTAAATGCTTTTAAACATGGCAAGAGGTGAGGCATAATTAAACTACATATCTAGGCAAGTTTAAGTGAGGCCGGAAACAACAAACAACAATTGCGGAAAATCCTCATGTCCATAATCTAGTTTTGGTACTGTTCTGCCTATTACATAATTTTAGAGTTGTTAAACAGGAAAATAAAGTGGACCATGTTAAACTAGGCGTTATTCCACCCCATTTACATATAAAGTTTATTAAAATCGGAGCTACGGTTAATTAGTTACGAAATAAATCATTTTAACAAGGCATTTAAGCAAATTAACACAAACCGCATTTTAAACATTTTAAACATGGATGAAAGTGAAATATTATGAAACTAGATGAAATTCTAAGCATTTTACATATATAAAACATTTTAATATGATGCACGGTTCATGAGTTATTACATGCATGAACATGAGGGGTTTTCTGTAAAACAGCTAAACACTGAATAAATGCTAAAATCGTCCGGAGGAAAAAAAATTGCATCGGGCCGAATCTGAACACAGGCCAACCAGGAACAGGGGGGCAGCTCACCCATGGGCTTCAGCCCGTTCGGTGGAGGCGGCTAAGGCAGTGCGGGCCGGGTGAGGAGGCGCGCTGGGCCGGGGGATCTGGAGGCAGAGGCGCGGTCAACGGAGCAGCTGAATCGAGCGGGACTTGGCGCTGCGGTCGTCCTTGAAGCAGAGGAAGCAAGGGCGACGGCCACGTGAGGCGAAGGAACTCCGGTGAGGCAGAGTCGGCGTGGAGGCGAACGG
>NC_041391.1:433627173-433631086 GCF_002162155.2 Triticum dicoccoides | reverse complement strand
GGAACAAACTGCTCGTCTCCTGGCTCCTGGCTCGAGCGCCTGAAGAAGACGAACGCGCGGCAGGAACTCTAGCAGGCGGCGACTTGGCGTCCATGGCGGCGCTGCTGCGGCATCACGGGCACGGTTTGCAGAAGAACGGGGCAGCAGCGGGTTAGGAGCAACGACGACGAAGCAGGCGACGACTGGGGAACGAGGCAAAACTCGGGCGCGGTCATGGCCTTCCTGTGCACGGGAGAGAGATCAGAGGAGGAAGGAAAGGGAAAAAAGGAAGAGAAAAAGAGGAGACGGGCGGCGACTCATCTGCTCGTCGGCAGCAGCTGAACGGAGGCGGCCGGACTTGGAGGTCGAGGTCACCGGCGGGCTGGGTCACCGGAGCGCGCGGTGATGAGGCCATCCATGGCCTCTGGTACGGCGGGGCGAAGGAGTTGGATCGAGGAGCTGCTCTGGTTGGTCGGGCGAGAGAATCGGGAAGGAGCAGTGGGGAGCTCTGGTTGGTCGCTGGAGGAAAACGAGAAGGGATCCCGAGGGGATTTTGTGGAGTGGCGGCGGCGATGAGATGGATGGGACATTGATCCAAAATTTTAGGGTTAGGCTATAGTTAGTCCGGTGTATATATAGCAGGTGGACTAGGCTTAGGGGCTACCTCGTTCCTCCGATCGCAATCGGATGGTCGTGAATAAATAGGCTAGGGAGTCCAAATAAGAAAATGGAGATATTTTAGGGATGTTGGGGGATGATTCAGACTCATCGGTCACGACAGACTGGTTCGGGTTCGGGCAAGTTTCGGACATGGTTGCGAAGGGGGGTTCGATGCACTGTGCAAAGAGGGATTAGATGAGATGTGCAGAGGGGGGTTGGGCTGAGAAGAGAGAAGAGAAGGCAGCCCGGCAACAGTTTCGGAGATCGAAACGTCCGACGATTAAACCGGCAACAGTGCCGCTACGGATGACGGTTGGGCTATCAAACGGACTCCGAATGCGATGAAATTTGGCAGGCGGTCTGTCTACACTATTATAAGACCGCATGACAAGTTGCAACCCATTCCGAGAACATTTTTATGCCAATTATAAAATAATATTTCGGAGGTGCCGCGGGCGCGTGCAAGTGTGGTCTGGACTCCGAACGGACAACGGAGAGAACCGGTGGAACCAGAAGGGGTGCAAGCTTTATGAAAACGATGCCAATGCAACGCGCATGATGCCATGAGATGAGATACATAACAAGAACAAAATGCAAAACAACAAACAAAACCCAACCACGGAGGAAATAACATATCGCATCTCCGGAAAAGGCAAGAGTTGGAGTTACGAATTTGGAAAGTTGTATCCGGGGCATTACAACACTCCACCACTACGAGAGGATCTCGTCCCGAGATCTAGGATGGCACCGGAGGGAAAAGGAAGAGGAAGATAAGCGGTAAAACTAAGTTGCTTCTTCGACCAATGAGTGAAACCACGAACCTTGAGAGGTTGAGCAATTAGAGATGAACGAGATTGCAAACAATCCGTTAGAAAAGAGGAACAATGAACATTACGAGAACTTGAAGGTTGCAAAGACATGAATCAAGAGTTTAATTGACAATATAGGGTTCAAAACCACTCCGGTTACAACAAGATGAGAGAGGAAGAATTCGGGCAGCACTCCGGTTGAATATGGAAGGAATAGAACATGAACTTGAGAAGATGGGATGATACTTGATGAAATCAACAACACACTGCCTCTGGAACTATTGAAAGAGTGGCATAATGGGTAAGAAGGAATTCAGACAGCACTCAGGTTGAGAAGAGAGGCAAAACTTGATAAGATGGAAGAACTTGAAGAGATGACACAACACTCTGGTTAAATGGATAAGCACGAAAAGAACATGATCCTTACAATTAGAAATGATGAGTGAAGAGAGCAACATCACCATGCCTCCGGAAGAAAGAATAGAAGATAGATCATTGAAAAAAAAGAATGGAGAAGAAAATGCCAACTTCTGTCAGAAATGAGCTTAGAAAGCATCCTTGCAAAGAAGAATTGAACGGAGTTGTTGCAAAATCAACAACGAAAAGCACAAGTTTGTTGTGGGCTTATGGCAAACATCTCAAAACTTGAGGTGAAATTCTGCCACTAACGAAAGACAATTGCTTGTTTGAGATCAAAGAAGAGATGAAAACTGCTTTCGCCGAGAGGATAGGAGAAAACTTGGATCATTGATAAACACCACAATAGAAACATTCCTTAGGGAAGGCTTTAGGTGAAATCTATACCAAGATAACTCCAATGGAGGGATTGATGGATTTAAAATACCTCATTCTTGAGAACATGTGAATCAAGAAACACGAACTCAAAATTATCAAGAATGACATAACATCACCTCAAAAGATAAGGTAGAAAGAATTGCACTTTGGAATGCAAGATGAAGAATACTTGAACTCCCCAAAACAAAACATGTGTTGAGCACCATGTTTAATTTTTGAGAATAGCTTGGCGGATCATAGCTTCGAGAGAAAACTTGAGGAACAATTGAAGAATGAAAGAATCCTTGACGAACCACCATGTAGAGCCTCCATGAATAATTCCGGTAATAAAAGGATGATAAAAAGAAGGAGAAGTTGAAAACACAAGGTGAAGCCTTGCAATGATTTAGATGTAGTTTCGCGATGAGATAATGCGGAAAACTTGGAACTCCGGAAAAGAAAAGATGAAGCATCTCGAACCGAGAAATGTGACATGATGAACAACTTTGGAAAGAAGAAACTAGATCACTCGGATGAAACAATAATAAGAATTATGGTATGCGTATCCTTCACCAATTTAAATTGATGACAAACAACGGATTTGGCATACTACTTATTCTCGTAAAAAGGATCAAGATAGATATGGCGCAAACTTGTGAAGGTCTTCAAGGAACCACCGGTAGGATTGAAAACAACGAATGAATTGAATGATAATCAAAGAAAAAGAATCTTGAACGAACCACCGTAAAAATTGAAAATGAAAGTAGCAAGGGCACAATTCACCGGGAAGAATTGGAAAACGAATGAAGATACTTGAGGCGATTTAAATACATGAGAACGAAGAGATCATGAACTGACTAGAGGGTATTTGAATGATTCACCGATAAGATTTGGAGAACAAGAGTTGAAGGTTGAGAATGAGTAATATTCAGAAATGATGGCATTTGGATTATCAAGAAAGGAAGCAACTCCTGAAATGCATCAGATGGTTGAAAAGAATTCTCACAATCAAAAACAATTATGAGAGGATGACATAAGCTAGAACTATGAATCTTCAAGAGAACGGACCAAGATTTAAGAGAAATCCTTCTTCGGTCTTCAATTGACGACGAGAAACACCACCAAAATTACTGAGATACTCCGAAATGAATAATAGAAAGGTTGAATCAATAATGAAAGAATTTCAAAGCGATCTTGGAGAAGGCATGTGACTGATGGAATCCATTCTTACGTCACACTTTGAAAAGAATTTGGGAATAGCACTGTCACACCCTAGCTAGTCATGCATTAGAGTGTTGCATCATGTTTACTTTTTCATCAGAAACTTGAAATGGGGATGACAGAACCCCCAGTCCCCTCTGAAACCAACTAGGGTTTACTAAAAACTTTTTCAATGAACCTGAAATGCCCTTCTAAAATGCCCATCATTTTTGTCTTGGTTCAGAACCTCTGCCAAAAGTGGTGCACATTTTCCTAGGCCATCTTAGGGTTTTTGAATTAAATCATAAATATTTGAATTTGGGCATTTAAAATTATATAAAATATTTAAATGCTCAAATACCTCCAAACTAAAATGTTTCATGTTGGAAATAATCCAACTATGGACCAGGAGTAATTTGGTGATTTTTGAAGTTGCCTAGGTATTTTATTTAATTCAACAAAGTTGCAGAAGTATTAAAAAAAAACAGAAA
>NC_041391.1:433434839-433626211 GCF_002162155.2 Triticum dicoccoides | reverse complement strand
CCTCGCGCTCCCCCGCCATGGCCGACGCCACCATCGCCGTGCCTTCATCGTAGCCGTGCTCCCCGCCGCCCGTGCGTCCTCTCACCGTGTCTAGGAGCTCCGCCGCTGTCCACTTCATCGAGCAGCCGAGCCCCGAGCGCTCGCAACGCCCGAGTCCACCGCAACGACCTCGCCCGAACCGTCGTCGCCGGAGATCCCCTTCAACGCCGTCGTCGCTCCGGTCCATCTCCGGCCGCACCAAGGACTCCATCGCACTCACTGTGAGCTTAGCCATCTTCCCCTCCCTTCCGTTCTTGCTCCCGAGCCGTGTAGCAACCTCCCGGAGCTCAACTGCACCCACCGCCGTGGAGCTCGTCGCCGACGTGCTCCCGGTCATCCTCCGGCCACAAACTGGTGTCCATCATGCTCACCGTGTCACTTAGCATCTAGCTAGCCACTCCCCGAGCCTCACCGACCCCTCTAGCGTCAAGTTCGTCTTCGGCCGAACCCCGGTGGCCGCCAAAGTCGTCGCCGGCGCCAACTCCGGCCACCCCGACCCCAACGGACTCCACCAAGAGCTGCGGCTCGTCCCCAGCTCCACTTCGGTGGTCTTGGCGACCCATTTGGTGGCCGAAATGGCCAAAACCACTCCCGCCGCCGCGTCGGGCTCGCCGGCGGCTAAACGCCGGCGTCGCTGGTTTTGACTTTGACCACGGGTGGGCCCTGGTTGACTCCCCTGAGTCAATGACAGGTGGGGCCCAGCCCTGTTAATTAAACAGGATTAGTTTTAATTAAATTTTAATTAAAATAATCACCCTGACATGCGGGACCCACTGTCAGGTTTGACCCAGACCTGTTCCGTTGACCTGCTGACGTCACACTGATGTCAGGCTGACGCAGTAATTGATTTTCTGGATTTAATTTAAATCAGGAAATTCCAGAATATTATTTAAACTTCAAAAATTCATAACTTTTATTCTGTAACTCCAAATTGGACAAATTATATATGAAAAATGATCAGAAAAATCCAACCTATCCATCTGTACTATTCTCATGCATGATCAAACAAGTTAAATTGATATTTTAAACAGAACAAGGAAAAGCACTTTAAAAGGCCATGTTTGAGTTTGAAATTTGAATCTTTGATTCAAATTTGTTCAAACCCTTCTGGTTTTAGTTGCATTAGCCCAACACACTCATATTGCCATGTTTCATGCATGCATCATATTGTTGCACATTGTTTGGTGATGGTTGTGTATCGGTGTCCTTGCGACAGGTTCTGCCTCCGAGGAATACCGTGATTACCCTAACGAAGAACCGTATCAGTGCATCGAACCCTCAGGCAAGCAAACCATTTGATCATATCGATACAATCCCATGTTCTCGCTCCTGCTCTCTTTTACTGCATTAAGACAACGCGTTTCAAACTGCTGTGTGCTACGGTAGTTGAACCCATTTCCTCTGCATGACCTGTCATTGCCACAGTAACTAGATGAAACCCACTAGCATGTGTAGGAGTTGTTTGAGCCATATGTATGTGTTGTTCCTACCTTGCTATGCCTGCTATGCTTAGAGTCGTGTCAGGTCTGGTTCATCTGGGTGATGGGCTAGAGTGAAATGTTTATGTCGGTAATGAGAGTGGTGTGGTGAACACGATTTGGTAAAGGTATCGATGAGAGGCCATGTAGGAGTACATGGTGGGTTGTTTCATTGAAGCCGACCTTAAGCACTGAGATCTGTATGCGTGATTTAAGATACAGCTACTACCATGCATTGGGCCCTGAAATATGACCCCGCTCGACTTCTTATTCACCCTAGCTCTCTGTCCAGGAGTTGCAAGTAGTTTCTGGTGTTTGTAGCCTACTGGAGGCCGTGGACAGCGCTGACCGTAGGGGTGGGCTGTGATGCGGTAGGTATGTGGCACGGTGTACCGAATACCCGTTAGGTATCTCGGGAACCCTGTTCACATCGTTCGGGGCCGTATGGGAAACCCCGGCCGGACTCCCTGCGGATGGAACCTGAATAGGCGATAAACTTGGACTAGAGGCTTAAGTGTTTAGGTAGGTCGTGGTCTACACCCACGTCGACTTTCGCTTGAAGTCTGCCGAGCACATGTCGTGTGCAGACGCTAAGTGGTGGAAACATGTATGAAGAAGTACACCCCTGCAGGGTTATCATAATCTATTCGAATAGCCGCGTCCGCGGTAAAGGACTACTTGGTTGCCTATACAGTTCATAGACAAGTAAATGGAAACTGTTAAAAGCCTCAAGATAAGTGTGAGTGCCGAGGATGGCTCTTCCGTAGGAAGACGGAGGTGGATCCTCGGTAGTGTATTGAAGTGGTGAGTAGTGGACTCGTGTGCGCAAAACCATTTCAAGTTGGAGTATCGTAGGATAGCCTAGCCAAGAGTCAAAGCTGGCTTGCTGCAATAACTCCACCAACCCTTCTTGATAATATGCATGTATGTAGGATCTGATGTAAGTCTTGCTGAGTACCTTTGTACTCATGTTGCTATAATCTACATTTTACAGAAGACGCTGCAACCCCTTCTGATGGGTTCTATGTAGACGTTGACATCAACGAGTAGGCTAAAGACCCAGGTGGTGACCCTGAGCTTGTGAAGGACCACGTAGTATAGCTAGGCTTTCCAAGCCTCTTTTATTTTACTAGTTGTCTGTACTCAGACAATGTACTTCCGCTGCTGGTTTGTATGACTGTATGACTTGAGTGTTGGGTCGTGAGACCCGTACCTTTGTGTATGTTATGTATGGCTCCCTGAGCCTTAAATAAAGTACTTGTGTCGTAGAGTCATGTTGTGATGCTTCGTTGTATTTGCACATATCGAGCATATTGTGTGTATGATTGAAATGCTTGGTATGTGTGGGATCTGACTATCTAGTTGTTTATCTTTAGTAGCCTCTCTTACCGGGAAATGTCTCCTAGTGTTACCGCTGAGCCATGGTAGCTTGCTACTGCTCTGGAACACTTAGGCTGGCCGGCATGTGTCCTTCTTCGTTCCTGTGTCTGTCCCTTCTGGGAAATGTCACGCTTTGAGTACCGGAGTCCTGCTAGCCCAGTGCTACAGCCCGGACCCACTTGCTGATGACCGACACGTTCGAAGCTGGGTCATGGATGCCTGTCCCTGTAAGTCTGTGCCACTTTGGGTTTACGACTAGTCATGTCAGCCCGGGCTCTTTATCATATGGATGCTAGCGACACTATCATATACGTGAGCCAAAAGGCGCAAACGGTCCCGGGCAAAGGTAAGGCGACACCCGTGAGGATACCGTGCGTGAGGCCGCAAAGTGATATGAGGTGTTACCGGCTAGATCGATGTGACATCGAGTCGGGGTCCTGACAGCGTTGGTATCAGAGCCGGACTGCCTGTAGGTTCTCCAAGCCAAACTGGTCGATGTTGAGTCTAGAAATTCTTTAGTTATATGTAGGGGAATTGTTTGTGGGATGGAACGTAAGGCTCTTTTTACTCCTTTATCTTATGACATTCTGATCTGAGTCAGTCCATTCTTCTACCGGGGGATAAGGAATTAGGATCTGTTCTCTCTATCAGGATCACGTGTTACTAATCAGTAGTACCTTATAAGTTTGATGGATACAAGCCTAGTTCAGTTCTACTACCACATTATGTTGTTAGAATGGATTCAGAACTTTGATATGATGATGATGAGTGTGTATGTAATCCTTTGTCAAATGTCTCAAAATCCTTCTTGAGCATTTACAGCTGTTATGCTGCCAAAATTTCGCTAGAAATTCTAATGCCTTTGCATTATGATTGTGCTTTCAGATGGCCACTCGCGACCTCAATCAAGTGGTTCGCCTGACTCGATGCCTAGATGTACCCGGCCATACTGCCAAGTTGGTCAGGGTAATGATTGAGGCTGGATACCGCTGGTATCCTGAGTACACGGTCGAAGAGCAATTCCGAGACTTTAATCAAAGCCAGTATCTCTGCACTGTCAGGATATTTCCATCTTATCCTGGATCCACCGAGCCTCTTCACTGCTCCTATGGACTCGGGGTTACCATTGAGATGGCTGTGCAGGACGCCGCCTACTCTATGATGACCATTATGCGAGTCAGATCTGGTCTATTTCGGGACTCTGATTTCCGGTATATGCCAGGATCACTTCCGGGAGCACAAGGGTATCTCCAGGCTATCTATGCTGACCCCACTCAGGAGGATTCACGGACTCGCACCACTGCTGAGATGCTCGAGGATAAGGACCGTGAAAATCGGGCCTTAAGGTTAGAGCTCTTCAATACCCGTGCTGACCACTGGGCCACTTTGACTCGGTTCGCACCGGCGGTGCAAGCTGGATGTTCAGATATGCGCGATCTCTATCCTGTGAGATCTGCTCTGCCAGACGTGATGGTTTGGCGTGATGTAGGAGGCATCACCCCACCTCGCGGTCCCCGCAGGCCACCGTCTGTTGGTCCAAGGCCTCATCCTAGCCCCTATGGTCCACAAGCTCCGCGAGACCGTCTGTTTCCGGATGATCATGTTGAGCTTCCAGGCTATGGAGGTGACTTCTATGAGGACTACTACGGATCGGTCTGAGTTAGTGGTAGTATCACTAGTTCGCACTAGCTGTGTCGTCTATCGTCCCGCGTGACTCGTGGGATATGACTTAGTTTGTACTCCTTCCGGAGGTGTAGAAAAATAATGTATAGGAGCTTGGAATGCCTCCGATGAGATGTAATCCTCTTTTCACCGTAATAGTACTTTGTTTGGTCTTGTACTAAACCCTGTATGGTGTGTATGACGATGGAATAAAGAAGCAGTTTCTGTATCTACCATGTCATACGGATGATCATCTTGCATTTCGAGTTACTCCTTACATTTTATCCTATGTCGGAATTTTATCATCCTGACTAAATCGTTGTCTTGTTTACCTAGGATGGTCAACACGCGCGCTAACCCTGCTTCTCAAGAGCAGGCCGAAGGCAGTGAAGCCAGGGATGCAAATCTGCCTCATCCTCCTTCACTAGCCGAGGTTATGATGGAAGCTGAGAGAAACAAGCGGGAGACCAACCGTTTGTTAGAGCGTATTGAACAGAACACGGCACACCATCAGAGGACTAACGTGGTGTCACTCAGTGATTTTATCAAATTACATCCACCCACGTTCCACCACTCCGTCGAGCCTCTCGACGCTGATGACTGGCTTCGCAGTATCTCTCACAAACTGCGTTCCGCGCTGGTAGCGGAGGCTGACAAGGTCACCTTTGCTGCATATCATCTTGAAGGCCCCGCCAGTCTATGGTGGGAGAATTATGGAGCTATGCGCCCGGCGGGCCATGTCACTACTTGGGCTGAGTTCAGCGAGGCTTTCCGTGAACATCACATTCCGGAGGGTCTCATGGACCGTAAACGTGAGGAATTTTGCAGTTTCACCCAAGGCCGACTTTCTGTGGATGCTTACAGCAGGGAGTTTGGTAACCTCGCACGATATGCAACCGAGGAAGTGTCTACTGATGCCAAGAAGCAAGCAAGGTTCCGTAAGGGCCTTAGTCCTGAGCTTCGCCGTGACCTCCGTCTGCATGAGTGCACATCTTTTCAGAAACTTGTCAACAAGGCCATCAGTGCTGAAACTGGTCAGACTGATTATGACGCAACACGCAAGCATGGCCGTGACATGGGTTCCTCATCCGGTGCTGGTCCTCAGAAGCGCCGCGTGTGGGTACCCAACACTGCCCTGCCACCCAGGTTCACACCGAGGCCATCTTTCCAGGCGCCTCGCCCTGTTCAACAGTCTGCACCGGCCAAGCCCTATGGGGGTCCAACTAACAATGCTCCTCCACGTACCAGTTCCGTGACTTGTTTCAAGTGTGGGGAATCTGGTCACTATATGCGTGAGTGTCCCCAGACCAACCCCAACCAGTCTGCTAAAGCTGTTGGCCGTGGCAAGCCGACAGGAAAAATATTCCACGCCAAGCCGGTCACCGCTTCACGTGGCCATGTCAACTGTATCTCTGCCGAAGAAGCTCAAGAGGATCCCAACGTCGTTCTCGGTACGCTTCTTGTCAATTGCCACCCGGCATCTGTTCTTTTCGATACAGGAGCCTCTCATTCTTTTATATCTGAAAACTATGCTCGTTTGCATAACGTCGCATTCGGTGATATGCCAACCTCTATGGTAATTCAAACTCCGGGATCCAAATGGCAAACTTCTAGAGTAAGCCATGGAAATGAAATCCAAGTCGACAGACTTGTTTTCCTCGCGTCTTTGATAGCCCTTAAATCTTCAGATATTAATATCATTTTGGGTATGGACTGGATGTCGGCTCATCATGCCCAAATCGATTGCTTCTCTAGGACTGTTCAACTCACCCATCCTTCGGGAAAGATAGTCAATGTCTTGACCCGAATAGCTAAGCGACAATTATATTCTCTTAACGCCAGCCCTTTGCCAGACCTTGAGGACGTGCCGGTAGTCTGTGACTTCCCGGATGTCTTTCCAGAGGAATTGCCGGGTGTTCCACCTGACAGGGATGTTGAGTTCGTAATAGACCTCATTCCAGGAACCGTTCCGATTGCTAGAAGACCTTATAAGATGGCACCCCTAGAACTAGCCGAGCTTAAGAAACAACTCGATGAGTCCTTGAAAAAGGGTTTCATCCGACCTAGCTCTTCTCCGTGGGCTTGCCCCGTCCTATTCGTCAAGAAGAAGGATGGTACGGACCGGATGGTTGTAGATTACCGACCTGTCAATTTGGTCACCATCAAGAACAAATATCCACTCCCCAGGATCAACGACCTGTACGATCAGCTCGCTGGATCCTCAGTCTTTTCCAAGATGGATTTGAGGTTGGGCTACCATCAAATCAAAATCAGAAACGGGGACATTCCTAAAACGGCCTTTGTTACTCGTTATGGCCAATACGAGTACACCGTCATGTCCTTCGGTTTAACCAACGCTCCAGCCACCTTTTCTCGGTTAATGAACTCAATCTTCATGGAGTATTTGGACAAATTCGTCGTAGTTTACCTCGATGATATACTCATCTACTCCAAGAATGAGGAAGAACATGCCGAACATCTACGGCTAGTGTTGCAGAAACTTCGAGAGCATCGCCTTTATGCCAAATTTTCTAAATGTGAATTCTGGTTGCCAGAAGTGACCTATCTGGGTCATGTAATATCTGGGAAAGGTATTGCTGTTAACCCTGAGCGAGTTCAAGCCGTCCTTAATTGGACTCCACCTGAATCGGTCAAGCAAGTTCGGAGCTTTCTGGGCTTAGCGAGCTATTGTCGTCGCTTTGTCGAGAACTTCTCCAAGGTTGCTAAACCTCTAACCGAACTCCTCAAGAAAGATAAGAAGTTCGAGTGGACTCCACAATGTGAGCACAGCTTTCAGGAACTGAAAAGACGCCTGACTTCTGCTCCCGTACTGGTACCGCCAGACTTCTCTAAGGACTTTGTTATCTACTGCGACGCCTCGCGACAAGGACTAGGTTGCATTCTCATGCAAGATCGACACGTAATTGCCTACGCTTCACGGCAATTGCACCCACATGAGGAGAATTATCCTACTCATGATCTAGAGCTTGCAGCCGTAGTCTATGCACTTAAGACCTGGCGACATTACCTCCTCGGTAATCGTTGCGAAATATTCACTGATCACCAAAGTCTGAAGTACATCTTCACCCAACCGGATTTGAATCTCAGGCAAAGACGTTGGGTCGAGTTGATCACAGATTTCGACTTAGGAATAACCTACACCCCAGGGAAAGCCAACGTCATGGCTTATGCGCTAAGTCGTAAATCTTATTGTAACAATCTGATGTTACAACAAAGTCAACCGCTTCTCCATGAGGAATTTCGGAAGCTTAACCTTCACATTGTTCCTCAAGGATTTCTTTCCACCTTGGTGGCGAAACCTACTCTTACGGATCAAATCATTGCTGCCCAGAAGCGAGATAAGGGAATAGCTAAGATCAAGGAGAACATTGCTAGCGGAGGTGCTAGTTGTTTCTCCACAAATGATCATGGTGTTGTGTACTTTGAGAACCGTCTAGTGGTTCCCAAGAACCAGCATCTACGGTAGTTGATCCTTAAGGAGGCTCATGAATCTCCTCTCACTATTCATCCCGGTAGTACTAAGATGTATCAGGACCTACGCCAGAGGTTCTGGTGGACTAGGATGAAGAGAGAAATTGCTCAGTATATTGCTAATTGCGACGTTTGTCGTCGTGTAAAAGCAGAGCACCAACGGCCTGCTGGCACCCTTCAACCCTTAGCTATTCCTGAATGGAAATGGGATAAAATTGGCATGGATTTCATTACCGGTTTTCCCAGGACCAAGAGAGGGAATAATGCTATCTTTGTCGTTGTCGATCGTCTTTCCAAAGTAGCCCATTTCTTACCTGTTCGTGAGAGTATAACCGCTAGTCAGCTGGCAGACTTATACATCTCCCGAATAGTGTCTCTCCATGGTGTTCCTTTGGAAATTAACTCGGATCGAGGAAGTCTCTTCACCTCTCGATTTTGGGAAAGTTTCCAAAATGCTATGGGAACCCGTCTCTCCTTCAGCACTGCCTTCCACCCTCAGTCGAGTGGTCAAGTGGAACGCGTCAACCAGATTCTAGAGGACATGCTTCGAGCCTCGGTTATCTCATTCGGGATGGACTGGGAGAAGTGCCTTCCATTTGCCGAATTCGCTTATAACAACAGCTATCAATCTAGCTTGGGTAAAGCCCCTTTTGAAGTTCTCTATGGACGACGGTATCGAACACCCCTTAACTGGTCAGAGACCGGGGAAAGACAATTCTTTGGCCCGGACATGATTCAGGAAGCAGAAGAACAAGTTCGTATCGTTCGTGAAAAGTTGAAAACAGCCCAATCCCGTCAAAAGAGTCAATATGACCGAAAGCATAAGGCTATGACTTTTGAGGTTGACGAGAAGGCTTATCTTCGGGTCACCCCTCTGAAGGGAACCCATCGTTTCGGTATCAAAGGCAAATTGGCTCCTCGTTACATTGGACCTTTTCGCATTCTCGCCAAGCGAGGAGAAGTTGCCTACCAGCTGGAACTACCTCCGCATCTCTCCAGAGTCCACGATGTCTTCCACGTTTCTCAACTCAGGCGTTGCTTCTCGGATCCTATCCGTGGAGTAGACTACGAAACGCTTGATCTCCAAGATAATCTTACATACCGAGAGTACCCCATTCGTATCCTCGATCGGGCCGAGCGTACCACTCGACGTCATAATATCAAGTTTCTCAAGGTTCAATGGTCGCACCATTCTGAGGATGAAGCAACTTGGGAAAGGGAGGATCGTCTTCGACTCGAGTACCCCGCCTTCTTTCCGGAGGAACCCAAATCTCGGGACGAGATTCTTTTGAGTGGGGGTGAGTTGTCACACCCTAGCTAGTCATGCATTAGAGTGTTGCATCATGTTTACTTTTTCATCAGAAACTTGAAATGGGGATGACAGAACCCCCAGTCCCCTCTGAAACCAACTAGGGTTTACTAAAAACTTTTTCAATGAACCTGAAATGCCCTTCTAAAATGCCCATCATTTTTGTCTTGGTTCAGAACCTCTACCAAAAGTGGTGCACATTTTCCTAGGCCATCTTAGGGTTTTTGAATTAAATCATAAATATTTGAATTTGGGCATTTAAAATTATATAAAATATTTAAATGCTCAAATACCTCCAAACTAAAATGTTTCATGTTGGAAATAATCCAACTATGGACCAGGAGTAATTTGGTGATTTTTGAAGTTGCCTAGGTATTTTATTTAATTCAACAAAGTTGCAGAAGTATTAAAAAAACAGAAACAGAAAGAAAATGGGAAAAGCTTACCTGGCGCCTGCCCCCGGCCCACCTGCCGGCCCAGCCCAGCACCGCTCCAGCGAGCTGCTTGCCGGCCAGGCAGGCAGGCAGGTGCCCGACGGCGACCGCAGCGTGCGCCACGCACCTGCTCGCCGCCTCGCCGCTCCCCTCGCCCGGTGACGTCGTGGATCAGCCTCCCTCGCTCCCCCGAACCCCCCAGACACCCCCTCTCCTCTCCAGCTCCTCCCCCTCGCGCTCCCCCGCCATGGCCGACGCCACCATCGCCGTGCCTTCGTCGTAGCCGTGCTCCCCGCCGCCCGTGCGTCCTCTCACCGTGTCCAGGAGCTCCGCCGCTGTCCACTTCATCGAGCAGCCGAGCCCCGAGCGCTCGCAACGCCCGAGTCCACCGCAACGACCTCGCCCGAACCGTCGTCGCCGGAGATCCCCTTCAACGCCGTCGTCGCTCCGGTCCATCTCCGGCCGCACCAAGGACTCCGTCGCACTCACTGTGAGCTTAGCCATCTTCCCCTCCCTTCCGTTCTTGCTCCCGAGCCGTGTAGCAACCTCCCGGAGCTCAACTGCACCCACCGCCGTGGAGCTCGTCGCCGACGTGCTCCCGGTCATCCTCCGGCCACAAACTGGTGTCCATCATGCTCACCGTGTCACTTAGCATCTAGCTAGCCACTCCCCGAGCCTCACCGACCCCTCTAGCGTCAAGTTCGTCTTCGGCCGAACCCCGGTGGCCGCCAAAGTCGTCGCCGGCGCCAACTCCGGCCACCCCGACCCCAACGGACTCCACCAAGAGCTGCGGCTCGTCCCCAGCTCCACTTCGGTGGTCTTGGCGACCCATTTGGTGGCCGAAATGGCCAAAACCACTCCCGCCGCCGCGTCGGGCTCGCCGGCGGCTAAACGCCGGCGTCGCTGGTTTTGACTTTGACCACGGGTGGGCCCGGGTTGACTCCCCTGAGTCAATGACAGGTGGGGCCCAGCCCTGTTAATTAAACAGGATTAGTTTTAATTAAATTTTAATTAAAATAATCACCCTGACATGCGGGACCCACTGTCAGGTTTGACCCAGACCTGTTCCGTTGACCTGCTGACGTCACACTGATGTCAGGCTGACGCAGTAATTGATTTTCTGGATTTAATTTAAATCAGGAAATTCCAGAATATTATTTAAACTTCAAAAATTCATAACTTTTATTCTGTAACTCCAAATTGGACAGATTATATATGAAAAATGATCAGAAAAATCCAATCTATCCATCTGTACTATTCTCATGCATGATCAAACAAGTTAAATTGATGTTTTAAACAGAACAAGGAAAAGCACTTTAAAAGGCCATGTTTGAGTTTGAAATTTGAATCTTTGATTCAAATTTGTTCAAACCCTTCTGGTTTTAGTTGCATTAGCCCAACACACTCATATTGCCATGTTTCATGCATGCATCATATTGTTGCACATTGTTTTGTGATGGTTGTGTATCGGTGTCCTTGCGACAGGTTCTGCCTCCGAGGAGTACCGTGATTACCCTAACGAAGAACTGTATCAGTGCATCGAACCCTCAGGCAAGCAACCAACCATTTGATCATATCGATACAATCCCATGTTCTCGCTCCTGCTCTCTTTTACTGCATTAAGACAACGCGTTTCAAACTGCTGTGTGCTACGGTAGTTGAACCCATTTCCTCTGCATGACCTGTCATTGCCACAGTAACTAGATGAAACCCACTAGCATGTGTAGGAGTTGTTTGAGCCATATGTATGTGTTGTTCCTACCTTGCTATGCCTGCTATGCTTAGAGTCGTGTCAGGTCTGGTTCATCTGGGTGATGGGCTAGAGTGAAATGTTTATGTCGGTAATGAGAGTGGTGTGGTGAACACGATTTGGTAAAGGTATCGATGAGAGGCCATGTAGGAGTACATGGTGGGTTGTTTCATTGAAGCCGACCTTAAGCACTGAGATCTGTATGCGTGATTTAAGATACAGCTACTACCATGCATTGTGCCCTGAAATATGACCCCGCTCGACTTCTTATTCACCCTAGCTCTCTGTCCAGGAGTTGCAAGTAGTTTCTGGTGTTTGTAGCCTACTGGAGGCCGTGGACAGCGCTGACCGTAGGGGTGGGCTGTGATGCGGTAGGTACGTGGCACGGTGTACCGAATACCCGTTAGGTATCTCGGGAACCCTGTTCACATCGTTCGGGGCCGTATGGGAAACCCCGGCCGGACTCCCTGCGGATGGAACCTGAATAGGCGATAAACCTGGACTAGAGGCTTAAGTGTTTAGGTAGGTCGTGGTCTACACCCACGTCGGCTTTCGCTTGAAGTCTGCCGAGCACATGTCGTGTGCAGACGCTAAGTGGTGGAAACATGTATGAAGAAGTACACCCCTGCAGGGTTATCATAATCTATTCGAATAGCCGCGTCCGCGGTAAAGGACTACTTGGTTGCCTATACAGTTCATAGACAGTAAATGGAAACTGTTAAAAGCCTCAAGATAAGTGTGAGTGCCGAGGATGGCTCTTCCGTAGGAAGACGGAGGTGGATCCTCGGTAGTGTATTGAAGTGGTGAGTAGTGGACTCGTGTGCGCAAAACCATTTCAAGTTGGAGTATCGTAGGATAGCCTAGCCAAGAGTCAAAGCTGGCTTGCTGCAATAACTCCACCAACCCTTCTTGATAATATGCATGTATGTAGGATCTGATGTAAGTCTTGCTGAGTACCTTTGTACTCATGTTGCTATAATTTACATTTTTACAGAAGACGCTGCAACCCCTTCTGATGGGTTCTATGTAGACGTTGACATCAACGAGTAGGCTAAAGACCCAGGTGGTGACCCTGAGCTTGTGAAGGACCACGTAGTATAGCTAGGCTTTCCAAGCCTCTTTTATTTTATTAGTTGTCTGTACTCAGACAAGTTACTTCCGCTGCTGGTTTGTATGACTGTATGACTTGTATGTTGGGTCGTGAGACCCGTACCTTTGTGTATGTTATGTATGGCTCCCTGAGCCTTAAATAAAGTACTTGTGTCGTAGAGTCATGTTGTGATGCTTCGTTGTATTTGCACATATCGAGCATATTGTGTGTATGATTGAAATGCTTGGTATGTGTGGGATCTGACTATCTAGTTGTTTATCTTTAGTAGCCTCTCTTACCGGGAAATGTCTCCTAGTGTTACCGCTGAGCCATGGTAGCTTGCTACTGCTCTGGAACACTTAGGCTGGCCGGCATGTGTCCTTCCTCGTTCCTGTGTCTGTCCCTTCTGGGAAATGTCACGCTTTGAGTACCGGAGTCCTGTTAGCCCGCTACAGCCCGGTTTACCGGAGTCCTGCTAGCCCAGTGCTACAGCCCGGACCCACTTGCTGATGACCGACACGTTCGAAGCTGGGTCATGGATGCCTGTCCCTGTAAGTCTGTGCCACTTTGGGTTTACGACTAGTCATGTCAGCCCGGGCTCCTTATCATATGGATGCTAGCGACACTATCATATACGTGAGCCAAAAGGCGCAAACGGTCCCGGGCAAAGGTAAGGCGACACCCGTGGGGATACCGTGCGTGAGGCCGCAAAGGGATATGAGGTGTTACCGGCTAGATCGATGTGACATCGAGTCGGGGTCCTGACAGCGTTGGTATCAGAGCCGGACTGCCTGTAGGTTCTCCAAGCCAAACTGGTCGATGTTGAGTCTAGAAATTCTTTAGTTATATGTAGGGGAATTGTTTGTGGGATGGAACGTAAGGCTCTTGATGATCAGAAGGATTAGCACTCCCATAGAAATATGAGAACACCATTTAGGGAAGGTATGGATCAACACTTGACTTCGAAGCAACTTGAATACCACAAATAAAACAAAACAAAGGATTTGGCTTGCAGAATAAGCTGGAACAAATACATATGATAGAGATTTACCCAATCCCATATCATGCATCTGTCGGAAAGATATTCTAGGAGCTACTTGAATTCCCACCTATAAAACTCCCGAAACTTTCTGGTTATGCAATATGGTGTTGGGGATACAGGGGAAGCAATATATCTCACCCAAACTAACAAGACCTACATCCAAGCTGTATCCATCCGTCAACACATAACCAAGAAACCTTCGGAAATCGTGTACCTCAACCTTCGAAAAGCATCCGTTATACGAGTTATGGCAATACTCCCGAACTCCCCAGTACTGGGTGACGTCGAGGTTATCTCACCAACAACTGCATAAAAGAGATTTTCGATGTCGGCAAAACTCAGGTATTCCAGAACTGCAACGATAAAATTGTGACGACAACACCTCAGAGCCCGACTCCCCGGGTCAAAGCCACATAAATAGACAGGAGGCACCAAGAACAATGTTCTCGTCACAAAACCATCGGAACGATTCCAAGATACCCGCGTGATCCTAAATTTTTTTTAGTGAAATTTGAGGAGAGGAAAGACAAAACATCTACGTCAGGAGACCTCACCAGAGCGACGAAGGGACTGAGGAGTAAAAAGAATCCTACTCTCTGATATATATAATCCTAAGACTCAAAATAGTTTTCTTCTAGACTCAACAACGGCCAACAATCAAGGGGGCTCCTATGGTCGGTCGGGGCTCTGATACCAACTTGTCACGCCCAATATGCGACCCTATCCAAAAGGAACTCGAAGGTCCCACCAAGGATAGACCCGCATATTGAAACACTTTTGCAAGGTGGATATCATTACATCAACATTACATAATAGAAGGGGATACATACATAAGGCATACAATGCCACATAAATACAACATCACAATACATCAGAGCATCATCCGACTACGGATGAAACACAAACAGAAACTCAAACGACATCCACCCTGCTAGCCCAGGCTGCCGACCTGGAACCTATCCCCTGATCAAAGAAGAAGCAGAAGAAGATCTCAACACGATCAAGCATCGCTCTCGCGTCATGATCATTGCACAACCTGTACCTGCAACTGGTGTTGTAGTAATCTGTGAGCCACGAGGACTCAGCAATCCCATTACCATGGGTATCAAGACTAGCAAAGCTTAAAGGAAAGGAAGGGGTAAAGTGGTGAGGCTGCAGCAACGACTAAGCATATATGGTGGCTAACATATGCAAATAAGAGCAAGAAGAGAGCAAGCGGAACGGTCGTGAAGCTAGCAATGATCAAGAAGTGGTCTTGAACTCCTACTTACATCAAACATAACCCAGAAACCGTGTTCACTTCCCGGACTCCACCGAGAAGAGACCATCACGGCTGCACACGCGGTTGATGCGTTTTATTTTGGATTTGGTGTCAAGTTATCTACAACCGGACATTAACAAATTCCCATCTGCCTATAACCGCAGGCACGGCTTTTGAAAGATTATACCCTGCAGGGGTGTCCCAACTTAGCCCATGACAAGCTCTCGCGATCAACGAAGGAATAGACCTTCTCCCAGGAAGACCCGATTAGACTCGGAATCCCGGTTTACAAGACATTTCGACAATGGTAAAACAAGACCAGCAAAGCCGCCAGATGCACCGACAATCCCGATACGAGCTGCACATATCTCGTTCTCAGGGCAACACTGGATGAGCAATCCGTACAACTAAAACCAGACCTCAAGTTTCCCTGAGGGGGCGCTGCAAAGGGCTCTAGTTCGGACCAACACTTAGACAAGCACTGGCCCCCGGGGGGGGGGGCTATAATAAAGATGACCCTCGAGAGAGCGACTCCCAAGGGAAAAGTAGGTGGTGGTGAGGCAAATGGTAAAAGCAAGGTTGGGCCTTGCTGGAGGAGTTTTATTCAAAGCGAACTGTCAAGGGGGTCCCATAAATCACCCGACCGCGTAAGGAACGCAAAATCCGGGAACATAACACCGGTATGACGGAAACTAGGGCGGCAAGAGTAGAACAAAACACCAGGCATAAGGCCGAGTCTTCCACCCTTTACCAAATATATAGATGCATTAATAATATAAGAGATATTGTGATATCCCAACCAAAATCCTGTCCACCATGGAGCAATCTTCAACTTCACCTGCAACTAACAACGCTATAAGAGGGGCTGAGCAAAGCGGTAACATAGCCAAGCAACGGTTTGCTAGGAATGGTGTCAAAGGTTAGAGGTTCATGGCAATTTGGGATGGCTTGATAAACAGGTAATAGGTAGCGCAGCATAGCGATAGAACGAAGCAACTAGCATAGCAATGATAGTAGTGAGATCCAGGGTAGCGGTCATCTTGCCTGAAATCCCGCAAGGAAGAAGAACGAGTCCATGAAGAAGACGAACGGGAGTAGTCGAACGAATCCTCACAATCACAACATCACCGGAACTAAGAAGCAACACCGGAAAGAAACAAACAACATGGTAAATGCACAAGCATAAACATGGCATGATGCACAAACAAGTATGATGCATGTCCGGTTTAATGAGGCATGGCATGGCAAAGTGCAACAAACAATACTACAAGTTAAGTGGAGCTCAATATGCAACGAGTTGCATATTGACGAAACACCACAAGCAATTATTTAGTTGATCTCGTTTAGGCTATCAAACAATATTAAATGTTTTTAAACATGGCAAGAGGTGCGGCATAATTAAACTACCTATCTAGGCAAGTTTAAGTGAGGCCGGAAACAACAAACAACAATTCCGGAAAATCCTCATGTCCATAATCTAGTTTTGGTACTGTTCTGCCTATTACATAATTTTAGAGTTGTTAAACAGGAAAATAAAGTGGACCATGTTAAACTAGGCGTTATTCCACCCCATTTACATATAAAGTTTATTAAAATCGGAGCTACGGTTAATTAGTTACGAAATAAATCATTTTAACATGGCATTTAAGCAAATTAACACAAACAACATTTTAAACATTTTAAACATGGATGAAAGTGACATATTATGAAACTAGATGAAATTCTAAACATTTTACATATATAAAACATTTTAATATGATGCACGGTTCATGAGTTATTACATGCATGAACATGAGGGGTTTTCTATAAAACAGCTAAACACTGAATAAATGCTAAAATCGTCCAGAGGAAAAAAAATGCATCGGGCCGAATCTGAACACAGGCCAACCAGGAACAGGGGGAAGCTTACCCATGGGCCTCAGCCCGTTCGGTGGAGGCGGCTGAGGCAGTGCGGGCTGGGTGAGGAGGCGCGCTGGGCCGGGGGATCTGGAGGCAGAGGCGCGGTCAACGGAGCGACTGAATTGAGCGGGACTTGGCGCTGCGGTCGTCCTTCAAGCAGAGGAAGCAAGGGCGACGGCCACGTGAGGCGAAGGAACTCCGGCGAGGCAGAGTCGGCGTGGAGGCGAATGGGGGGGCCGGGCACGACGGTTGCTGGGGCGAGCGAGGCAGAGGAGGGAACAAACTGCTCGTCTCCTGGCTCCTGGCTCGAGCGCCTGAAGAAGATGAACGCGCGGCAGGAACTCCAGCAGGCGGTGACTTGGCGTCCATGGCGGCGCTGCTGCGGCAGCACGGGCACGGTTTGCAGAAGAACGGGCGGCAGCGGGTTAGGAGCGACGACAACGAAGTAGGCGACGGCTGGGGAAGGAGGCAAAACTCGGGCGCGGTCATGGCCTTCCTGTGCACGGGAGAGGGATCAGAGGAGGAAGGAAAGGGAAAAAAGGAAGAGAAAAAGAGGAGATGGGCGGCGACTCATCTGCTCGTCGGCAG
This sequence comes from Triticum dicoccoides, assembly GCF_002162155.2. Classification (NCBI taxonomy): domain Eukaryota; kingdom Viridiplantae; phylum Streptophyta; class Magnoliopsida; order Poales; family Poaceae; genus Triticum; species Triticum dicoccoides. The sequence continues at coordinate 433,608,787 of NC_041391.1, read as the reverse complement.
CAGCTGAACGGAGGCAGCCGGACTTGGAGGTCGAGGTCACCGGTGGGCTGGGTCACCGTAGCGCGCGGTGATGAGGCCATCCATGGCCTCTGGTACGGCGGGGCGAAGGAGTTGGATCGAGGAGCTGCTCTGGTTGGTCGAGCGAGCGAATCGGGAAGGAGCAGTGGGGAGCTCTGGTTGGTCGCTGGAGGAAAACGAGGAGAAGGGATCCCGAGGGGATTTTGCGGAGTGGCGGCGGCGATGAGATGGATGGGACATTGATCCAAAATTTTAGGGTTAGGCTATAGTTAGTCCGGTGTATATATAGGAGGTGGACTAGGCTTAGGGGCTACCTCGTTCCTCCGATCGCAATCGGATGGTCGCGAATAAATAGGCTAGGGAGTCCAAATAAGAAAATGGAGATATTTTAGGGATGTTGGGGGATGATTCGGACTCATCGGTCACGACAGACCGGTTCGGGTTCGGGCAAGTTTTGGACATGGTTGCAAAGGGGGGTTCGATGCACTGTGCAAAAAGGGATTAGATGGGCTGTGCGGAGGGGGGTTGGTCTGAGAAGAGAGAAGAGAAGGCAGCCCGGCAACAGTTTCGGAGACCGAAACGTCCGACGATTAAACCGGCAACGGTGCCGCTACGGATGACGGTTGGGCTATCAAACGGACTCCGAATGCAATGAAATTTGGCAGGCGGTCTGTCTACACTATAATAAGACCGCATGACAAGTTGCAAGCCATTCCGAGAACATTTTTATGCCACTTATAAAATAATATTTCGGAGGTGCCGCGGGCGCGTGCAAGTGTGGTCTGGACTCCGAACGGACAACGGAGAGAACCGGCGGAACCGGAACGGGTGCAAGCTTTATGAAAACGATGCCGATGAAACGCGCATGATGCCATGAGATGAGATACATAACAAGAACAAAATGCAAAACAACCGACAAAACCCAACCATGGAGGAAATAACATATCGCATCTCCGGAAAAGGCAAGAGTTGGAGTTACGAATATGGAAAGTTGTATCCGGGGCGTTACACATCCCCTCTTTCTTCTAACGACCATCGGTGTTTTACTCGAAGCTATATTTTTATTCTTCACATATTATGAGTTTTTCTTGGAGCATCTTGTATGATATGAGTCTTTGATTGTTTTGCTTTCTGTTTAAGGTCTTGAATCCTTGCTGGATACACCTATTCGAGAGAGCCAAAATTATGCTATGACTTGTTAGAATTGCTCTCTGTGCTTCACTTATATCTTTATGAGCTATGGAATTGCTCTAGTGCTTCACTTATATCTTTTTGAGCACGGTGTGCTTTGTTATTTTTGAAGAAATGCTCTCATGCTTCACTTAGATTTATTTGAGAGTTAGTACAAAATTAAGCAATTCTCTCTTGCTTCACTTAAATTATTTTAAGAGAAATAAATATGTTGCTCATGATCTTCACTAATATTTGTTTGAGCTTATTAAAAAGCAACATATGAAACTAGTCCAAAAGTTATAGATATCCAAGGAGGATATAATAAAACTTTCATGTAGATCATCAAAATAAACTAGATTCTTTGTAATAGTTTTGAGATATGATGATATGATATGTGAGTCATGTTGATGAGTAATTATGCTTTAGTAAGAATATTGGTGTTAAGGTTTGTGATTCCCTACGCAAGCACGAAAGTCAATAGTTATGCAATGAAATTGCATCCTACTTGTGGTGCATTATTCGGTGTTAATTATGCTTATGCTCGCTTATGAGATTTTTTTGTTCCTTGGTTGGTTGCTTCTCAATCTTTTGCTAGCCTTCATTTTGCACTAAGTATGATCACTACTTGTGCATCCAAGATCCTTTAAACCAGTTGTTGGGGAAATGACACCTATGGGATCACGTGGATCCCTTCTATGTTTTGGCATGGAAGAAGGCATGTACAAAGAGCAGATCCAACGATCAACATGACAAATTTTTACCCAGGTTCGGCCGCTGAGAAGCGTAAAACCCTGGTCCTGCTTTAGTGTATTGAGAGTTCTTGAGCTCTGGCTAGCTGCTACGCATGAAAACTGGGCCAGAAAGACCAAAAGTTCCTCTCTGTATTGCTTTGGGCCTCCTTTTATACCAAGGGGCTACCACAGTGGCATACAATGCATACAGGAGGTGTAAAGTTGCTACAGTGCATATACTTATCCCTATCATCTTAGGACAAGTGCATTTAATGCACCGTTTACGTGTCCCTAACTTTATCGGGGATGGAAACAGAGCTCGTCCAGTCCGTCACTGCCTCACCTCATCTCGACACGCATCCAGAATGACAAGGCTCGCGGGGCCAGGCTGGCAGGCTAGTGGATGCGCTGGAGCGATGGCACGATGGTGAGATCTTTGAGCCTTGTCGTGGCCTCGCAGACGTCCCCGGCAAGAATCTTGCCAGGGCTTCGCAACCGTCCCCGACAAGAATCTTGTTGGGAACTTCGCCTTTTAGTCTTCACAAAGATCTGCATACCACCACGCAGATGCCCCTGGATCTTGGTCTTGATGTTGTTGATGGTGTCAGAGCTCTCAACCTCAAGGGAGATGGTCCTATCGTTGTCGACGGTGTCAGAGCTCTCAACCTCAAGGGAGATGGTCTCATCGGGGCTTTGCAAACCATCCCGGCAAGGATCTTGCCAGGGGCTCGGCCGGGGCTTCGCAAACCATCCCGGCAAGAATATTATCGGGGGCCCAGCTTGTCTTTTGTTCTTTGATTATTGGCTCGGATGCCATTGATGACCCACAAGTATAGGAGATCTATCATAGTCCTTTCCATAAGTAAGAGTGTCGAACCCAACGAGGAGCAGAAGGAAATGACAAGCGGTTTTCAGTAAGGTATTCTCTGCAAGCACGAAAATAGTAGGTAACAGATAGTTTTGTGATAAGATAATTTCTAACGGGTAACAAGCAATGAAAGTAAATAAGGTGCAGCAAGGTGGCCCAATCCTTTTTGTAGAAAAGGACAAGCCTGGACAATTTCTTATAATGAGAAAAGCGCTCCCGAGGACACATGGGAATTATCGTCAAGCTAGTTTTCATCACGCTCATATGATTCACGTTCTGTACTTTGATAATTTGATATGTGGGTGGACCGGTGCTTGGGTACTGCCCTTTCTTGGACAAGCATCCCACTTATGATTAACCCCTATTGCAAGCATCCGCAACTACAAAAGAAGTATTAAGGTAAACCTAACCATAGCATGAAACTAGTGAATCCAAATCAGCCCCTTCCAAAGCAACGCATAAACTAGGGTTTAAGCTTCTGTCACTCTAGCAACCCATCATCTACTTATTACTTCCCAATGCCTTCCTCTAGGCCCAAATAATGGTGAAGTGTCATGTAGTCGACGTTCACATAACACCACTAGAGGAGAGACAACATACATCTCAACAAAATATCGAATGAATACCAAATTCACATGACTACTAATAGCAAGACTTCACCCATGTCCTCGGGAACAAACGTAACTACTCACAAAGCATATTCATGTTCATGATCAGAGGAGTATTAATATGCATTAAGGATATGAACATACGATCTTCCACCAAGTAAACCAATTAGCATCAACTCCAAGGAGTAATCAACACTACTAGCAACCCACAGGTACCAATTTGTGGTTTTGATACAGGATTGGATACAAGAGATGAACTAGGGTTTTGAGAGGAGATGGTGCTGGTGAAGATGTTGATGGAGATTGACCCCCCCCCCCCGATGAGAGGATCGTTGGTGATGACTATGGTGATGATTTCCCCCTCCCAAAGGGAAGTTTCCCCGGCAGAATAGCTCCGCCGGAGCCCTAGATTGGTTCCGCCAAGGTTCCGCCTCGTGGCGGCAGAGTTTCGTCCCGTAAGCTTGCTTATGATTTTTTTTTCCAGGATAAAAGCCTTCATATAGCATAAGATGGGCACCGGAGGGCCACCAGGGGGCCCAGGAGACAGGGGCGCGCCCAGTAGGTGTGGGCGCGCCCCCACTCTCCTGGCCAGGGTGTGGGGCCCTCTCGTATTTTCTTTGCTCAATAATTCTTATTAATTCCAAAAATGACTTCCGTGGAGTTTCAGGATTTTTGGAGTTGTGCAGAATAGGTTTCCAATATTTGCTCCTTATCCAGCCAGAATTCCAGCTGTCGGCATTCCCCCTCTTCATGATAAACCTTGTAAAATAAGAGAGAATAGCCATAAGTATTGAGACATAATGTGTAATAACAACCGATAATGCAATAAATATCGATATAAAAGCATGATGCAAAATGGACGTATCAACTCCCCCAAGCTTAGACCTCGCTTGTCCTCAAGCGGAAGCCGAAATCGAAAAATATGTCCACATGTTTAGATAGAGGTGTCGATAAAAATAAAATACGAACATGAGGGCATCATCATCATTCTTACAACAGCAACATATATAGATTTTTGTAATATGATTTTTTATACTCCAGTAACAATCAATTCACAATGTCAAGTATGGTTCAGAAATTTTATTGAGAACTAGCAAACTATAATCTCAGTCATTGAAGCAATTGCAATTTATCAAAACATCAGAAAGAGTCAAGAATAGAGCTTTTCATCAAATCCACATACTCTACTATCATATAGTCTTCTACAATTTCTAACACTCATGCAATACTTATGGTTATGGAGTTTTAATCGGACACTGAGAAAGATAGGGGCTTATTGTGTTGCCTCCCAACGTATTCACCTTTGGGTGATGTCAACAATAATAGTTCATGCTAACTTACATCCAATTGGATATATGTATCAGGATCTTACCAACATGAGGTGCTTGCCAAAGGATAAAATGAAAAAGGAAAAGGTGAAGATCACCTTGACTCTTGCATAAAGTAAAGACATAAAGTAAAAGATAGGCCCTTCACAAAGGGAAGCAGAGGTTGTCATGTGCTTTTAGGGTTGGATGCACAAAATCTTAATGCAAAAGAATGTCACTTTATATTGCCACTTGTGATATGAACCTTTATTATGCAGTCCGTCGCTTTTATTACTTCCATATCACACGATCGTATAAAGCTTATTTTCTCTGCACTAATAAGTCATACATATTTAGAGAGCAAATTTTATTGCTTGCAACATGAAAACTTAGTTGAAGGATCTTACTCAATCCATAGGTAGGTATGGTGGACTCTCATGGCAAAACTGGGTTTAAGGATATCTGGAAGCACAAGTAGTATCTCTACTTGGTGCATGGAATTTTTGGCTAGCACGAGGGGGAAAGGCAAGCTCAACATGTTGGGAAGATCAATGACAATATACTTTAACTGAGATGTGAGAAAACATAACCCATTACGTTGTCTTCCTTGTCCAACATAAACTCTTTAGCATGACATACTTAATGAGTGCTCACAATCATGAAAGATGTCCAAGATAGTATATTTATATGTGAAAACCTATCTTTCCTTATTACTTCCTATTAACTGCAACGATGACCAAAACTATGTTTGTCAACTCTCAACAACTTTTATGCCTCATACTCTTTATATGTGAAGTCATTACTATCCATAAGATCAATATGAACTCTTTTATTCTTTTTATTCTTTCTACTTTCTCATGATCATAGCAAGATAGCAAAGCCCTTGACTCAACACTAATCTTTATTATATAGCTCATGGACTCGATTACATAAAGAGATCACAAAGCAAAACTCAAAACTAATTCAGACCAAAACTTCAATCTACTAGCTCAAGATATTACTAAAAGGATCGAACTAAGAAAAACGGTAAAGATAGGAGTGTGATGGTGATACGATACCGGGGCACCTACCCCAAGCTTGGCAATTGCCAAGGGGAGTGCCCATACCCATGTGATTATGTCTCCTTCTTCAGAGTTGGTGTTGATGATGATGATGTAGACTTATTCCTCAATTTACACTCGAGGACAGCATTTTGCTCCTTTAGATCATCAATCTCCTGCTCAAGACTTAATATCCTTCTGCATAGATCCTGTTTGTTTTCCTGCAAGAGACGAAAAGGGATAAACTCAATCTTTGGCTTATATGCTCTATCAGGGAGGCTTGACTTTTTAAACTCCACATGCATGTCCCCAGGTTGAGGTAATGGGGCTTCATCTTCGTCTGAGCTCGTCTCCTCCTTTCCCTTAGGCTCATAGTCTTCCTCTAACTCAGTGGTCCAGCCACCATGCTCCAAGTCCCTGTAGGCCTTAGGGTCTGCAAGGAAATCAGCCACATAGCTTTCTCCCTCCGAATCCTGGGACGACATATTGCTCTAAACTGCGGCAGAGACAACTCGAAACGAAAACAGAAGAATTTTGCATGATACGGTGGTCAAAACCTTCGGGGGATTATATAATGAATTTTTTACCGACCAAAATACGTAATGTGCAAGAGAACGGAGTCCGGGAGGCACACGAGGTGCCCACGAGATAGGGGGGTGCGCCCAGTAGGGGTGGTCGCGCCCTCCACCCTCGTGGAGGCCTCGTGTCCTTCCCAGATTACTTCTTGCTTCCTAAAATTCTTAAATATTCCAAAACGGAGAAAAATTGCCATTAGAATTGTTTCGGAGTTGGTTTACTTACCGTACCACATACCTATTCCTTTTCGGAGTCTGAAACATTCTGGAAAGTGTCCCTTATGTATTCCTCCGGGGTTACGGTTTCAATAATATTAGTTTCAACATTGATAGGATTACCTGAGATATAATGTTTGATTCTTTGACCGTTCACCACCCTCGGACTTGTGCCTTTGAAGTTGTTGATTTTTATGGCACCGGAACGATAGACCTCCTCGATAACGTAAGGACCTTCCCACTTAGAGAGAAGTTTTCCTGCAAAAAATCTTAAATGAGAGTTGAATAGCAGTACATAATCACCTACGTTGAACTCACGCTTTTGTATCCTTTTGTCATGCCATCTTTTAACTTTTTCTTTGAACAGTTTGGCATTCTCATAGGCTTGGGTTCTCAATTCATCAAGTGAGCTAGTGTCAAACAACCTCTTCTCACCGGCAAGTTTGAAGTCATAGTTGAGCTCTTTAATAGCCCAATATGCTTTATGTTCAAGTTCGAGAGGTAAGTGTGACAGCCTGGTTTTTGCCCTCTTTTCTTTTCCTGGTTTTCAGTTGAGTTGGTTTTGAGTTTGGAGTTTTTGAATCATTTCATTTGGACTTAACCACTTGGGTACCCCTTGGCTTTCACCCAAGTGCTCCTACTCCTCCTCAAACCATCACTTCACCCCTGGATCAACTCAAAATATTGCTTGGAATATTTTTCTTAATTGAAAAATATTCATTTTTCCCTCCAAAACCCTAGCTAGCCCTTTGTGCTCCAAAGCAACCCTAATTTTTCTTGCCCCAAAAATCCTGAGAAAAATCCCAATTATTCTTTGAACCCTAGGGCACCTTTCTAAGCAAAAATATTTCATCACTCTTTGGAATATTTTGGCTACAGAAAATAATTTCATTTCTAGACAGAAATGGTAGTTTCTATAGAAACTACCATTTTACTAGCTCCATTGTAGCTGGTTTTTCTTGTGCCTATTTACCTTAGTAACTGTAGCAAGCCTCCAAAGCTCAGCCCCTAACTCCCAGTGGTTTGACCACAGTAAACCTCCAAAGTTACTATCGAGAAACTTGCTTGCAGTACAAATCCATTTCTATTGCACCTGGATCCAAGCCCAACCGTGGTAACACTCCAAACTACCAAGGACTACACGCCAGACATCAAGTTAGTGCTTAGGGTGGCCTGATGTCATAGTTCAAGTGGTGACCGCGTTCGTCCGGGCATGCAGGCATGCAAAACACGCGCTCCGCGTGCCGCCTAGCGCTCTGTTGAGCGCGTGCTCGCTGCCCAGCCTGCCCGAGCATGCCAAACCTTGCCACCATCCCCGTCTCCACTCCCTTAACTCCCCCTGGCACTCACCGACGCAGGAGCTTGCCGCAGCGGGCACGGGCACGGTCCGACCAATGACACAGTGCGCGGTGCACTGTGCTCGTTGTCTTCCCCCTCACCCATGTGCTCGTCCGCGCCCACAAATAGTTTCCGCGTGATCTCCGTCCTCTTCCCCCTCTCTCTAGCGCCGTTCGCCGCCGGGCACCATGGACAGGTGTCCTTCGGCGGAGCCCGAACCCCTCTCGCCGCTCGCCTATAAATGCCGCCACCCCCAGCCTCCTTGAGCACTCGCAGCTACTCCCACACCCTCCACAAGCTAGTAGAAGCTGCAGCCCGGCCGGGCAGGCCGCGGGCTGCCGTCCCTGAGCTCGAGCTCGCCGACGATCCCCTGCGGATCATCCCCGCAGCTCCAACCCCTCCCAGGCTAGGGCGACCCTTCCAGGGCCTCCTCCACTCTTCGGTGAAGCCAATCCGCCCTGTTGGAGCCCCCGGAGCCGCCCTGAGCCGCCGTCGTCTTCGTCTCCGGCGACCTCTGCCCTCTGCCTCTGCTGGAGAGGCCGTTTCCGACACCGTCTGGTCACCTCTAGCCACGCTACGGGTACGGGCAAGTGCGCCATCTTCTTCTCCTTCAATCCCCTCCTCTCGTTTGGCCCCAAGAGCCCTCGCCGCTGGCGTGCGCTCCGGCGAAGCTCCGCCTCCCTCTGTTTCCCCTTCCCCCTCCTTCTGACCTAACAAGGGGGCCCGCTAGTCAGCCACTCAGTACGCGCGCGAAGCGGTACGAGTGGTGGCGCCCTGGGCTTTTACGCCTTCGACGTCACCCCCCCAAGTCTGTTTTTATTTTTTAATTCAAATTCATTTAAATATTGCAAACTTCAAACAACCATAACTTTTTATCTATAAGTCCAAATGCATTGATTCTTTTTGCATTGTGTCCTTTGTCCAAAAATCTAGCAGCACACAAAATATGGGATTTTTCCTTGCTGTCTAGATTTTCTGGTAATTTTCAGAAGGTTTCTTGATGTTTTCTTTTTGTGGTTTTATTTATTTTTAGAAGAGAAAGCTTGTCTTGAGGATCACCAGGAGGTTTGTGAACCTCATCAGCACTAAGGCAAGCCACAACAACATTTTCATAGTGCCACTTCAATATTTGTGATTTTCCTACTTGAACTTATGATTATTCATGCATTTAAATAATTATTATGATAAATACATTCTATTAAATGCTTGTCATGTTAAATATGCTTGATTTATAGAAAGTTTGAAGTAAATCTTGTTGATAGGCTAACAAGAACTTAGTTATGAGTAATGATAAAATGATATGGTCGTGGAGATAAATAGTCATTTAAAATTATTATTCTTGCATGATGAAAAATGATGAGATTGCTAGAAATGATTCTGGTTTTAGTGAGGTTGGATCTTAACCAGAGAAGTATCATGATTTGATGATGGCTCTGAAGGAGCGTAGTTGACTTAGTTATTTTCATGGATATGTGATGCATATGTTGGTGATACATAGCATGGCATTATGACACCGGTTACTTTCACTTTAAGTTGAACCTGATAAATAACTCAACTTGAATATGTTGTTGATCGGGTCATGGTGCCGCTGAAACGAGTTTTTCCTAGTGCAACCACATTTGCCAGTATGGGACGGCCTTAATGCGTTTCATTGTCGTGCCTCTGGCCGGTGTCTCCATCTAGGGAAGGTTATGGGCGTGCTGTACCCTGGCCCGGTAAGTAGGCATAACTTTGTGAGCCCGTTGATGAGTTAAGTTTTTGGGTCCCAGAGTGGATCGTTGCCACGACGGTGGTTGAGGTGTCTTGAGGTAGACACGAGGCCACCCAGGACTAGCCCGATGGGGATTGAGTCGGAGTGGCCGTGAGAGTGTCATGACAATGAAGTGGTTTCATCGGAATGCCATTGGTCCACCCGAATGGGAGTGCGAGGCCATGGGTTCCGTAGTGTGGGTCCAGTGCACTACCTCTGCAGAGTGTATTAATCTATCGATAGCCGAATCCACGGTTACGGACACGCTCGAAAGTAGGGTACACCATGGGTCAACACTTAATAAATTTGCACACTAAGATTGCACTGAGGTGATGGCAGTAAGGTCATCGTGTTGAGATGGACCAGGTGTGGTCGGGTAGTGATCGTCGTAAGGATCACGGTTTGAGACCAAGTGTTGGTCGTGGTTGTGATCGCCATAAGAATCACGAGATTGTCTCTGAGTTCTTCACATTTGTGGTCTGGAAATGATCACGTTCGGTAAGCCAGTCCGTGGGACGAGTACCACTTGAGCATAATCACATCATGTGGATATATTGTTGCATTGTTAATTAATTGGTTAAATATCATGATATGGTTTGTCATTATGTTTATGCTTGTTGTGAGCTTGCAAGTACATTCAATGTACTGACCTGGCGTATCATGCCAGATTTCAGGAAAGTCTCGTTGGAAAGGAGAGTTGTCCGAGTCTAGATCGTGTCCACATCGGTGTCCCTGTGCTAAGGAGTCCCGCTACGACGTTGTTCCGCTGCCGCGTAGTCGTCATGATCGAGCCCCCCTTTATGTTTACTAAATAATGTACATATTGCTCAGCCGCACCATGTGTGCCGCTTGGCCTTGCTAACTGTTGTAATATGAACTATGCTCCGCTAGCATGAATAAAGCGGTTGTTTTTCTATACCAAGTTGTTGTGTGTTGCGAGAAGACAAGGTCTATGGGCTGGAAATGTAGGGTAAACCGGTCGCTCTGAGCCGGGGTGCCACAACGCTTGGTATCAGAGCCACGTTGACTGTAGGCCACACTAGTCTAAGCCGAGTTAACTGGACGTTAGATACGAGTTGTAGTTGAGTGCCGGTAACATTTGTAGCTGGTTGTTGCATTCATGCACTAATTTTTATTTTTATACTAACTTGCTAATGGTTGTGAGTGTAGATGGCTCCGATGTTGTATCCGTGCCAGTTGCAGCTGATGTCGTACACGTCGCCGCATCTTCTTCATAACATGTGGCGTCGGCTGTACCCCCACGGTGACGATCCAGTCTATCGTGTGTACCGAGAGCGTCTAACTGACTTAGTGTATGAGTATCACGACGTGGTTACTCTGTGCACCAGTTCCAGTTCCAGCACTTACACTCGTACCTCTCGAAGCGGCTATGCCTCTACCGCTTCTCAGGCTGTCCAGTTTGTTGCATTCGAGGTACTCGTTGAGCTCTGTTACAACGAGGTCCGGATGCAAAACCACCCAGGTTTCCACTACTATCCTTCTCTCCATGATAATGTTCGTGTCTGTTTCCTTGTCATTGATCCGGAGTCTGATAGTGTAGCTAGCCACCTTTCTCGCTATATCACTGCTAGCTATTCTGATCTACGAGCTGGCTCGTGAGCTGAGTCGTGCCCATACTACTTTAGCCTCTGATTTAGTCTCTGCTAGCTCAGCCACTACTCCAACATCTGTAGGATTTACTCCCTATATTCCTGCTAGTTCAAGATCCCCTGTTTCCCTGGTTACTCCTCCGAGTAGCTTGGGCACCGCGAGTGTGAGTCCACTTAGTGCTCCTGCTGAGTGGGTTTCACTCCTTGCCACTCCTGTAGCCCCGATGATTCACCCTCCACCTGCCCCAGAGGGAGAGCCCTCGAGGCAGCGTCGTCGTGTCACTTTTAACCCGAAGGTCTCAATTAACCCCGTCAGTTCAGGATCCGAGTCCGCTTCAGGAGAGGACCCCACAGCACCAGCAAAGAAGTAGAGCTTCCGAGTATTCACAGTCATGAGGATGGAGTATGGATGTAGTCGTACGAGTCATGATGTTTCGTTTCATGTATGAGGGTAGTTGGACCTGGCATGTTGTTATCTTTCATGTATGAGTCTATGTATAATTATGTTGGAACTTTATTTTATTCGCTGTATTTTCTTCGCCATTCCGGTTTTACTCGGATTTTTGTTGCTGGCTTCTCCCCAGTTTATTTTGAATGCTTCTCATCTCAGTTGCGTTGCCTTGGGAAAATAATCATATTAGGATGACGCGGGGAGGCTGCAGTAGCAACATTCGTGAGGGTTCTCCTGTTCGTCGTTCCGCGCGATAGGCAGGACACTCACCCGAGCCGTATGTTCCACCACCGCCTCCACCGCCAAATCCGCCCTCCACCGAGCAAATTCTGTGTATGTTTGAGGAAAGACGAAATAATGATCTGATGGAAATACTCACAAGTATTCAAGCTGTGGTTGGACAGAATGGAAATCAGCCCGGTCATCACTTCAAAGGACTAAGCCTCCCAGTTTCAGTCAGGCCATTGATCCCTTGGATGCAGATGATTGGTTAAGAACTATGGAAAAGAAGCTTGAGGTTGCTCGAACTGTTGAAGGGAATAGGGTTCCATTTGTAACACATTATCTTGAAGGCGCTGCTGCCATATGGTGGGAAAATGAAAAAGCCATGTGGAGTGTTGATGAAGAAATTACCTGGTCAAGATTCAAGGAACAGTTCCGGAAATATCACATCCCTACGGGGATTATGAAGACTAAGCAGCGTTAATTTCTCACGCTCCTCCAAGGAAGTCAGTCTGTGGGAGAATATTTGGAGAAATTCAATCATCTGTCACGTTACTCTCAATATGACATGGCCACTTAGGAAAGAAAGATGGACAGGTTTCTTGGTGGGTTAAACCGCAACTCCGGTGTACTCTCAGTATGTTCGATTTCCCAGACTTCCAAACCCTGGTGAACAAGGCTTTCATTTCTGAAAGGGAACACAAGCTTGTATCCGATACTAAGCCTGCCAACAATGATCAGAAGCGCAAGTTTGAGCCAAGAAAAGAAATGCAACCAGTGCAGAAGGTTCGTGCCTGGCAGCCGACTCAGGTAGCATACAAGCCCAATTGGCAACCAAATGTTAACAAGACCACCACCCAAGTCAAGAATGACGTGCTCAACCCAATTCTAGAGAATCGTCGGTGCAGCAATTCCTATTTCAATTGTGGGAAAACCGGACATTATGCCAAACAGTGTCCCATGAACAATCAGACAAATGCTACATTCAAGCCACAAGTCCATTATTTGGAGGCATGCCCAAATCAGCACGACATCACAGGATACGTTCATCACATCTCCGGCGATGAAGCCCAAGAGAACCCCGAAGTCGTCATTGGTATGTTCCCTGTAAATAACATACTTGCAGTAATTTTATTTGACTCTGGGGCTTCCCACTCTTTTATTTCTCGGAGTTTTGTTGCCCAAAACAAATTTCCTTGTTCTCTTTTGGGCAAAAATATGCTGGTACAAACCCCGGGATCTCTAATCAGAAGCAATCTAGTCTGCCACAATCTGGAAGTCAATCTCAACAGAGTCTGTTTTCCAACTTCTTTGATACTTATTGAGTCTGATAAGTTGGATGTTATCTTGGGTATGAATTGGCTGACTCAGTATCAAGTGTGCATAAATTGTGTGACCCGAGAAGTCAACTTGACCGGCCACGAGGGACAGACTACAAAATTTATTGCTCGTAGAAGCATACCCTCCAAGGAAATGGTTTTTACAGCAATGGCTGCGATGGAATTAATTCCGGTGGTCAGTGAGTTTCCTGATGTATTTCCAGAAGAACTGCCAGGCATGCCACCTGATCGAGAGCTTGAGTTTGCGATAGATCTTGTGCCCAGAACCACACCAATACACAAGAAGTATTATCGAATGCCGTCATCAGAATTAGTGGAGCAAAAGAAACAGCTTGATGAAATGCTCTAGAAAGGGTATATCCGCCCCAGCTCCTCACCGTGGGGATCACCTGCTATCTCCGTGGATAAGAAAGATGGCAGCCTCCGCATGTGTGTGGATTACCGTCAGCTGAATGATGTCACAATCAAAAACAAATACCCTCTGCCAAGAATTGACGATTTGTTTGATCAGCTCAGTGGGCCAAGGTATTCTCCAAAATTGATTTATGGACTGGATATTATCAGCTCAAAATTAAAAAGGAGGATATTCCCTAGACTGCATTCACCACTCGCTACGGTCTTTATGAATATATAGTTATGTCTTTTGGCCTCACCAACACCCCCGCTTTCTTCATGCACATGATGAATAAAGTATTCATGGACTTCCTCGATAAGTTCATGGTCGTCTTCATCGATGATATGCTCATTTACTCAAGAAGTTAAGAAGAGCATAAGGAACACCTCCGAGCAGTGTTACAACAACTCCGTGAGCATCAGTTATACGCCAAATTCAGTAAATGTGAGTTTTGGCTCAAGCAAGTTGGATTCCTCGGACATGTGCTATCCGCTGAAGGTATAGCCGTGGAGCCAAGCAAGGTAAAGGATGTGCTCGACTGGTTGCCACCCGCAACCGTATCCCAGATCTGGAGTTTTCTTGGATTAGCCGGATATTACCGCCGTTTCATTGAAGGGTTTTCCAAGATTGCTAAACCCATGATAGAGCTTCTCAAAAAGGATAAGAAGTTTGAATGGACTCAGGACTGTGAAAAGAGTTTCACTGAATTAAAGAAACGACTGACAACTGCACCAATATTGACACTTCCAGACATCTACTGCAGTTTTGATGTGTACTGCGACGCTTCCAGGCAAGGACTGGGATGCGTTCTTATGCAAGATGGCAAGGTAGTAGCTTACGCCACATGGCAACTACAACCCCACGAGGGGAATTACCCCACTCATGATTTAGAAATGGCCGCGGTGGTGCATGCTTTAAAATTTTGGAGACACTGCCTCATCGGAAAAATGTGCCAAATTTTTACCGATCACAAAAGCCTCAAATTTATATTTACTCAGCCGGATTTAAATCTCCGTCAATGAAGATGGCTTGAGTTGGTCAAGGATTATGACCTTGGAATAAATTACCATCCGGGTAAGGCCAACGTGGTTGCCGATGTGCCCAGTCGGAAGCCCGTCAGTTTAAATGTCCTATTGGAATCCTTGCCTCCTGAACTTAAAGAAGAGATTGCTCAGCTCAACCTGGTCATAGTCGAGGCTGGCCTTGCTAATATTCTGGAAGTTACCCCTACTCTCGAGGAAGAAATCCGCAAGGCCCAGCCAGGCGACGCCGATCTACAAAAACGTGTCAAGCATTCCGATTTCTCAAAGGATCAGTACGGTACCCTCTGATTTAGGGGAAGGATTTGTGTGCCCAATCAAGCGGACTTAAAGTAGAAGATCCTGTTAGAAGCCCATGAATCCTCATATTCCATTCACCCTGGAGGTACAAAAATGTACAAAGACCTTTGACAAATATTCTGGTGGGATGGAATGAAGAAAGACATTGCTTATTTTGTGGCCTGTTGCGACATATGCAACAAAGTAAAGGCAGAACATCAGAAGCCAGTCAGACTTCTCCAACCGCTGCTAGTGTCACAATGGAAATGGGATGATGTCTATATGGATTTCATCACAAGACTATCTAAGACCCGACGGGGCAATGATGTGATCTGGGTCATAGTGGACACATTAACCAAGGTAGACCACTTCCTCCCGATCAGTACCTCATATCGAGCAGATGAGCTTGCACAATTGTATGTGTCCAGAATAGTCAGCCTGCATGGAGTCCCCCGAACCATTACTTCTGACCGAGGTTCACTTTTTACCTCCGCTTTTTGGTCCCATCTCCATCAAGCCTTAGGGACGGATTTGAAATATAGTACCGCTTACCATCCACAGACTGATGGACAGGCAGAACGGGTAAACCAAATACTCGAGGATGTGTTGCGAGCATGTGCTTTGGCCCAAGGCCCAAAATGGGAAGACTGCTTGCCGTACGCTGAGTTCTCGTATAACAATAGCTTCCAGACTAGTTTAAAGATGTCACTGTATGAAGCTTTGTATGGCCGTAAGTGCCGCACTCCATTGAATTGGTCTCAAACCGGAGATAGCCATATTTTTGGAATGGAACTCATGCTAGAAACCGAGAAGCAAGTCAAGGAAATTAGAGATAGACTGCAGTTGGCCAAATCACGACAGAAAAGTTATTATGATGAAAAGCACCGACAGATCAGCTTTGAACCCGGAGAACATGTCTATCTTCAAGTCACGCCTATGAAAGGTATCAAGAGGTTTCAGACTTGTGGAAAATTGGCACCCATATTTATTGGTCCATTTCTTGTTATGACACGAGCGGGTGCTGTGGCATATCAGTTGGAGTTGCCCCCTGAATTGTTAGACGTGCACAAGGTGTTCCATGTTTCCCAATTGCGACGGTGCATATCGCCGCCTGAGAAGAAGACTGATTTGATAGAAATAGAGCTAGCAAAGGACTTAACCTATCAAGAAAGGCTGATGAAAATTTTGGATCAGATGGAAAGAGTCACTCGCACTAAAGTACGGAAGTTTTACAAATTCCAATGGAAGCATCACACAGAGTCAGAATCAACATGGGAATCACAAGAATTTCTAAGGGCATGTTATCCAGAATGGTTTTCCCAAGCAACCGAATCTCGAGGACGAGATTCATTCTATGTAGGGGAGGTTTGTGACAGCCTGGTTTTTGCCCTCTTTTCTTTGCCTGGTTTTCAATTGAGTTGGTTTTGAGTTTGGAGTTTTTGAATCATTTCATTTGGACTTAACCACGTGGATACCCCTTGGATTTCACCAAAGTGCTCCTCCTCCTCCTCAAACCATCACTTCACCCCTGGATCAACTCAAAATATTGCTTGGAATATTTTTCTTAAATGAAAAATATTCATTTTGCCCTCTAAAACCCTAGCTAGCCCTTTGTGCTCCAAAGCAACCCTAATTTTTCTGGCCCCAAAAATCCTAAGAAAAATTCCAATTATTCTTTGAACCCTAGGGCACCTTTCTGAGCAAAAATATTTCATCACTCTTTGGAATATTTTGGCTACAAAAAATAATTTCATTTCTAGACAGAAATGGTAGTTTCTATAGCAACTACCATTTTACTAGCTCCATTGTAGCTGGTTTTTCTTGTGCCTATTTACCTTAGTAAGTGTAAGAAAGCCTCCAAAGCTCAGCCCCTAACTCCCAGTGGTTTGACCACAGTAAACCTCCAAAGTTACTGTCCAGAAACTTGCTTGCAGTACAAATCCATTTCTACTGCACCTAGATCCAAGCCCAACCGTGGTAACACTCCAAACTACCAAGGACTACACGCCAGACATCAAGTTAGCGCTTAGGATGGCCTGATGTCATAGTTCACGCGGTGACCACGTTTGTCCAGGCGTGCTGGCATGCAAAACATGCGCTTTGCATGCCGCCTAGCGCTCTGTTGAGCGCATGCTCGCTGCCCAGCCTGCCCGGGCATGCCAAACCTCGCCACCATCCCCGTCTCCACTCCTTTAACTCCCCCTGGCACTTGCCGACACCGGAGCTCGCCGCAGCAGGCATGGGCGCGGTCCGGCCAACGACACAGTGCGCGGTGGACTGTGCTCGTCGTCTTCCCCCTCGCCCTTGTGCTCGTCCGCGCCCGCAAATAGTTTCCGTGTGATCTCCGTCCTCTTCCCCCTCTCTCTCTGGCGCCGTTCGTCACTGGGTGCCGTGGACAGGTGTCCTCCGGTGGAGCCCAAACCCCTCTTGCCGCTCGCCTATAAATGCCGCCACCCCCAGCCTCCTTGAGCACCCGCAGCTACTCCCACACCCTCCACAAGCTAGTAGAAGCCGCAGCCTGGCCGGGCAGGCCGTGGGCTGCCGTCCCCGAGCCTGAGCTCGCCGGCGATCCCCTCCGGATCGTCCCTGCAGCTCCAACCCCTCCCAGGCCAGGGCGACCCTTCCAGGGCCTCCGCCACTCTTTGGTGAAGCCAATCCGCCCTGTTGGAGACCCGGGATCCGCCCCGAGCCGCTGTCGTCTTCGTCTTCAGCAACCTCTGCCTTCTGCCTCCGCTGGGGAGGCCATTTCCGACGCCGTCCGGTCACCTCTAGCCACGCCACGGGTACGGGCAGGTGCGCCATCTTCTTCTCCTGCAATCCCCCCTCTTGTTTGGCCCCAAGATCCCTCGCCACCGGCGTGCGCTCTGGCGAGGCTCCGCCTCCCTCTGTTTCCCTCTCCCCCTCCTTCTGACCTGACTAGTGGGGCCCGCTAGTCATCCACTCAGTACGCGCGTGAAGCGTTACGAGTGGTGGCGCCCTGGGCTTTTACACCTTTGACGTCACCCCCCAGTCTGTTTTATTTTTTAATTCAAATTCATTTAAATCTTGGAAACTTCAAACAATCATAACTTTTTATCTATAAGTCCAAATGCATTGATTCTTTTTGCATTGTGTTCTTTGTCCAAAAATCTAGCAGCACCCAAAAGATGGGATTTTCCTTTCTCTCTAGATTTTCTGGTAATTTTCAGAAGGTTTCTTGATGTTTTCTTTTTGTGGTTTTATTTATTTTCAGAAGAGCAAGCTTGTCTTGAGGATCACCAGGAGGTTTGTGAACCTTATCAGCACTAAGGCAAGCCACATCAACATTTTCATAGTGCCACTTCAATATTTGTGATTTTCCTACTTGAACTTATGATTATTCATGCATTTAAATAATTATTATGATAATTATATTCTGTTAAATGCTTGTCATGTTAAATATGCTTGACTTACAGAAAGTTTGAAGTAAATCTTGTTGATAGGCTAACAAGAACTTAGTTAGGAGTAATGACAAAATGATATGGTCATGGAGATAAATAGTCAGTTAAAATTATTAGTCTTGCATGATGAAAAATGATGAGATTGCTAGAAATGATTCTGGTTTAAGTGAGGTTGGATCTTAACCAGAGAAGTATCATGATTTGATGATGGCTCCGAAGGAGCGTAGTTGACTTAGTTATTTTCATGGATATGTGATGCATATGTTGGTGATAAATAGCATGGCATTATGACACCGGTTACTTTCATTTTAAGTTGAACCTGATAAATAACTCAACTTGAATATGTTATTGACCGGGTCATGGTGCCGTTGAAACGAGTTTTTCCCAGTGCAACCACATTTGCCGGTATGGGACGACCTTAATGCGTTTCATTATCGTGCCTCTAGTCAGTGCCTCCATCTAGGGAAGGTTATGGGTGTGTTGTACCCTGGCCCGGTAAGCAGGCATAACCTTGTGAGCCCGTTGATGAGTTAAGTTTTTGGGTCCCAGAGTGGATCGTTGCCACGATGGTGGTTGAGGTGTCTTGAGGTAGACACGAGGCCACCCAGGACTAGCCCGATGGGGATTGAGTTGGAGTGGCCGTGAGAGTGTCATGACAATGAAGTGGTTTCGTCGGAATGCCATTGGTCCACCCGAATGGGAGTGCGAGGCCATGGGTTCCGTAGTGTGGGTCCAGTGCACTACCTCTACAGAGTGTATTAATCTATCGATAGCCGAATCCACGGTTACGGACATGCTCAAAGTAGGGTACACCATGGGTCAACACTTAATAAATTTGCACACTAAGATTGCACTGATGTGATGGCAGTAAGGTCATCGTGTTGAGATGGACCAGGTGTGGTCGGGTAGTGATCGCCGTAAGGATCACGGTTTGAGACCAAGTGTTGGTCGTGGTTGTGATCGCCATAAGAATCACGAGATTGTCTCGGAGTTCTTCACATTTGTGGTCTGGAAATGATCACGTTCGGTAAGCCAGTCCGTGGGACGAGCACCACTTGAGCATAATCACATCATGTTGATATATTGTTGCATTGTTAATTAATTGGTTAAATATCATGATATGGTTTGTCATTATGTTTATGCTTGTTGTGAGCTTGCAAGTACATTCAATGTACTGACCTGGCGTATCATGCCAGATTTCAGGAAAGTCTCGTTGGAAAGGAGAGCTGTCCGAGTCTAGATCGTGTCCACATCGGTGTCCCTGTGCTAAGGAGTCCCGCTACGACGTTGTTCCGTTGCCGCGTAGTTGTCATGATCGAGGCCCCCTTTATGTTTACTAAATAATGTACATATTGTTTAGCCGCACCGTGTGTGTCGCTTGGCCTCGCTAACTGTTGTAATATGAACTATGCTTCGCTAGCATGAATAAAGCGGTTGTTTTTTGTACCAAGTTGTTGTGTGTTGCCAGAAGACAAGGTCTCTAGGCTGGGAATGCAGGGTAAACCGGTTGCTCTGAGCCGGGGTGCCACAGTAAGTGACATGCTTTTCCAATAAACCATCTTATACGGAGACATACCCATAGGATTTTTATATGCAGTTCTATAGGCCCATAATGCATCATCAAGTTTCTTGGACCAATTCTTTCTAGATCTATTCACAGTCTTTTGCAAAATTAATTTGAGCTCTCTATTGCTCAACTCTACTTGACCACTAGACTGCGGGTGATAAGGAGATGCAATTCTATGATTAACATCATACTTAGCAAGCATCTTACGGGAAGCACCATGAATAAAATGTGAACCACCATCAGTCATAAGATATCTAGGGACTCCAAACCTCGGAAAAATAACTTCTTTAAGAATCTTAATAGAGGTGTTATGATCAGCACTAGTTGGAATAGCTTCTACCCACTTAGTAACGTAATCAACAACAACTAAAATATGTGTGTATCCATTAGAGGCAGGAAAAGGTCCCATATAATCAAAGCCCCAAACATCAAATGGTTCAATAACAAGAGAATAGTTCATAGGCATTTCTTGATGTCTACTAATATTACCAATTCTTTGACATTCATCACAAGACAAGACAAACTTACGGGCATCTTTGAAGAGAGTAGGCTAATAAAAACCGGATTGCAATACCTTATGTGCAGTTCTATCTCCAGCGTGGTGTCCACCATATGGTTCAGTGTGACACTTGTGTAGGATCTATTCCTGTTCATGCTCAGGTACACAACGTCTAATAACACCATCTACTCCTTCTTTATAAAGGTGTGGGTCATCCCAGAAGTAATGTCTTAAATCATAAAAGAACTTTTTCTTTTGCTAGTATGTGAAACTAGGTGGTATAAATTTAGCAACAATGTAATTAGCATAATCAGCATAGCATGGAGCAGTACGAGAAGCATTAATGACCGCTAATTGTTCATTAGGAAAGCTATCATTAATAGGTAGTGGGTCATCAAGAATATTCTCTAACCTAGACAAGTTGTCTGCAACGGGGTTCTCAGCTCCCTTTCTATCAATAATATGCAAATCAAATTCTTGGAGCAAGAGAACCCATCTAATAAGTCTAGGCTTAGCATCTTTCTTTTCCATAAGATATTTAATAGCAGCATGATCAGTGTGAATAGTAACTTTAGAATCAACAATATAAGGTTTGAAATTATCACATGCAAATACAACTGCTAAGAATTCTTTTTCAGTAGTAGCATAATTTCTTTGGGTAGTATCAAGAGTTTTACTAGCATTCAATTTCTTATCAACTCTTCGCCCTAGAACAACACCTACAGCATAATCACATAATTTCAAAGGGTAAATTCCAATCAGGTGGCTGAGCAATAGGTGCAGTGACGAAAGCTTTCTTAAGTATTTCAAATGCTTCTACACAATCATCATCAAAGACAAAAGGAATATCTTTTTGCAATAAATTAGTCAGAGGCCTAGAGATTTTAGAAAAGTCCTTAATGAACCTCCTATAAAAACCGGCATGACCAAGGAAACTTCTTATGCCTTTAATGTCCTTGGGACATGGCATCTTTTCAATAGCATCAACTTTAGCTTGATCAACTTCAATACCTCTCTCAGAAATCTTATGCCGCAAGACAATCCCTTCATTAACCATAAAGTGGCACTTTTCCCAATTCAAGACGAGACTAGTGTCTTCACATCTCTTCAAAACTCGATCAAGGTTGCTCAAGCAATCATCAAAAGAGGATCCATAAACGGAGAAATCATCCATGAATACCTCACAAATCTTTTCAAAAAAGTCAGAGAATATAGCCATCATGCATCTTTGAAAGGTAGCAGGTGCATTACATAAACCAAAAGGCATACGTCTATAAGCAAAAGTACCGAAAGGGCAAGTAAAAGTAGTTTTTGATTGATCCTCCGCAAACACAGGTATTTGAGAGAAACTAGAATAACCATCTAGAAAGCAGAAATGTGTATGTTTGGATAGTCTTTCTAGCATTTGATCAATAAAAGGTAAAGGGTAATGATCTTTCTTAGTAGCTTTATTTAATTTATCGAAATCGATTACCATCCTATAACCTGTAATAATTCTTTGCGGGATCAATTCATCTTTATCATTAGGAATGACAGTAATACCTCCCTTTTTAGGAATGCTGTCGGTGTTCTGGGAACGGGGGTCCCCAGACTTGCCTGCCTGCGGCCTGCGGCGTGGCTCAAGTGGTGGCCTAGTACGGCCCATCTTCATCAGCACGAGACTCAAGACCTTCGCGAGGGGCCAAGCCTCGCGGGGAGGATGACACATGGCTTCCTCAGGAACGGCCTCGCTAGGTAGGCTCGCGAGGAGGCAAAGAGATCAAGGCAGGGTACCTCGTGAGGTGCTCACGATGCAAGCCATGACGATCGAGACCAGGCGGGGGCCAGGCGGGCGCCGGCCTGCGCAGTGTCCTTGTTTCCTCTTTGGTGCAAAGGGGGCAAGCACAGGCGTGGAGTACCGAGGCATCAGGCAAAGGTTGCCATTTCAGTGCAACGAGACCAAGACCAGCAGAGCGGTGGGATAGAGGTCACCATGGAGCCCAGGACGGCGTCATCGCCAGTGCCTTTGGCAGCCGAAGACCAACTTTAGTCAGGATAACTTGTACTAGATGTTCCCCTTTGAAATGGCCGTTGTTGGCGCCCTTCCCGCTCAATATTTGGGAAGAGGACCAGGGCCTCTACAAATAGGACTAGCCCCCACAGAGGAAAGGGGAGACCGAATCAAGTGCTCATTAGACCGAGAGACGATCGAACTCACCCAAGCAGTTCATTGCACCAGCTCAAGAACACCTCTCGCGAGGCTGTTCATCCTTTGTACTGTTCATCATCAGCCCCTGAGGCAATCCACCACACCACACACTGGAGTAGGGTATTACACCACAACGGTGGCCCGAACTAGTATAAATCTTGTGTCCCTCATGTTGTTCATCGTTTTAGCCTAGATTCTCGCGAGGCGATCAGACATGAATCGGTAGGGGGAAGATCTTCATGCGCACCCCAAAGTTCGAACCTTAAGGGTCTGCAGGAACCCAACATCCGTCATTTGGTGCGCCAGGTAGGGGTGCGCCTGGACTTTTCTTCCGCTGTTTCGCGTTTGATCTTCCATCGTGCCCATGGCTGACGCTCGCCGGGCTCGCGCCGAGCGTAGGGCTGCCCTCGCCGTCCGCGTCGCCCAAACGGCTCCCATTGGTGGGTGTCCCCGTCGTTCCCCGTCGCCTGCAGCCAACGCCGCCATCGGCCCGACGGGGAACGAGCAGCAGGCCTCGTCGCTGCATCCTTCGGTGCGGCGGGAAGGCCGTACCGCCACCCAGTCGCTGATTCCAGCTGGTTCGTCATCCCACGCCCGTCGCGCCTCCACGGACACGCACGCCGCGTTGCTCCTGGCGCGTGAGCTCTTGCACTACCGTCCCGTCGACGACCTCTACGAGGAATGGCTCGCTTGCATCACCAAGCTCGTCAGCACCGCAGGGGCTCCCCTGCACCGTCCCTCTCGCTGCCTCGCCCTCCGTCCTGCGCAGGAGGCGCAGATCAGAAGGTGCCTCCGCCACCTCCTCCCCAAGAAGGCGCCCTGGCTCCAAGGCGCGCGGCCCCAGGACGAGACCCACCACGTCCGGCGCTCGTGCGACAAGAAAGGAGCTGCCAAGAAATCCCTCGTCCCTAAGAAGGTGCACGCGTGCTCCCGGCACCGGTGCGCCACGACCGCATCCCTGCGCCAGCACGTCAAGACCCCGCGCCGCTCCAGGCAGCAGCGCGCGGGAACCCCCAGTAGCAAGCCCCGCATCAGCAAAGATCTCCGGTGGCCACCGCAGGCTGCCGTGCCTTCACCACCGAGCTACGTAGTGTCGCCTCGCCAGGCAAGTTCAAACCGGACCTGCCTCCTTGCTACGACGGCATTGCCGACCCCGCGGAGTTCCTACAACTCTATGAGCTGGGCATCGAAGCCGCGAACGGGGACGAAATGGTCATCGCGAACTAGTTTCCCATGGCACTCAAGGACGGCGCCCGCACCTAGCTCCTGAACTTGGCTCCTGGCACGATCTCCTCCTAGGACGAGATGCGCACTCGCTTCATCACCAACTTCCAGGGCACTCACGACTGTCCGCCGGCCGTGGGTGACCTGCGCCGCATCAAGCAGCAGCCCGTAGAGACCTTGCAAAAGTACATCCAGCGCTTCAACATCGCTCACCTCAAGATTCCCAGGGTGACCAAGGAGGCCATCATCTCAGCGTTCTCTGATGGCGTCCGTGATGTCAATATGAAGGAGGAGTTGGCGATCCACGAAGATCTGTGTACGTCTCTGGAGTTGTTCAACCTGGCGACCAAGTGCGCAAGGGCTAAGGAAGGACGCCTCTCTCTTCTTGAGCTCCCAGCAGCAGACCCAGAAGAGAAGAAAGCCAAGGCCAAGGATGTGAAGTGCAAGGGAGCAGCTGTGCTCACAGCAGAGCCGGACATGAAGTGCGGCAGGGACCAACCGGAGTCGTCCAAGGGCAGCCGGTACTGTGTGTACCACGATCTCCATACCTAGAACACCAATGAATGCCAAGAGCTCAGGGCCGTGCGAGAAGGCCGTGTCGGTCGACGCCCCGAGCGCAACGATCAGGGCTAAGGACGAGGCGGAGAAAGAGGTGGAGGACGATGGGACGACCGTGGCCCTCGCCAAGGGTGGTGTGACCGGCCTCGCGAGGACCGCTGGCAGGACCAGCCTCGCGAGGGGGCTTGGAGGGATCAGCCTCATGAGGATCGCCTCCAAGGCAACACAGGACTTCCTCCTCTGACACCACCACCAAGAAGGAATGAAGACCGTCATTAGGACGAGGGGGTTGGGGGCTTCCAGGAGCCGCGTGCAATCGCTTGCATCTTGGGCGATGCTCAGCCCTAGCCTCTCAGCGCATCTTCATGCAGTTTGCTCGCGAGGTGAATGTAGTCCTCCCCAAGCTTGAGGCCACGCGCCCTCTCAGGTGGTCCGCGTGCGCCATCACGTTCAGCTCAGCGGATCAGCTCAAGTGCACGGCAACGGCCGGTGTCCTCCCGATGCTCTGCTCCCCAGTCATCAGCAATGTGCAAGTTACCAGGACCCTCATCGACGGCGGGGCAGGGCTCAACGTCTTGTCCGTCGAGACGTTCAACAATCTTCAAGTGCCATATGATCAGCTCCAACCAACCAAGCCCTTCTCGGGAGTCAGTGACAGTTCCACTATCCCGATAGGGCAGGTTCGCCTCCCTGTCACCTTTGGACAGCGCAACAACTACCGCACCAAGCTCATTGACTTTGACGTCGCCCACATTCTCCTCCCATACAATCCCATCCTCGGATATCCAGCCCTGGCCATGTTCATGGCAGTGACTCACCATGGCTACAACGTCCTCAAGATGCCAGGAAGTGGCGGGGTCATCACGGTCCCCTGTGAAGAGAAGGATGCGGTGTGCTCCCTTGAATGCACCTTCCAAGCCGCGTCAATCGAGGACCCAGACAGCAATAGTAGAACCCTTTCTGAAGCAGCTCCCAAGAAGAAGAAGACGTCACCTGGCTCAATGCCTCAGGAGGCAGGCACCTCCGGAGGTGCCACATCTAGACATGCGCCCATCCAAGGGGCACCACCCTCCGTCGCATAGGAAGGTGCGCCCGGCGCCCTCCTCGGGCAAGGCTCGGGGGCTCTCTCATGGCGAGCCACTGACTTTGCCAAGATCACAAGGGAGGCACTCGGGCACCACTTGGAGGCGTGCTTCGCGGCATGTTTCCCTCAGGAAGGCATAAGGCAAGGAGGGCCCAACCCTCAGGAGTTCATCACCAAGGTCGCTCAAGAGTTGCAGGAATCAAGAGTCATGCACGGCAGCCGCCACCTTCCCAGTGTAGCTCCCCATCCAGGCGAGGATGGCGGGCTACGCGTCTGCATCGACTACCTAGGGCTCAATTGAGTCGGGTCTCAGGAGTGCTTCTGGCCTTCGTGCGTGGGGCATTGCACGGGTCCACCGCACAACTACGTTCGCATGCCCTTCGGCTTGCCGAACACGGCTGCAGCCCACCAGCGCCTGATGAGAAGCATTCTGGAAGCTCAGTTGGCCAAGCATCACGCGCTCCTGGAGGAAATGGAGATGGACCTCGCCGAGCCACCCGGACCTCCTGAGCCTCCCGAGGCTCGGAGACCCGAGGGCTCGTGAGGATGGCTTCTTCACCTCGCACCGTCAGCTGCTCCGACACTCACTCTACAATGGTATTAGGTGACTTCTTTTAAGTTTCGTTTCAGCTAGGAGCGCCCTCAGGGCTGCATCATTCCCAGGTCACGTGGGTTTGTCCCCACGGCATGTATCCGTTTTGCTTTTGTCTTCAGCTTACCTTGTTGGGGGCGCCCCATGGGCTGCATCATCCCCAAGTCGCTTGGGCCTGGCCCAGCGGCGTTTGCCTTTCTCTGCATTTATCTAAGTTGATTTGCTTCTTCATGCTTAACCTGCTTATGATTATCGCCCGCTGCCTACCATGGGCCTCTCCTCTCTCATGCAAAGCGCTTGCACGTTAAAAGGGGGGCGCCTGAGCATCATGACTCTAGAGCCCTTACTGGCTCTCCAGCCCTCACCCCCTGGCCTTGACCCATGGCATCGCGACCTGTCATACCAGCGGCGGCTGAGCTCGCTCGAGGGCCGGGACCTGAGGACGTAGAGTATTTGCATTTTAACCACCTTGCCGAAATGTACCACCGACAAAGGCCCAGAGCCAGGCGCAACCCGCCTTGAGGTAGGGCCCCGTGAGTCCCGTGCTGGCTCACGGGTGCCCAGATACACCTCTCATAGCCCTACCGTGCCGGCCACATGTCAGGGCGGGGCTGTACACGCCCCGGGGGCTCCTCTCGGAGGGGAGCTGTTGGGGATATAACCACTGAGTGTAAACCGGCCAGGAGGGCCCGGTTCACCCTCGACTATGTTGAAGCCCATGAAGATCCAGAAGATGGCACTTTACTGATGAAGCTTAGAGGCCCGAAGCCCAAAGGCGGATTAGGGCCCATAGTGGTAAACCGCCATGACTATGTAACTTGTAATATAAGTTAGAAAGGAGAGACCAAGCCGGACGCGTTGTACGAGTCGGCCTCGGGGCTCTGTAGACCGGCAGGGCATCAACCTATGTATATAAAGGGACGACCCGGCGGCGGTTTAGGGACAAGAAACAACAACTCGAGACTCAGGCAGGCATATTTGCTCCCTGGTCATCAAAACCCGATCAATCCCATCACAACTAGACGTAGGCTTTTACCTTCATTGAAGGGGCCGAACTAGTATAAAACTCCCATGTCCCTTGTCCGGTTTAACCCCTTCAAGCTAACCCGTTGCGATGGCTCCACGACTAAGTCCTTTCATGAGGACATCTGATGTGTTAATTCCATGACAGTTGGCGCCCACCGTGGGGCTATCGCACGATGGTTTCGAGTTCTTGAAGGGCAGCTTTGAAGGACTCAAGGGGTACGTGGTTGCCGGATGACCAAGAGTCTTCGCGGCAAGCTTTACATCGACGATGAAGGATGGGGCCCCGAGGCCGGCTCAATCAAGTACGGGTACCGGGTCCCCTTTGGCGGAATTCATGTCTTCATCGGCAAGATCTGCGAACCGGGCCCTGAGCCAGACATCTAACACCGACCTCGTCGAAACGGCTCAGCGTGTGAGTCCAGCCCGGGTTAAGCCCGCCATGAAGCGTGCGTTCATAGGATGTGTCCATGAGGTCGGATCTGAACCGTGTCTGAAGGCGAGATGGCTGTTTATTCCGACGGCGAATCGTCCACTGGAGAAACCGAGTCCTTGTACCAGGTTCATAATGGTGTGTTCGAAGGATATTCCGATGGCAACAGTATTCCGGACCTCCTTGAACCGCCATTCGGGTTGCTGTTTACATGGCCGGAACACAGCCCACTTTGTAGTCTTCATCTACAGCGGCGATGAATACGGGATCAGCAGCCGCGACAGGAGCCTTGGCGCGCCGACCGGCTCAAGTCCTCTCCGGTTTGATGGATGCCTGGGCAACTTTGTTAACCACGGCAGTCACCCTGGAGACGCGAGATCAGCATAATGCGGACATTGCAAAGCTGAAGGATCAGATAACATAGGCTAAAGAGGACCTGGCAACTGAGGATGCTAGGATGGCTGAAGAACGGGCTTCTTTGGATGCCCAGTCACAGCATATACAAGCGCTGAATTATCGGCTCATGCTGGATCGGACCGCGTCAGAGGATGTAATGCGAAGGAAATACCGGTCTCGTCTGTCGTTGGTCTACAAAGGATTGAACCTCTTTCAAACACCGGGCGCTGGGCCGAGCAATCCGGCAGCTACAAATCAGACTGATGCGCCTAGGACAGCTCCGGATCAGCTACGGATGACAGAACCGCCCCGGCGAATAGATAACCCGCTGCAATACGTGTCCACACCGCCGGGTCACTTCTCGAGCCCTCTGGATAACATGATTGCTGCAGCATCACTCCTGGCAGCCATTCCGATGGAGGTCAATTCACTAGCAGCAATTGAAATGCGGCGGGCTAGGGACCTTCTTCAAACGGCCGTGGTGCAGCAGCAGGCTTATTCTTATAGCCGGGATAGAATTCATTCAACCCCTTATCCAAGCCCGAGCTATTGCAGGCACATGGATGAACCGGAAGTGTCTAGCAGTGCGCGGCATCGTAATGCTCAAGGTGTGGTGGATAATGGCAGAGCACAAAGGGAGGCCGCTTTGGGTCGTCATCAACCCGCCCCGGTTCAGCCAGCTGCGTCAGTCGACCGAGGCACCGGGCTTGCTTTCAGTTCCTGGGGAGTGCCGTGCCTTATTCCGGCTCTCTGTAATGTGCGTCTGCCCAAAGATTTCAAGGGTCCACGTAAAGTGCCTAACTACACGGCGGATCAGCCACCTGAGGCGTGGGTCGAGAGTTATGAGATGGCAATGGAGATGCTGGATGTAGATGAAGCGGCCTGTGTGAAGTACTTCATGATGATGTTGGAAGGAACGACCCGTACTTGGTTGAAAAATTTACCAGCTAACTCCATCGAGTCATGGGATCAGTTGAAGGCCTGGTTTATAGCCAATTTCAAAGACACGTGCAAACAGCCCATGTCCATTGTGGATCTGGATGCTTGTTTTCAAGGGGAGAACGAGTCAACCACTCATTGGGTACACCAGGTTTTAGAGGTTTTGCACTCGTCCGACCGGACTAACGTTGGTCAAGCGATCATAACGCTGGAGCGTAATTGCCGGTTTAAGTCGCTAAAGATGAAGTTGGGACGGCTCAAGCGCCACTGCAATGACATGGGAACCCTTATGGCAGCCTTGGTCAAGTATGCCGATTCTGATAATACCAAGGATCCCGATTCTGATGAGGAGAAACCAAAGAAGGGAAAGAAGAACGGCGGTGCAAAGGGACAGCATCACAACCAAGGAGGCCATGGGAATAATGGTAAGCGCAAGGCGGATAATTCAGATCTTGTGGCTAACACTAATATGCAACATCGTAAGGGTAAACCGCCCCATCGCGGTGGAGGGATGAATCTAGAACGTTTGATGAACCAGCCCTGTCCCAAGCATGGGACCAAGGAGGCCCCTTCCACACATCTATGGAAGGATTGTTATATCATGAAGGAGTTCAAGAATTCTGATATTTTCCGGTATGATCAGGGTCCTTCGGGCGGTTCAGGTCCAGGTTTTCATGGTGGCGGCGGTTCAAGCTCTGGATTTCAGAATAATCAGAGCAACCAACATAACCAAGGTGGTAATGGCCAACAGAATAATCAAGGGAATCAGCAGCAATCAGGTTATCAAAGTCACCCCAAGCAGTTGAATGGCGGGCAGTATCATGTGTTCACTACTAGCCTGTGTAAGCGAGATCGGAAGCTTCACAAAAGGGCAGTTAATGTTGTTGAACCGGCAGTGCCACGGTACTTACGGTGGTCTGAGCAACCCATCGTGTGGAGCAGGGAGGATCATCCGCCCCGGATTGACAATCCGGGTCAACTGGCCTTGGTAGTAGAACCTCGGGTGGGAGGTTACAAGTTTACCAAAGTCCTGATGGATGGAGGGAGCAGTATCAACATCCTGTACTATGAGACTTTTCGTCGTATGGGGTTGACAGACAAAAGTCTTAAACTGTCCAACACTGTATTTCATGGTGTAGTACCAGGTAAATCAGCATATCCTGTTGGCAAGATCTCTTTGGAGGTTGTGTTTGGAGATGAGCATGATTCCAGGTCTGAAAAGTTGACCTTTGAAGTGGTGAAAATCCAGAGCCCGTATCACGCACTATTTGGACGACCGGCTTATGCAAAATTCATGGCAAGGCCCTGCTATATTTATTTACAGCTCAAAATGCCGGGCCACAAGGGAACTATCACAGTACATGGAAGTCGAAAGATCGTTTTAGATTGTGAGGAAGGTGATGCGGCTTACGCTGAGTCGGTTTGTGCTACGGAGGAGCTGAAGTTTTATAAGGACAATGTTGATCCGGCAGACATGACTCCTTTGAAGAAACCCACCACTGAGCATGACCCGACTCTGAAGTTCAAACCTGCTGATGAGACTAAACTTGTTGACTTTGTTCCTGGCGATTCATCCAAACAGTTTAGCATCAGCACCAATCTGGATCTGAAATAGGAAAGCGCGCTCACGAGTTCATCCGTGAGAACCGGGACATCTTCGCATGGAAGCCTTCTGACATGCCAAGTGTACCGAGGGAACTCGCTGAGCACACTCTCAATATTGACCCCAAGTTTAAACCGGTCAAGCAATTTCTTCGGCGGTTTAATGAAGAAAGACGCAAGGCCATTGGTGAAGAGGTATCCCGGTTGTTGGCTGCTAGGTTTATCATTGAAGTGTTCCATCCTGAGTGGTTGGCTCATACGGTGCTCGTTCTTAAGAAAAACGGCACTTGACGTATGTGTGTGGACTACACAGATTTGAACAAGGCTTGTCTGGCAGATCCTTTTGCTTTCCCGTGTATTGATCAGATTATTGATGCGACGGTGGGTTGTGAGCGCCTGAGTTTCTTGGATGCTTATTCAGGTTATCATCAGATTAAGATGGCAGTTAAGGACCAGGAGAAGACAGCCTTCATCACTCCCTTTGGAGCCTTCTGCTATGTTTCTATGCCTTTTGGGCTCAAAAGTGCCCAGGCTACTTATCAGCGTTGTGTGCAAAATTGTCCGCACACGTAGATTGGGCGTAATGTTCATGCCTATGTGGATGACACTGTGGTAAAATCCAGGAAGAAGGAAACCTTGATAGATGATCTCAAGGAAACATTTGACAATCTTCAGGTTTACAAAATGATGCTTAATCCGGATAAATGTGTTTTTGGTGTTCCGGCAGGCAAGCTCCTAGGCTTTCTGGTGTCCAACAGAGGAATTGAAGCTAATCCAGAAAAAATCAAAGCGATTACATCTTTGGCTAAACCGAAGTGTATCAATGATGTTCAGCGTTTGGCGGGTAGAATCGCCGCCGTTAGCCGGTTTATTAGCCGTTTGGGAGAAAAGGCGATTCCTTTGTATCAGATGTTGAAAAAGACAGACAATTTCGTCTGGAGTGATGCGACTGATGCGGTGTTTGAGGACTTAAAGCGGCAGTTGGTTGAACCGCCAGTTCTTGCTGCTCTGGTTGACAAAGAGCCCTTGTTATTGTACGTGGCTGCTAATGCCCGTGCTATCAGCGTGGCGATTGTGGTAGAGCGCAAAGAGGCTGGTAAGGAATACCCGGTTCAACGACCAGTTTACTACATCAGTGAAGTGCTTATCGAGTCAAAGCAGCGATATCCGCATTGGCAGAAGCTGGTTTATGGGGTTTTTATGGCAAGTTGGAAGCTCAAGCAGTACTTTCAAGGCCATCCCATTATAGTGGTCAGTTCAGCTCCTTTGGGCGATATAATTCAGAACAGGGAGGCAACGGGCCGGGTTGCAAAGTGGGCAATTGAGCTTGGCCCGCACCGATTGAATTATATGCCTCGGACATCAATCAAGTCACAGGCACTTGTTGACTTCATCAATGATTGGACCGAGTTACAAGCACCAGAAGACAAACCGAATAATACATATTGGACGGTTCCAGGCAATTGGAGGGCTCGGGGGCTGGAGTTGTTCTTACTTCCCCCCGCGGTGATAAAATTTGTTATGTTCTCCGTTTAATGTTTCCTTGTACTTACAATGCAGCTGAGTACGAGGCCTTACTCAATGGTCTCCGGGTGGCTAAGGAAATGAACTTAAGCCGGGTTCGTTGTTTCAGAGATTCTGACCTGGTGGCTCAGCAAGTCTCTGGTACTTGGGATTCTAAGGATCCACTAATGGCGGCTTACAGACGCGAGGTGGATATTGTGGCAGGTCATTTTAAGGGTTATCAGGTGGAGCATATTGACCGGCGCAAAAACGAGGCAGCAGATGCTTTAAGCCGGCTGGGATCTCAGCGTAAACCGGTACCACCCAATACCTTTTTAGATATCCTGCATAACCTGTCTGTCAAGTTGCCTACAGAGGAGGATTTAGCTGTTCCTGATCTGGAGGCCCAGTTGGTGGCCGCTTTACATACTACTCCGGATTGGACGGTTCCATATTTGGCGTATCTAAACCGGGGCGAGTTACCATATGATGAGGTTTTCGCTAGGAAGATCATCCAGCGGTCCAAGTCCATGGTTATTCACAATGGCGAGTTACACCGTTGCAGTGTTTCAGGCATTTTTCAACGCTGTATTTCCCCTGAAGAAGGCCAAGAGATTCTGCATGAAATCCATGAAGGGGATTGTGGTCACCACGCCGGTTCAAAATCCCTGGTGGCTAAAGATTTTCATCATGGGTTCTATTGGTTGACAGCTCATGTTGATGCGGAGGATCTGGTAAAGCGGTGTGATGCTTGTCAGAATTTTTTCCCGTCGAGCTCATGTTCTGGCTCAGGAGCTATGGATGATTCCTATCACTTGGCCGTTTGCCACTTGGGGGCTGGATATGGTGGGGCCTTTTAAGCGCTCCCAGGATAAGAAGACCCACCTGTTGGTGGCGGTTGACAAGTTCACTAAATGGGTTGAAGCAGAACCTGTCAGTAAGTGTGATGCAACCACGACGGTTCAATTTCTGAAAAAGATTATTTTCCGTTTTGGGTTTCCTCACGGCATCATCACAGATAATGGTACAAACCTTTCTAAAGGTGAGATGGAGGAGTTCTGCCAACGAGAGCACATCCGGCTTGATGTAGCATCTGTGGCTCATCCCCAGTCCAATGGTCAAGCCGAGAGGGCGAATCAAGAAATCTTGAAGGGTATTAAGCCCAGGCTTATGGTTCCGTTGAAGCGGACGCTGGGTTGTTGGGTGGAAGAATTTCCCTCTGTGTTATGGAGTATCAACACCACCCCAAACCGATCCACGGGTTATACACCTTTCTTCATGGTTTATGGGGGCTGAGGCTGTCCTCCCAAGTGATATTCGTCATGACTCGCCCCGGGTTGCCAATTATGTTGAAGCAGACAATGAGCAAGCGCGTCAAGAGGCGTTGGACCTGTTAGATGAGAAATGGGACATGGCTTTGGCTCGGTCGGCGGTTTATCAACAAGACCTGCGGCATTATCACAGCCGCCGGGTTAAGACACGAACCATTCAAGAAGGTGACCTAGTGCTTCGGCTCATCAAGGATCAGACTGATATGCACAAGTTATCCCCACGTTGGGAAGGACCCTCTGTGGTCAGCAAAAATTTGCACAATGGATCTTACTACCTCATTGACGTTCGAGAAGACTCACACAGTTCTGAGGAGGAGACCCGGCGGCCATGGAACATAGCTCTCGTTCGGCCTTACTACACTTGAGCCATAGGCTTTCCTTATGTACATATTATGACAATGTATATATTATGATCAATATAATAAACCGGCATCCTTGCTACAAGCAGGACCTCTGCCGTTCTTCCAAAATATTTCTTGGTTACAAGGGGGCTTCTGCTCTCAAAGCGATGACTCAACTTGTCCATTAAACCGGCTATAATGCCACAGTATAGCTTGGGAGCTTCACAACCAAGGGGCCAAAGAGAGTCTGGATATTATACAACAGCTCAAACATAGGCACCCATTGAGCACAGCTCACAAAGTTACTTGGGGGCTCTTTTGTGCAAAAGCCACAAAGAGTTTGAAGGGACCCTTGTAATTGGGTATCGACCCATGGCTTGGAAGCCTGGTGTATTCACCTAAAACCCCGGGTTAACCTGCCTTCATCAAGTAAGCCACTCCTATCCAGGTAATCCTGGCATGACCCATCGAACGTTTGACAAGTCAATCTTATATAGACCCTGAACTTGTCAAAGTTAAAACGGTGATTGGTTAGTTGGAGGCCCATCTTAAAAGGCTTTGCAAAATGGTTTAACTCAGTGGCCTGGAAGCCCATGAAAAGCCTCGAATTTGGGCCTGGCAGCCCTTGAAAAGCCTTGCCTATATGTTTTCTTATTAGTTTTTGCTAAGTTTTCACCTTTTTGAAGAATTTGTTTTAAACCAGTGTTCTTTAACCCGGTGTGGTTTTTCAGTCACAATGTTAACCCGGTGTTTGTGAACCCGGCTTGGCTTTCAGCTATACGTTGTCAGACCATCTTATCAAACCGGTGTTTATTAACCCGGCCTGGCTTTGACTATATGTCGCCAGTATGATCATCTGGTGTTTGTTATAACCCGGCATGACTTATTCATCCTATCATTATAGGGTAAAGATCTTGACAGCTCACAATTTTGGGCTTCTACACTTCTTAAGTGATTACACATCACAGGTATGAGTTACTTCATATTCATTCCTCTTTGGTTTCCAACCAGGCTTTATCTTGGGCACTATGACCCATCCAGCGGTAAACCGCCACGACAGCTTTTTTCCATGAAGACGCATGGATGGCATAATATTATAAAGATATATAAGCTAGCATTGAAATCGGCATGGCGGATCAAGCAAAGTGTATCCCAGTGGACGATGGCAGCAGATCAAAGTATTTTAACTAGCCTATTACAAGGCACTTCAAGGCCCAAAATGTGAATTTGTTCTTTCCACAGATCAAAGTTCATGACAACATCAGTCAGATTGCCGCATCAGGCCTCATCACCATGTTGACGTGAAGTGGATGGATCATCTGGCGTCGGTTCAGCCTCCTCCTCCTCATCCAGTGGCTGTAAGTCAGCGGTGGTCCAGTCAATCCGGATTAAGGCCTGAAAGACAACCTCTTCACTTATAAGTTCAGCCGGATCAACGTCAGGGGCGTAAGTGTGCTTACGGATTGGCGGGATAAGATTTTGCACTTCTGGCACGACAGTCTCAACCCGTCTGTTGTTGGCATCATAGAAAGACCGGTGAACCGTCAAGTTTGCTTCTTCTGCCAATTGACTCGCCAGAGGATGCATCTCCCTTGTCACAGCTTTGAGGGCGTCATTGTCAAATTCTGCCCCGTTCTCTTGCTCACTGGGGAAGCCCTTGGCAATATCCGCCGGATCAAGATCAGCTATCCATGCTTTGGCTCGGGTAAGTGCCAAGAAAGCGTCGTCCCTGGCAGCAGATCGATTCATCTCTTCTATCTGTGCCGGCGTTACAGATAACTTTGCCAGTGTATCCTTGATTAAGGTGGGGGCCAGGTTGTTGTATGAAGCTGCGCAGATAACCTATTGGGCACCGGTATATAATTGTTCAATCAAAGTGTATGCTGCCTTCAGCTTCATCCGCATATCAGAGCCCAGATGAGCAATGCGGCTACCTACAACGGTTTAAGAATTTCATGTTAAACCGACAAGTTACCAACATGGTCATTCAAGAAGTCTTGGTCAAATTACTTACCAAACACTGCAGAAGTCATTGCATTCACTTGGCGCTTTAACCCAGAGAGTTCCTCCGCTACCGGTTTAAGCGCTGATTCGGCGTCTTCCGCCCGCTTCAGTAATGCATTCTTCTCTGTCTCCTAGTTGGCACGCTCCGTCTTAAATCCTTCCTTGAGTTGCTCCATGGCTGCCAAAGCGGTTTTCAGTTCATCTTTTGCCTTGGATGTCTCTGTTTGTTGGGTCTTGAGGTTCTCTTGCAGATCGGCGATTTGAGAGCCTTGGCGGTTTATATCAGCCTGTTACAGAGGAAGAGCATATTAATATTCTCAAAGTCCCAAGCATATAACCAGTTATACACTTGGCACTTGGGGGCTAATGCGGATTGATTTTTCACTACTCATTGTTTAAAGTCCCAAGGATCAATACAAGTTTTAATCTTGGCACTTGGGGGCTAATGTGTGTTTGATCTAAAAAGAAGTCCCGGTTCATCTTTAAAAAGGCAAACCGACCCTTGGGGCTATGAAGTCAGTGTTTTTTCATCTCTAAAGACTCGGTTTATCTTTCAAAGATAAACCGGCCCTTGGGGGCTACAATACAAGGAATGGACAGAATGAAGATGGTGTTTTGAAAATTACCTCATAGCGTTCCTTCATTAGATTCACCAAACCGGCTTCATAGTCTCGGCTGGTGTAAAGCCGGTTCAAGAATCCGGAATGAAGGTCTTGCGCAGAAAGATCAACATAGGCTGACAAATCGGTCTTCCCCTTCCCCTTGCTCATAGCAGCAAATTCATCCTTGGCAGTGTGCTTTGATAAAGCAACCGGATTGCCAGGGGCGGTGTAGGCAGTACCGGTGACAACAACGTCATCGTCATCCTTGGCTGAGCTCGACAGTTTGACCTTGTCTTTGGCTGGGCTTGGCAGTTTGAAAGCAGGGCTTGGCGGATTGGCAGCAGGGCTTGCCGGATTAGCAGTTGAGCCCAGCAGATCAGCAATTGGACTTGGAGGCGTGGCATGAGGACTTGATGTGTCAAGATGTGTTTCCTGATTAGCATCTGGTGGATTGGCATCAGCAGCTGGATCTTGTGGAGCGGATTCATCCATGACATGATCAGTATCTTCGCCAACGTTATCTGGGGTTTTCTCCGGTTCAACATCGTTAGAAGGACCGCTGGTCTTGGCTTTCTTGCTCAAACGAGCCTTAGCACTGCAACATCAAGATAAAGATCTGTATGATAAACCGAGGCATGAAGAAGTAGATTAAAAAGCAATATACTTACCCAGCTACGGTCTTGAGGGGGGGGCAGCTGTGTGGTTGATGAACCGCCAGATGAGTTAGAAGATGCCTGATAATTCGAATCAGACGGATTAAGTGGGTATCAGAAGAAACCCTTCAAAGGATAACGTTTTTCGGGAGAGCAAGTAACCTCTGGATGACGCTTCCGGTTTGGAGTATCCGGTAAACCAGAAGAAGTGACTTGCTGGCCACTGTGTCAGGTTGTGCGGTGCTCTTCAGGTTGCTGTTTCTTTAAAGAAAATTTTGGATCCAAATAAGCAAGAGGGTGAGAGCGTTTCACTTTCCGAACTGCATGGCGAAATCTTTGAACCGGCACAAGATCTGAATTGGAGGAAAGAGAGATTACCTCAACGTGGTCCGCACAGCTGACCTCCGCATCATCCTGATGATAATCATTGTTAATAACATGAATGAAAAAGGATCCAAGGGAGTCAAGTTCTACCTCTTGATCCGACTCTTCAGCATCTTCGGGCGGATCAGCAACTTCGCCGGTCTTCTTTTTTGATTTCTTGACAGCCTTGCTCTTAGCACGAGGAGCTCTGACTGTTTTCTCTGAAGTTTTGTTCTTCCCAAAATTGCTATTGGTCTGTAAAGATTAAAACAAAGGATTGTTAGCACAAGTGTTAAAGTGGAGGCGGATCAAGAAAGTACAAGTTCAAAAACTTACTAGTGGTGGTTTGTTGGCGGCGTAAAAAGGAGCCAGCCCGGTTTGACTGCATACGGCGATGGGTTCGTCTAACAACTTCTTCACTGATTCGGTGACTTCATCATCAGGCACCTCTATCTTATTGAACCGTTGAGGATCGTTGGAGTTGCCGGTATACTCATGCATTAGTCCGGAGCGGCGACTTAGAGGCAGGATGCGCCATTTAACCCAGCGACGAACAAGATCAACGCCAGTTAATCCGTTGGCCACGAGAGCCCGTAGCTTGGCGAGTTGAGGAGCATAAGTTTGTCTCTCTCTGGCGGTTAATCGCTTAGGTAATGGGTGGCCATTGCTAAGCCGATGAGGGAGGTAACTCGGCAGAGGATTCTCTTCAGCAGGGGCTGTGTTCTGACAGTAAAACCAAGTTTGGTTCCAGTATTTGGGATGACTATGGTGGGATGCATGTGGGAAATCAACCTCCTTCCTTTTCTGGATTGATACCCCGCCAAGTTCTATGTTAGGGCCGTCAGAAAACTCGATTCGGCGGTTTAAGTGGAAGAAGTCCCGAAATAGCTCGACAGATGGTTCTTCTTGAAGGTAAACTTCGCAGAACACTTGAAAGTTGCATATATTTGATATAGAATTTGGGCCAATGCCTTGCGGATGGAGTTGAAGGCTTGCAAGGACATACCAGAATTTTTTTGACCCGGAAGGGCTGAAGCCCCGGTCTAAGTGCTGCATAAAAACAAAAACTTCGCCATCCTGAGGCTCAGGAGGGCACTCAGGGCCAGGAACACGCCAGTGAAGAACATTCTTCGAGGCTAAAGCGCCAGTTGTGATGTAGCCATTGATCTGAGTTTCTGTAATCCGGGACGGAACCCAGTTACAGGCAGCGAATTGCTTGGTCATCTTGGACAGTGAACTGTAAAGGTAAAAAGAAAAGCGGTTTACGATTGACGGTTCAAGGAGCATTTGTTGATGTTAAACCGGAAGATTTTATCAAAGCATATGTGCGGGATAAACCGGAAACTGCTATTCAAATCAAAGATGGCGGTTTAAGCGAGGGCTAATGATAAGTGGCAGGTCACTGACTGCTAAAGGTTTAACCCGCCCTTTGGCGGAGGAGACAGATGAAAATATACTAAGTGTTGACAGAAACAGGTTCCACACAATGACCAAATTTATTTGGATCTACCATGCTTTAGTAAAGAAAAATTACTGCAACTTATAAATGGCGTTAAAGCAGAACAAGGAAGGTCGTGTACTCTACAGAAGAAAGGGAAGATCTGCTAGTATTAAAAATGGATGTGGTGTAACTACCGCACAAGATCTACACTGCTATTGGATCAAAGCAACCGCGACAGAAGGAAAAGCAAAGAACTAAGGAGGAATAACGAAGAACTGTACAGATGAACTCACGAACCCTAAACACAGACCTAAAGATGAAGGAAATAGGAAACTTACCACTGCGGAGGGATGCGGCGAGTTCTGGTCCGTTTCAGGTTGATGCAGCGGCCTTTGTCGATGCAGTTCTCAAGGGTCGCGGGCGGCGGCGGAGCTTCAGAGCTTGGGCGTTGCGAGGAAGAAGAAGGCACGAAAGGGGAAAAAGAGGAAAGGACCCTCGAGCTTTATTTATAGAGGAAAGGATAAATGCCAGGAGCGAGAATCGAGGAGCCTAAAGCTGTAGAGTGGGTGCGCCTGTCGCCTCGATTTTTGGGACGCCATTAGTGAGGGGAATCTTTTCAAATCTTTTTATACAGGGATGATGTCATGGACCGTTGCTGTGTCCAGAAGATGATGTCACGTCGGTTTAACAAATTTACAGGAGAAGACAATATGGCGGTTTACGAGAATATAAGGAGATGTTCACAAGATTTCTTTGAAGTATTGAAGATTGACATGAACAGGTTCAAATCAATCTGGGGCCTAATGTTGGGGATATAACTACTAAGTGTAAACCGGCCAGGAGGGCCTGGTTCACCCTCGACTATGTTGAAGCCCATGAAGATCCAGAAGATGGCGCTTTACTGATGAAGCTTAGAGGCCCGAAGCCCAAAGGCGGATTAGGGCCCATAGTGGTAAACTGCCATGACTATGTAACTTGTAATATAAGTTAGGAAAGGAGAGACCGAGCCGGACGCGTTGTATGAGTCGGCCTCGGGGCTCTGAAGACCGGCAGGGCATCAACCTATGTATATAAAGGGACGACCCGGCAGCGGTTCAGGGACAAGAAACAACAACTTGAGACTCAGGCAGGCATATTTGCTCCCTGGTCATCGAAACCCAATCAATCCCATCACAACTAGACGTAGGCTTTTACCTTCATTGAAGAGGCCAAACTAGTATAAAACTCCCGTGTCCGGTTTAACCCCTTCAAGCTAACCTGCTGCGATGGCTCCATGACTAAGTCCTTTCATGAGGACATCTGACGTGCTAATTCCACGATAGGAGCCCCCCTCCCATGTACTAGTGGAAGCACCATGATCCGTCCTGGCTGACGACACTGCCGAGAAGCGGCTATGCCCGTACACATACGGAAGCACTATGCTCCGCGCTGGTGATAAACAACTGAGGGAATCCCACGGCTGTATCAACCTCAGGGAGCCGAGAGCTCAGTGTCTGGCCTCATGGCAAAGCCTCCCCTCGGGAGTGCCGCGCAAGGGGGCTGGGCACGGGGGCTACGCTCGGGCCACGCCCGAGCACACGCCACCCAGCCAGGTCCCTTGGACCTGATCGTCGCATGCCTCTCCCCGAGCGGAGCCAAGGTATGAAGACCCGTTTGGGCGTCAAGGGGGACTCCTGAGCATCGCGACTCAGGAGCCTAACTGGTCACGTAGCCCCTCACTCCTTAGTTCCGAAAGGCTAACGGCGGTTGAGGTATGCGCAGGGCTGGGCCCTGCCGACGTAGAACGACAAATCCTCTCTTCCACCCCTCCCTATTTGCTGTTTGCGCGTCAAGGGGGACTCCTGAGCATCGCGACTCAGGAGCCTAACTTGTCACGTAGCCCCTCACTCCTTAGTCCCGTCCTGGTGATCCGGTCGGGGCTAACGGCGGCTGAGGTATGCGCGGGACCGGACCCTGCCGACATAGAACACAAGCAAATAGGAAGGAAATCGCAAAATCTAGCGAATCCAGAAGCAAATATTACAAACCATAGATTGTTCTCACAGTACCAGACACAAATTTAAACGCCTCCACGAGGCATGGTGCATGTTGCAGGAATAAAAGCAGCGAAAAGGCCGCGAGAAGATCACCCCTGGGCCGCGCCACCCCTCGTGGTGGAGTCGCGCTTGTCAGCCCCACCCCCTGGAGCTGCGGAGCCGGCAGCGCCTCGCTTGGGCGCGGTGTTGAAGGCGCGGAACTTCGACAGCAAGGCCTCCGCTCGACCCTTGACGGCTTCGGCAGCAGCGGCGAAGCACTTGGCATCCGCGGGCTCCAGCAGGTCATCAAGGTTGGCGTCGGGGTTGCGGAGGTAGACGTGGCTGAGGATCCGCGTCAGCGCTGCGGAGGAAAGGACGCGAGCCTCGACTTCAGCCATGGGGCCGATGCCGATCACGACTTCTTCAAGCGCCTCAACGAGGAAGGGAACCAGCTTAGTGGGGCCATCCTTGGCTCCGGCCAGCGATTTCTCCAGGCCCCCGTAATAGAGCGTTTTCAGCGCTATGCGGGCCCTCTCCTCATAGCGCGCGAAGGCCGCGCGGTCCTCGGCCAAGACCTTCGCCTCAGCATCCAGTTCGACCCTCTCCGCCTTCAGCGCCTGCTCCAGCGTCTTCAGCCGGTCGCGGTCGACTGAGAGTTTGGTGTCGCGCTCCTTGACAGTAGCCTCCCGAGCCTTCATCTCCTCCTCCTTCACCTGGCGGTCATGAATCTCCTTGGCAAGCTCATCATGCAGCCCTTCCAGCTCGCCCTCCAGCTTCACGCAACGGCCCTTGACGGTTGAAGCATCCTTCAACGCTGCGTCGCGAATGGCCATGGCCTGGGAGGTGGCTTGCTTCCCCTCCTCGGAAGCCGTCACAGCCTGGCTCAGCGCCGCTCGGACGGAGGCGTCAGAGCGAACCCAGCTGGAGACCAACTCCAGGCGCCCGGCCACCAGGCGGGGGTCCGCGCTCCAGAGATCCTCCCGCAGCCGACTCAGCTCATAAGTGGCACGGTCCAAGGCAACGGAAGAAGCAGAGGAGATGGGAGCCAGCGGAGTAGGAGGAGAAGACGGCAGCGTGATCACAGCTTGGGAGGAAGGAACCTCCTGAGCCTTGGCCACTTCAGCGACAGCATCAAGCACAGGCACCTCAAGAGTCAGCGGGGCCACGGGGGCTGACACCTCGACGGAGCGTCCCTGCTGGCCTCATGAGGATGATCGGGCAGGGGACATGCGGGCCCCGCCGCCTCCCTTTCCCGCGAGAAAAGACACGGCCATGGCTGAGGAGCCCGTCCCCGGCAGGGTCGCCGCGTCTCCCTTCAGCCTCTTCGCCGCGGGTAGCAGCCTACCCAATAAAAGATGTCATGCCTCGACAGCAAAAGACAGGAATGAGGCAGAATTCGAACACTCACTGATTGACTGCCGCTGGATCCCACAGACTCCGGCCAAGCTTGAAGCCTGAAAGCCTCTTGCGGGGCTCAGCCTCGGGAGGCCCAGTCGCAGGGGAAGGTGCACCCGAAGGGCTAGAGCTGGCTTCAGCCAATGCGAGGGCCGAGGTAGACCCTCGGGAGATTAGCCCAGACCTGTCCTTCCTCGAGACCAGGGGCGCGTCCTCCCCCTCTCGCTGGCGCCGGCCTCGTCGTCGTCAGGCATGGAGCGGAGGGCGCTGGACTTGCGCCAGGGGAAGTCTCCCCTGTCCCCTCGAAGGTTGCCTCCGAGTCAAGCTCCTCGTCCTTGTCGTCATCTTCCTCCTCTCCCCCGCTGGAGTCACAAGAGGACAAGTTCACCGTCATCGTCGCTCCCTGGACCTCAGGATCCTCCGCTAGCACCAGACCGACCCCATCGAAGGTGGGCATGGTGTCCACCACCAGTTTCCAGTCACCACGAAGGAACAACGGGACC
Source organism: Triticum dicoccoides (assembly GCF_002162155.2). Taxonomy (NCBI): domain Eukaryota; kingdom Viridiplantae; phylum Streptophyta; class Magnoliopsida; order Poales; family Poaceae; genus Triticum; species Triticum dicoccoides. The sequence continues at coordinate 433,566,152 of NC_041391.1, read as the reverse complement.
GGAGCACCCACCGGGCCTGCCACATCCTCTCCGACCAAGAAGCGGAGGGCCGCGGTCAGATCCTCGTCATTCAGGGCGTCCAAGCTCAGGCGGAGGACAACGTTAGCATCTGCGAGCCTCCACAGCGGGCGTGAGTGCGCCTGAAGAGGGGCCACCCGGTGCGACAGGAACTCCCTCAGGAGCGAGGCCCCGGTCAGCTTCGCCGCCCTCTGACTGCCCGGCCTCAGGTTGGCATTCATCTTCTCCAGCACCAGCTTCGCCCGCCGATCATCAAGCTTCGCGCGGGACCATGTCTCAACAGCCTCAGGCTGCTTTGTGGGCAGCTCCAGCAGGGGGTTGTGGCACCTGGCGTCCACCATGACCCACTTGCTTCGGAAGCCCTCGGCCCTCTTCCCGGCCTTCGAGATGGCGTTGGACTTGGAGTACGCAACAAAGCTCGCGCACGCCGAGATATTGCCGCTAGAGACCCAGAGGGAGAAGAAGTGGCGCAGCAAGGCCACGGAGGGAAATACCCCGACGTGCGCCTCACAGTAGTAGGCGAAGATTGACAGGAGAAGGATGGAGTTGGGATGGATATGCAGAGCATGCAACTAATACTGGCGAAGGATGGCTAGGAAGAACTCAGAGAAAGGAGGAACCAGACCAGCGATAACGGCGCTCATGAAGAGGGGGTAGAAGGTGCTCCCCTTGTCCTCCGGCCGGGCGGAGCCAAGCCAAAGCGCGGTCTCCCCCGTCTCGTTGATCTGCGATGCCGCCATCTGTCGCGTGAGGGCAAGATTCTTCTCCGTCACGTTGGGGGAGACCAGGGCCAGCGAGTACCAGGACGATGCGGCCCCAGCCGGGGTCTTGCGGGGATCCATCGTTCGCTGGAAGAGAAAGGATGCGACAAATCTGGAGATTTTGGAAGCAGGAGGGCGAAGAGCAGGAAAGGGGATCTGGAGCAAGGAGAACGAGAGTAATGAAGGTAAGGCTAACCCCGGGCCAGCCTTTTGTCAGTCGAGTAGTTGACGAGGCAGCATAGGGAAGTGGAGACGCCCACGTCCAATCAACCGCCACACAGCGCCCAAGGCCGTAGGCTTATGGGGCCCACGGCGCTCCGCACTTGCCCCTTCGCTTCTCTGCTAAGCCAAGTCCGAGCGCGCCTTGGTCCCGGGGGCTACTGTCGGCGTTCTGGGAATGGGGGTCCCCAGACTTGCCTGCCTGCGGCCTGCGGCGTGGGTCAAGTGGTGGCCCAGTACGGCCCATCTTCATCAGCACGAGACTCAAGACCCTCGCGAGGGGCCAAGCCTCGCGGGGCGGACGACACAGGGCTTCCTCAGGAATGGCCTCGCGAGGAGGCGGAGAGATCAAGGTAGGGTACCTCGCGAGGTGCTCATGACGCAAGCCATGACGATCGAGACCAAGCGAGCGCCAGGCGGGCGCCGGCCTGTGCAGTGTCCTTGTTTCCTCTTTGGTGCAAAGGGGGCAAGCACAGGCATGGAGTACCGAGGCATCAGGCGAAGGTTGCCATTTCAGTGCAACAAGACCAAGACCAGCAGAGCGGCAGGATGGAGGTCACCGTGGAGCACAGGACGGCGTCATCGCCAGTGCCTTTGGCAGCCGAAGACCAACTTTAGTCAGGATAACTTGTACTAGATGTTCCCCTTTGAAATGGCCGTTGTTGGCGCCCTTCCCGCTCAATATTTGGGAAGAGGACCAGTGCCTCTATAAATAGGACTAGCCCCCACAGAGGAAAGGGGAGACCGGATCGAGTGCTCATTAGACCGAGAGGCGATCGAACTCACCCAAGCAGTTCATCGCACCAGCTCAAGAACACCTCTCGCGAGGCTGTTCATCCTTTGTACTGTTCATCATCAGCCCCTGAGGCAATCCACCACACCACACACTGGAGTAGGGTATTACACCACAACGGTTGCCCGAACCAGTATAAATCTTGTGTCCCTTGTGTTGTTCATCGTGTTAGCCTAGATTCTTGTGAGGCGATCGGATGTGAATCGGTAGGGGGAAGATCTTCGTGCGCACCCCAGAGTTCGAACCTTAAGGGTCTGCCGGAACCTAACATCTGACAAACGCAATGGACAGGACTTACCCAATCACTATCAGGAATGGGATAAATTATACCTGCCTCAAGGAGCTTTAGTATCTCCTTTCTTACCACTTCTTTCATCTTAGGATTTAACTGTCATTGAGCATCTCTAACTGGTTTGGCATCTTTCTCCACATTTATTTTGTGTTGGCATAAAGTGGGAGTAATGCCCTTAAGATCATCCAGAGTATATCCAATAGAAGCACGGTGCTTCTTCAGAGTTTTCAATAATCTTTCCTCTTCTTGCTATGAAAGGTTAGCACTAATAATAACAGGATATATCTTCTTTTCATCAAGATAAGCATATTTAAGATTATCAGGTAGGGGTTTGAGCTCAGACACGGGATCACCCTTGGGTGGAGGGGGATCCCCAAGGATTTCAACAGGTAAATTGTGTTTCAGGATAGGACCCTGTTGAAGGAATAATTCATCTATTTCCCTTCTTTCATTCATAAACATATCATTTTCATGGTCTAGCAAATATTATTCCAATGGATCAATAGGAGGCACGGCAATAGAAGCAAGACCAATAATCTCATCCTTACTAGGTGATTCTTTATCATGAGGTTGTCTACGAAACTTAGCAAAATTAAACTCATGAGACATGTCCCCTAAGCCAATTGTAACAATATCCTTTTCACAATCAATCCTAGCATTAACATTATTCAAGAAGGGTATACCAAATATAATGGGACAAAAGTCATCTTGTGGGGAACCAAGAACAAGAAAATCAGCAGGATATTTAACTTTCCCACACAAGACTTCTACATCTCTAACAATCCCAAATGGCATAATAGTATCCCTATTGGCAAGCTTAATAGTAACGTCAATATCTTTCATTTCAGCGGGTGCAATATCATGCATAATTTCTTTATATAAGTCAAAGGGTATTGCACTAGAACTAGCACTCATATCACATAAGCCATGATAACAATTATCCCCTATTTTAACAGAAATAACAGGCATGCCTACAACAGATCTATGTATCTTAGCATCGGGTCTAGCAATATTAGCAGTTTTGCCACAGAAATAAATAACATGCCCATCTAAATTATCAACAAAGAGATCTTTAACCATAGCAATACTAGGTTCAACTTTGATTTGCTCAGGAGGTGTGTAAGTTCTAGTATTACTCTTACGAACAACAGTTGAAGTTTTAGCATGATCCTTTATCCTAACAGGAAAAGGTGGTTTCTCAACATAAGTAGTAGGAACAATAGGATCACTATAAGTGATAGTCTTTTCTTCAACTGCAATAGGTGCAACTACTTTTACTTCAGTGGGAGGATTATATTTAAACCACTTATCCTTAGGGAGATCAACGTGAGTAGCAAAATATTCACAAAAAGCAGCTACTATCTCAGAGTCAAGTCCATATTTAGCGCTAAATCCACGAAAAGCATCGGTATCCATAAAAGATTTAACACAATCAAACTTAGGTCTTATACCTGACTCCTTACCATCGACGGAACCCCAATCTTCAGAGTTGCGTTTAATTATTTCCAATAAGTCCCACCTGAATTCAATAGTCTTCAGCATATAAGAACCAGCACAGGAAGTATCAAGCATGGTGCGATCATTGAGAGAAAGCCGAGCATAAAATTTTTGAATAATCATTTCTCTTGAGAGCTCATGATTGGGGCATGAATATAACATTGACTTAAGCCTCCCCCAACTTTGAGCGATGCTTTCTCCTTCGTGAGGCCAGAAATTATATATGTAATTACAATCACGATGAACAAGATGCATAGGATAGAACTTCTGGTGAAATTCCAACTACAATCGTTTAAAGTTCCAAGATCCAGTATCATCACATAGCCTATACCATGTCAATGCATATCCCTTCAACGATAAAGGGAAGACCTTCCTCTTAACAACATCATCGGGTATACCTGCAAGCTTAAATAATCCACAAACTTCATCCACAAAGATAAGGTGTAAACCGGGATGCAATGTTCCATCTCCTGCAAAGGGATTAGCTAGCAGTTTCTCTATCATACCCGAAGGAATCTCAAAGTAAAAAAATTCACTGGTTCAGTAGGTTGAGGAGCAACTCTTTGCTCTACTGTTCGGGGTGAAGATACCCCGAACAAGCCCCTCAAAGGATTAGTTTCCATAGTAACAAGTGACAGAAAATTTCAGCACACTACATAAATGTTTCCTTACCAAGTTCCACTCACCAAAGGCGCTTCACTCCCCTGCAACGGTGCCAGAAAAGAGTCTTGATGACCCACAGGTATAGGGGATCTATCGTAGTCCTTTTGATAAGTAAGAGTGTCGAACCCAACGAGGAGCAGAAGGAAATGACAAGCAGTTTTCAGTAAGGTATTATCTGCAAGCACTGAAATAGTAGGTAACAGATAGTTTTGTGATAAGATAATTTGTAACGGGTAACAAGCAATGAAAGTAAATAAGGTGCAGCAAGGCAGACCAATCCTTTTTGTAGCAAAGGACAAGCCTGGACAATTTCTTATAATGAGAAAAGCGCTCCCAATGACACATGGGAATTATCGTCCAACTAGTTTTCATCACGCTCATATGATTCACGTTCGGTACTTTGATAATTTGATATGTGGGTGGACCGGTGCTTGTGTCACATCCCTAGCTTCTGGTAATGCTCTAGGCTAGCTTCATGTGTGCATCATGTTTAAATTCTGAAATTTGAACTGAGGGAAATTGGAAGCCTCAAAACCCTAAATAAAAGAAGGGCAAAAAAACCCTAAAATCTCATTCATTGTGCCAAAATGCTCTTCTTAGATGTTTAATATTTTTGGCAGGGGTTTTGATCCAAACCAAAAATATTGAACATTTTTAAGGATTTATTTTTGGGACTTTGAATTTAAATCATTAGCTATTTGAATTTGAATTATATTCATATAACTAGAATATAATTCAAATTACCCCTGAAATATTTTATGAGCTTTTGGAAAAGTCCATCTAGCAAAATAAAAATATTCAGAGGATCTTTTGGCATTGTTTGAATTATTTTAAATTCAAAACAGTGTCAAAAGATTAAATAAAAATAAAACAGAACAGAAAAGTAAAAAGAGCAGAAGCCTACCTGGGCCACCTACCTGCAGCCCACCCAGCGCCCCACCTGGCCCAGCAATGCGGCTGAGGCCCAGCCTAGCTCCCCACCATCTTCAACCTCTGCCAGTAGGCAGAGGCGTGTCGACGCGCCCGCACGCGAGCGCCACGCCACCAGGCTGCCTGCCTGCGTCCGAGGACAGCGCGACGCCGCAAATCCCCTCCTCGGTGTCGCCCCAGTCCGTCCGACTCGCTCACTCGATCCCCTGTTCTCTTCCTCGCCCTCCAGTCCCTTCCTCGAGCGCGACCGAACATAGCTGTCGCCGCCGACGACGAGCACCGTAGCCATCGTGCACCCTAGGCCTCGCCCCGTGTCCAGCTGCTGAGAGAAGGTCGTCCTCATCTGCGCGCTCAAGATCAGAAGCCCGGGGCGCACTGCATCACCGTTAGCATCATCGTCTTCCTCGCCGGCAACCATGGATCCCCGCCGTCGATTCGCGCCAAAGAGGGCCTCCCCGAGCCGTCCGAGCTGCTCAACGACTCCGCTGTGAGGACTCCTTCGTTTCCCCCCTCCTTTTCTGCTCGTTCCCGTGCCGTAGCCGCCATCCCCGCAAGCACCGAGCTCCGGCCATCGCCATTGCCGGCGAACCTCGCGTCCCGGAGCTCTTCCGCTCGCTCCAGTAGCTCCCGCGTGCTCTCCAGGTCCCCAGGGTCCCGACGCGCTCCTCTGCTCTCTGGCTAACGCGCTGCAGCCACCGCGCCGTGCTGGCCCGAGCTCCGGCCGCCGCCTCGGCTCCACTCCGGGGAACCCCGGCCACCCCCGCACCTCCCGTTGGTCCCCCTAGATGCGCACGGGCACGGGCTACCTCCTGGTGCCCTTGGCGCGTCGATCCGTCGTCTCTGGCGCAACTCCGGCGAGCCACCGCCGCGTCTGGTCGTTGCCGGCGGCTAGACGCCGGTGGATTAGCCCTGGTTGACCAGGGATTTGACCCCCTGGGTCACTGACGTGTGGGCCTGTCCCCTGCTAACTTTTGGTTAAGTTAATAACTAATTTTAATTAAGCCATTGACTCACTGACATGCGGGCCCCGCCCGGCTAACCAAGTTAGTTAGGGTTAATTTTAATTAGGTTAGTTAGTCCAGACACTGACACGCAGGGCCCACAGGTCAGTTTGACCTGGACGGCGCCCGTTGACCTGCTGAGGTCAGCATGAGGTCATGCTGACGCAATAATTCCTTTCTGGAATTAAAATAAATTAGGAAATGATTTATTAATTTCAGAAAATGCCTAAAACTTCTAAAATTCATAGAAATTCAACCGTAACTCCAAATTAAATAATTTATATATGAAAAATTATCAGAAAAATTCAAGGAATCCATCTGTACCATTTCCATGCATGTTAGAACAACTTATCACTACTGTTTAGGACAAATGAAGTGAATGGCATTTAAATAATCACATATGGGGTTTGAATTTGAATCTTGTATTCAGACCAACCCCATTTAACTTGTTGCTAGATGCATTAGCCCAAAACACATTCATTTTGCCATGTCATAGCATGCATCATATTGTGCATTGCATTGATCGTGTTTCTTCTGTGTTTGCCGGTGTTGTTCCCCCTCGGTAGACGTTGTTCCGGCGTTGTGATCGTTGACACTGATGAAGACTCAATGCTATCTTCAGAAGTGCCAGGCAAGCAAAACCCCCTTGTTCATTCCGATACAATCCTACTCTCTCGCTCCTGCTCTCTTCTATTGCATTAGGACAACAACAATTCAACTGTTACTTGCTGCGGTAGCTGAACCCCTTTATCCTTTGCATGACCTGTCATTGCCACAGTAAATAGATGAAACCCACTAGCATGAGTAGGAGTTGTTTGAGCCCTGTTGTGCCTACTCATTCATGCTTGTTGTCATGCTTGCTACTGCTTAGAGTTGAGTCAGGTCTGATTCATCGGGGATGAATCAGAGGCGTGTGAACATGTCCTACTGTGTGTGAGCTAAGTGTGTGAACACGATTTGGTAAAGGTAGCGGTGAGAGGCCATGTAGGAGTACATGGTGGGTTGTCTCATTGCAGCCGTCCTCAGGAACTGAGTTCTGTGTTTGTGATCCATGATCAGTTACTACCACACATTGGGCTCCGGGCGCTCCAAGCTCTCTCGACTTATTAATCAACTTGATCTCTGTCCAGGAGTTGCAACTAGTTTCTGGTGTTTGTAGGTAGTGTTAGTAGTCTACCAAGTGGCACCCGGTACAGGTGGGCTTGGGACAGACTAGGCACAGTGGCACGGTGTACCAAGTGGCACCCGGATGGTGGGCTTGGGAACCCTGCTCACATCGTTTGGGGCCATGAGCGACACCCCGGCCGGATCTCCTTGCGGATGGAACCCGAATAGGCGATAAACCTGGACTAGAGACTTGTTCGGTTAGTCAGGTCGTGGCCGACTCCCTCGCCCGGCTTCCGCTTGAAGGTTGCCGAGATACATGACGTGTACAGGGCGATAAGTGGCGGAAGCGTGTGTGAAGAAGTACACCCCTACAGGGTTATCATTATCTATTCGAATAGCCGGATTCCTCGGATATGGAAACTTGGACCCCTTGTACAGTTCATAGACAAGTGAAAGTGGATACTCTAAAATACGCAAGATAAGCGTGAGTGCTATGGATGGCGTTCTCGTAGGGAGATGGAGCGGATCCATAGTGGTGTATTGATATGGTGAATATGTGGACTCGTGTGCGCCACCTCAAAAGAGTTACTTGCAGTCGTAGTTCAGGATAGCCACCGAGTCAAAGCTGGCTTGCTGCAGTCAAACTCCACCATCCCCTTTGTTGATAATGATGCATATGTAGATAGATCTGATGTAAGTCTTGCTGGGTACATTTGTACTCACGTTGCTTAATTTATGTTTTTGCAGAGAGACTTCAGTCTCACTAGTAGTTCCACGTGGACTTCGACGTTTAGCTTGTTACCTCAGCTACGATCTTGTGCCCTCGGCAGGATCTGGTAGATAGTCAAGCTTCTCAGCCTTTTTCATTTATAGTTGTCTGTACTCAGACATGTTAAGCTTTCGCTTGTGCTTTGACTTGTATGCTCTGATTGTTGGGTCATGAGACCCATGTTTGTAATATCTCGCTCCTCGGAGCCTATTGAATAAACTACTTGAGTCGTAGAGTCATTTTGTGATGCCATGTTGTATTGCACATATCGAGCATATTGTGTGTATGTTATTGAAATGCCTGGTATGTGTGGGATCTGACTATCTAGTTGTTTATCTTTAGTAGCCTCTCTTACCGGGAAATGTCTCCTAGTGTTTCCACCGAGCCATGGTAGCTTGCTACTGCTCCGGAACACTTAGGCTGGCCGGCATGTGTCCTTCTTCGTTCCTGTGTCTGTCCCTTTGGAGAAATGTCACGCGATGAATACCGGAGTCCTGTTAGCCCGCTACAGCCCGGTTCACCGGAGTCCTGCTAGCCCAGTGCTACAGCCTGGATTCACTCGCTGATGACTGACACGTTCAATGCTGGGTCATGGATGCCTGTCCCTGTAAGTTTGTGCCACTTTGGGTTTACGACTAGCCATGTCAGCCCGGGCTCCTTATCATATGGATGCTAGCGACACTGTCATATACGTGTGCCAAAAGGCGCAAATGGTCCCGGGTAAAGATAAGGCGACACCCGTGGGAATACCATGCGTGAGGCCGCAAAGTGATATGAGGTGTTACATGCTAGATCGATGTGGCATTGAGTCGGGGTCCTGACAGCGTTGGTATCAGAGCTTGACTGCCTGTAGGATTACCAAGCCAAACTGGTCGAAGTTGAGTCTAGAAATGCTTTAGTTATATAAGGGAATTGATTGTGGGATGGAACGTAAGGCTCTTTTTACTCCTTTACCTTATGCCCTTCTGATCTGAGTCATCTTATCTTTCCTACGGGGATTAAGAGCTAGGCTATCTCTTCTTTCTATCAGGATCATGTGTTACTAGTCCGCAGACTTATAGAATTGTTGGACTTAAGCCTCAGTTCAGCTTCTACTACCTCTGTATGTTAACTGTTGATCTCGAAACCTTGATATTGTGCTTCTGAGTGGCTATGCCACCATTTTTGTAGCATGTTTCAAATCTTTTTGAGCATTTACAGCCGTTATGCTGTCCGAGTCATCCCAGGTTTCTAAATAGTCTGATGCATTTGCAAATCCTTTCTTTCCGTTCCCGATGTCCCTTATGGTCAGAATAAGCACACTAACCGGTGCGTTGAGGTAATTTATTGCCTCGACATATATGTTGGAGTTACTATTATGACCCTAGGTGTTTTAGGGAGTCACCTAGTAATCTAGCAACGTTTTGTGTTCCCAGTGTGAAGATTCTGGCCATCATTCTCGAAAGCATCTCGTGATGCTACTTAGTAGTAGGTATTCTATTCCTGGGTTTTGAACCCGAGACTCACCCTATTTATTTCATGTTGATAGTGTTTGCTAGTTCCTTTAGGATATTAGTAACTTTGCGATAGTCCTCGAGGTCCGTGGTATTTCCTTCTTCCAAATACTATGAACCGCTTATGGCAGATGTTTATTGGATCAAAAGATCACAATTAGAGTACTCCTGATGAGTTCTCCATTATATATTGTGGCTCTGCCAGTCCTACCTCTCTGCATGGCTTATCCGGAAGAAACATGTTGAACTTGGTTCGACATACTAATCTATGCATCCACAACTCAGAAAATTATATGTTCCTTTGAGTTGTTCTCTTTAGTTGCATTCTGACCCTCGTCTATCAATTGATAGTCAAGAGTATGCGTGCATTCGTTTATCGAGGCCTATTACTCTTATGGTCCGTCAAGCCATTCTATTCCGGAATAACTAGGAGAAATGAACTCCAGTACCTCATCCATATCTAGGATTGGGTCAAAGCAGTTGTACTCTGCAGATCAAGTTGCTAATCCAACTTTTGTTCTGTTCTACCTTGGAGTATTACCATCTTTATATCAAGAATATCATGGGAATTGCACACCATCCTATGAACTCTTGATACCGTGATACTCTCTCCATCATTATTCATTTCTCGGTTTCCGTGTTATTATAACCGGAATGCCGACAAGTGAATCGTGGTGTGTGAAATCAATACTCCTAGAAACTCCGTTGCTTGGTAGTTAAATGGACAATAACCTCATCCTTAGCGGGTTGATTATTGAATCATCGCCCTGAGGTTGATCGTGCTACCTAGTCCACTTTCCCGGTGCACTCTTCGATTGATGAGTTAGGATTTTGTTAAGTCCTCGCTCATTTGATCATATCGTCTTGCCCTGAAAAGCAGGATTGTCCTCGATCTTAGTAACATATCGGTGGTTCGTGATTTTCTGAATATCTTCTCGGAAGTATTACCAGGTTGTCACCTGACCGCTATGTTGAGTTCGTGATCAAGTTGGTTTATTCCTGTAAACCACCCCTTCTCCGAGAGTCTGTGTTGGATACCCCTGAGCTAGATGGTTAAGCTGAACAGCAACTTGGAGAGTTGGAAGATAAAAGCTTGCCCAACTTAGTTCATTTCTCAAAAGGGATATCTTGTGGTTGTGTGTGTTGAAGAAAGATGATATCTTTATTGGTTGATCCTCGTGATCAATTGTTGGATCTATTATCTTACCTAAACCTTTGATTGAGTATGGGCTATCGTCAAATCAAATCAGAACCAACGATATTCGTAATGTTGTCTTACTCGTGGTTTTTCCTCGAGCATACACCATTATATTCTTTGGTCTGACCAATGCTATCACCGTGTTCACTTAACTATGGAATTCCTTTTAAAAAGGGAACCCGGATGAATTGTTGTTGAGCCCATTGACAACATCCTTATCTCCTCCATGATTTTGTTGAACATTAAGCTATTGTTGGAAACTTTGTAAACAATTCCTTCGAGTTCCGTCTCTGAGGTATACGTTTGGATGAAAGAAGTGACTTCCTTTGATTCACGTGCATTTGATGTAAGTTGCCGCCGTGAATTCGAGAAAGCATGTTTTACCTCCTCTGGAACCATCCCAAGTCAGTTATGCACGTGCGAAGTATTCTGTGGTTTGATAGACTGATCATCTTCATTCCATATGTGTATCCTAGCACACCAAGCCACTGACTGATTTGTTCTAGGAGAAGGAGTTCTTTTTAAGAGCTAACCCGGGCTTAATCAAGAACTTTGATATCCTCGATGATGGTTCCCAACCAGAACTCGGTAGTGTTTATTATAAGACCACCATGTGGTCGTGCTTGTCTGGGACAACATGTTCACATGTTTGTAGCAGAACCAGCTCATGTTTTGGAGCTTACTATCGTAGTTCATTCCCCGAGAATCTCGCAACGTCATCTTGTCGAATTGTGTTGCAAACTTCCATTTTTCTTCCTAGACTCGATGAGTCTGGAATATCTTGACACCAACCAGATCTGAATCTCAGGCAGATATGATGGTTGGAACATTTCTCAAGAACTATAATAATGGTCTCTCTGTAACCGGTAAAGTGGATGTCGTGGCCAACACACCCAGCCGAAAGACCTATTATTGTAGTATCTTGATTGAAGAAGTTGGCCACCTCCCCATAAGGATTTCGTAGGATTTACCTCCCTAGTTGTTCCTTATGGATTCTTGTGCTCCCGAAGTCCGACCTTTTACTTGATGTTCTAGATATCAAACCATAATTATCTATGGATTACGCTAGCACATCAAGGAGAACATTAGAAGCGGAGTGCTAAATGTCTCTCGGTCGATCATCCAGATTTTGTTTCCTTGGCCTCGCCAAGGGTGAAATCTGAGAAGGTGTTATCTTCCTTTGCATCTGCATCATCCATCATTAGCCATCACGGTAGTATGTTGTGTTGTCAGCACCCTTGACCCGGATGTTGATAAAACCCTGATGATTGTGGGAATGCTCAAGTTCTTGAGAGCACGCACAAGCGCTACGTGTTATCATCGGCACTAACTGGGATTCCTCTCAGTTTCCTCGGCAATGTTATGACCTTTTCAAACAGTGGATTCACTCTTTATTGTTGGGTTCTTCCCCAGTTACCAGAATCATTCCCAGCATTTGCATTTTGTTCCCAGCTTGCACCGCCAATGTGCCATTCTACCATGGGTCTCTTCCATTTCCGGTGATAAGCAAATTCATCCATTACGTTGTCTTCAACAAGGTAATCCACATCATCCAAGTTCGAGTATGCCATTCTACCGAACCCCTCTATATGATCGATTATGATTTGCCTTAAGCTGGTATAAAGAGTCTCAATGATCCTTGAATCAAAGGTAATTCTTTTTGCCACTTAAGGGGATATTTCTACGAGTCACCTTCTCTAAGGTGCATCGTTATGGTATCATGGCAATTCAATTCCTCGCTATGTTGACAACCATTCACCACCCTTTTAAGCGTGGAATTGTAGTCTACCTGGTAAACCTTGTCATCTGCTCCACTCCATCCCTCTAGAGGTGTGCTTCGTCTCTCAGCTCGAGAGATGTTGCTATGTCTCATTCCGAGAGTTAATCCTGAGTTGTTTGATCTTTGAGAAGATCGATTCTTCCGGAGTTGTCCTTTTCCTCTTGCTGTCATGCTAGCTGGAGTTCTTAGAGCAAGACGACGGGACAAAGATGGTGATCGAATCAACGTTCATTTGAAGTGCAACCTGGATCGTGAAGATTATACTAGTTTGCGTTTCCCCTTCATCTTACCCTACGCTTGAATCTCGAGTCGAGATTCTTGTTTAGTGGGGGTGAGTTGTCACATCCCTAGCTTCTGGTAATGCTCTAGGCTAGCTTCATGTGTGCATCATGTTTAAATTCTGAAATTTGAACTGAGGGAAATTGGAAGCCTCAAAACCCTAAATAAAAGAAGGGCAAAAAAACCCTAAAATCTCATTCATTGTTCCAAAATGCTCTTCTTAGATGTTTAATATTTTTGGCAAGGGTTTTGATCCAAACCAAAAATATTGAACATTTTTAAGGATTTATTTTTGGGACTTTGAATTTAAATCATTAGCTATTTGAATTTGAATTATATTCATATAACTAGAATATAATTCAAATTACCCCTGAAATATTTTATGAGCTTTTGGAAAAGTCCATCTAGCAAAATAAAAATATTCAGAGGAGCTTTTGGCATTGTTTGAATTATTTTAAATTCAAAATAGTGGCAAAAGATTAAATAAAAATAAAACAGAACAGAAAAGTAAAAAGAGCAGAAGCCTACCTGGGCCACCTACCTGCAGCCCACCCAGCGCCCCACCTGGCCCAGCAATGCGGCTGAGGCCCAGCCCAGCTCCCCACCGTCTTCAACCTCTGCCACTAGGCAGAGGCGTGTCGACATGCCCGCACGCGAGCGCCACGCCACCAGGCTGCCTGCCTGCGTCTGAGGACAGCGCGACGCCGCAAATCCCCTCCTCGGTGTCGCCCCAGTCCGTCCGACTCGCTCACTCGATCCCCTGTTCTCTTCCTCGCCCTCCAGTCCCTTCCTCGAGCGCGACCGAACATAGCCGTCGCCGCCGACGACGAGCACCGTAGCCATCGTGCACCCTAGGCCTCGCCCCGTGTCCAGCTGCTGAGAGAAGGTCGTCCTCATCTGCGCGCTCAAGATCAGAAGCCCGGGGCGCACTGCATCGCTGTCAGCATCATCGTCTTCCTCGCCGGCAACCATGGATCCCCGCCGTCGATTCACGCCAAAGAGGGCCTCCCCGAGACGTCCGAGCTGCTCAACGACTCCGTTGTGAGGACTCCTTCGTTTTCCCCCTCCTTTTCTGCTCGTTCCCGTGCCGTAGCCGCCATCCCCGCAAGCACCGAGCTCTGGCCATCGCCATTGCCGGCGAACCTCGCGTCCCGGAGCTCTTCCGCTCGCTCCAGTAGCTCCCGCGTGCTCTCCAGGTCCCCAGGGTCCCGACGCGCTCCTCTGCTCTCTGGCTAACGCGCTGCAACCACCGCGCCGTGCTGGCCCGAGCTCCGGCCGCCGCCTCGGGCTCCAGTCCGGCGAACCCCGGCCACCCCCGCACCTCCCGTTGGTCCCCCTAGATGCGCACGGGCACGGGCTACCTCCTGGTGCCCTTGGCGCGTCGATCCGTCGTCTCTGGCGCAACTCCGGCGAGCCACCGCCGCGTCTGGTCGTTGCCGGCGGCTAGACGCTGGTGGATTAGCCCCGGTTGACCAGGGATTTGACCCCCCTGGGTCACTGACGTGTGGGCCCGTCCCCTGCTAACTTTTGGTTAAGTTAATAACTAATTTTAATTAAGCCATTGACTCACTGACATGCGGGCCCCGCCCGGCTAACCAAGTTAGTTAGGGTTAATTTTAATTAGGTTAGTTAGTCCAGACACTGACACGCAGGGCCCATAGGTCATAGCATGCATCATATTGTGCATTGCATTGATCGTGTTTCTTCTGTGTTTGCCGGTGTTGTTCCCCCTCGGTAGACGTTGTTCCGACGTTGTGATCGTTGACACTGATGAAGACTCAATGCTATCTTCAGAAGTGCCAGGCAAGCAAAACCCCCTTGTTCATTTCGATACAATCCTACTCTCTCGCTCCTGCTCTCTTTTATTGCATTAGGACAACAACGATTCAACTGTTACTTGCTGCGGTAGCTGAACCCCTTTATCCTTTGCATGACCTGTCATTGCCACAGTAAATAGATGAAACCCACTAGCATGAGTAGGAGTTGTTTGAGCCCTGTTGTGCCTACTCATTCATGCTTGTTGTCATGCCTGCTACTGCTTAGAGTTGAGTCAGGTCTGATTCATCAGGGATGAATCAGAGGCGTGTGAACATGTCCTACTGTGTGTGAGCTAAGTGTGTGAACACGATTTGGTAAAGGTAGCGGTGAGAGGCCATGTAGGAGTACATGGTGGGTTGTCTCATTGCAGCCGTCCTCAGGAACTGAGTTCTGTGTTTGTGATCCATGATCAGTTACTACCACACATTGGGCTCCGGGCGCTCCAAGCTCTCTCGACTTATTAATCAACTTGATCTCTGTCCAGGAGTTGCAACTAGTTTCTGGTGTTTGTAGGTAGTGTTAGTAGTCTACCAAGTGGCACCCGGTACAGGTGGGCTTGGGACAGACTAGGCACAGTGGCACGGTGTACCAAGTGGCACCCAGATGGTGGGCTTGGGAACCCTGCTCACATCGTTTGGGGCCGTGAGCGACACCCCGGCCGGATCTCCTTGCGGATGGAACCCGAATAGGCGATAAACCTGGACTAGAGACTTGTTCGGTTAGTCAGGTCGTGGCCGACTCCCTCGCTCGACTTCCGCTTGAAGGTTGTCGAGATACATGACGTGTACAGGGCGATAAGTGGCGGAAGCGTGTGTGAAGAAGTACACCCCTGCAGGGTTATCATTATCTATTCGAATAGCCGGATTCCTCGGATATGGAAACTTGGACCCCTTGTACAGTTCATAGACAAGTGAAAGTGGATACTCTAAAATACGCAAGATAAGCGTGAGTGCTATGGATGGCGTTCTCGTAGGGAGACGGAGCGGATCCATAGTGGTGTATTGATATGGTGAATATGTGGACTCGTGTGCGCCACCTCAAAAGAGTTACTTGCAGTCGTAGTTCAGGATAGCCACCGAGTCAAAGCTGGCTTGCTGCAGTCAAACTCCACCATCCCCTTTGTTGATAATGATGCATATGTAGATAGATCTGATGTAAGTCTTGCTGGGTACATTTGTACTCACGTTGCTTAATTTATGTTTTTGCAGAGAGACTTCAGTCTCACTAGTAGTTCCACGTGGACTTCGACGTTTAGCTTGTTACCTCAGCTACGATCTTGTGCCCTCGGCAGGATCTGGTAGATAGTCAGGCTTCTCAGCCTTTTTCATTTATAGTTGTCTGTACTCAGACATGTTAAGCTTCCGCTTGTGCTTTGACTTGTATGCTCTGATTGTTGGGTCATGAGACCCATGTTTGTAATATCTCGCTCCTCGGAGCCTATTGAATAAACTACTTGAGTCGTAGAGTCATTTTGTGATGCCATGTTGTATTGCACATATCGAGCATATTGTGTGTATGTTATTGAAATGCCTGGTATGTGTGGGATCTGACTATCTAGTTGTTTATCTTTAGTAGCCTCTCTTACCGGGAAATGTCTCCTAGTGTTTCCACCGAGCCATGGTAGCTTGCTACTGCTCCGGAACACTTAGGCTGGCCGGCATGTGTCCTTCTTCGTTCCTGTGTCTTTCCCTTCGAGGAAATGTCACGCGATGAATACCGGAGTCCTGTTAGCCCGCTACAGCCCGGTTCACCGGAGTCCTGCTAGCCCAGTGCTACAGCCTGGATTCACTCGCTGATGACCGACACGTTCGATGCTGGGTCATGGATGCCTGTCCCTGTAAGTTTGTGCCACTTTGGGTTTACGACTAGCCATGTCAGCCCGGGCTCCTTATCATATGGATGCTAGCGACACTGTCATATACGTGTGCCAAAAGGCGCAAACGGTCCCGGGTAAAGGTAAGGCGACACCCGTGGGAATACCGTGCGTGAGGCCGCAAAGTGATATGAGGTGTTACATGCTAGATCGATGTGGCATTGAGTCGGGGTCCTGACAGCTTGGGTACTGCCCTTTCTTGGATAAGCATCCCACTTATGATTAACCCCTATTGCAAGAATCCGCAACTACAAAAGAAGTATTAAGGTAAACCTAACCATAGCATGAAACTAGTGGATCCAAATCAGCCGCTTACGAAGCAATGCATAAACTAGGGTTTAAGCTTCTGTCACTCTAGCAACCCATCGTCTACTTATTACTTCCCAATGCCTTCCTCTAGGCCCAAATAATGGTGAAGTGTCATGTAGTCGACGTTCACATAACACCACTAGAGGAGAGACAACATACATCTCATCAAAATATCGAACGAATACCAAATTCACATGACTACTAATAGCAAGACTTCACCCATGTCCTCAGGAACAAACGTAACTACTCACAAAGCATATTCATGTTCATGATCAGAGGAGTATTAATATGCATTAAAGATCTAATCATATGATCTTCCACCAAGTAAACCAATTAGCATCAACTATAGGGAGTAATCAACACTACTAGCAACCCACAGGTACCAATTTGTGGTTTTGATACAAGATTGGATCCAAGAGATGAACTAGGGTTTTGAGAGGAGATGGTGCTGGTGAATATGATGATGGAGATTGACCCCCTCCAGATGAGAGGATCGTTGGTGATGAGGATGGTGATGATTTACCCCTCCCAGAGGGAAGTTTCCCCGGCAGAACAGCTCCGCCGGAGCCCTAGATTGGTTCTGCCAAGGTTCCACCTCGTGGCGGCGGAGTTTCGTCCCATAAGCTTGCTTATGATTTTTTCCAGGGTAAAAGCCTTCATATAGCAGAAGATGGGCACCGGAGGGTCACCAGGGGGCCGAGGAGACAGGGGCGCGCCCAGTAGGGGTGGGCGCGCCCCCCATCCTCCTGGCCAGGGTGTGGGCCCCCTCTGGTATTTTCTTTGCTCAACAATTCTTATTAATTCCAAAAATGACTTTCGTGGAGTTTCAGGATTTTTGGAGCTGTGCAGAATAGGTTTCCAATATTTGCTCCTTTTCCAGCCAGAATTCCAGCTGCCGGCTTTCCCCCTCTTCATGATAAACCTTGTAAAATAAGAGACAATAGCCATAAGTATTGAGACATAATGTGTAATAACATCCCATAATGCAATAAATCTCGATATAAAAGCATGATGCAAAATGGACATATCAGTCATCCTGGTGGTCTTGTATTTGCTTCCAGTTGTCCCTGTCAGGCCTTGCCGTGGGCATGGCTATGACTGCCCATGCACAAGTATGGGATACTAGAGGGCCCAAACTTTAGTACACCGACAAGAGCCCCTGGGCCTGGGACATACACGGGTGCAAGGCATTTTTGGGCTAGGCCCAAATAGTGCATGGGCACGCATGGCAGGGGTTAGCCGCTATAATTTTATCTTGTCTGATGCGCTTCCCCATGATCCGCATTGAGTGCGCGACGTGGGGTACGTGTGCGGTACGGCCACAGCAGCAGCACGGCTGTGAAAACGCCTTCACATCAAACAGTAAAGAGGTAGCCTCGTGCCTTCCCATAAAAAGAGGAATCCGCAGAGGCGCTGCTCATTTTCCTCTCGCCCGCTCCAATCTAGGAACCGCAGTCGTGTTCCTCCTTGAGCCCGAAACAGAGCCCCCTCATCCGTCCACCACCTCCACGCTCTCACGGCCCTTGGCCAGCCTCCTGCCCTCCCTCGGCCGCTATGGCGCCCAAAGTGAGCAAGGGTAAAGAAGTGCCCAAGGCAAGCAAGGGCAAAGATGTGCCGGAGAGTGAGTTGGTGAAGATGTCGAAGATGTAGGATCAAAAGTATGTCTAGAGGGGGGTGATTAGCCTACTTGACCAAATAAAAACTTAACCTTTTCCCAATTTTAGTTCTTGGCAGTTTTTAGCAACTTAGCACAAGTCAAGAAATCTCAATACAATTCAAGCAAGCATGCAAAGAGTATATGAGCAGCGGAAAGTAAAGCATGCAACTTGCAAGAAAGTAAAGGGATGGGATTGGAGTGTGCAAACAAAATTGGAGACACAGATGTTTTTGGCGTGGTTCCGACAGGTGGTGCTATCGTACATCGACGTTGATGGAGACCAACCCACGAAGGGTAACGGTTACGCGAGTCCATGGAGGGCTCCACCCACGAAGGGTCCACGAAGAAGCAACCTTGTCTATCCCACCATGGCCATCGCCCATGAAGGACTTGCCTCACTAGGGTAGATCTTCATGAAGTAGGCAATATCCTTGCCCTTACAAACTCCTTGGTTCACTCCACAATCTTGTCGGAGGCTCCCAAGTGACACCTAACCAATCTAGGAGACACCACTCTCCAAAAGGTAATAGATGGTGTGTTGTTGATGAACTCCTTGCTCTTGTGCTTCAAATGATAGTCTCCCCAACACTCAACTCTCTCTCTCATAGGATTGGATTTGGTGGAAAGATGATTTGAGTGGAAAGCAACTTGGGGAAGGCTAGAGATCAAGATTCATATGGTTGGATTGGAATATCTTGGCCTCAACACATGAGTAGGTGGTTCTCTCTCACAAAATGAATGCTGGAAATGTAGGCACGTTCTGATGGCTTCCCTCATGAATGAGGAGAGGGTGGAGGGGTATATATAGCCTCCACACAAAATCTAACCGTTACACACAATTCACCAAACTTGGTGGGACCGAATCAGAAAACTCGGTCGGAACGATTTAGTTCATTATGTGACCGTTAGGCATTTTGGTGGGACTGACACATCAACTCGGTGGGACCGATATCATTAGGGTTAGGGCATAACGTAATATCGGTTTGACCGATTACACAAACTCAGTTGGACCGACTTTGGTAATAAGCAAACCAGGGAGTTGGTCAGGCAAACTCGGTGGGACCGATTCGCTCGTCTCGGTGGGACCGAAACTTACGAAAAGGAAACATGGAGTTTGCATTGCAGACTCGGTGGGGCCGATCGCTCATCTCGGTTAGACCGAAACGTTATGAAGGGAAACAAGGAGTTTGCAATCCCATCTCGGTGAGACCGAGATCCCTATCGGTTAGACCGAAGTGACTAGGGTTTCTGGCAATGGCTATGTCAAATGAACTCGGTGGCGCCGGATGGATCAAATCGGTGGGGCCGAGTTTGACTTTTGGTTTGGGACATATCTGGATATGAGAAAGTGGTTGAGGGATTTGGAGTATATCACTAAGCACTTTGAGCAAGCAAACCATTAAGCAACACCTCATTCCCTTTTAATAGTATTGGCTTTCCTATGGACTCAATGTGATCTTGGATCACTGAAATAGAAAATGTAGAGTCTTGAACTTTAGAGCTTGTGCCAATCCTTTGTCCTTAGCATTTTGAGGGGTCCACATTCCTAATCCATGCCATGCCAATCATTGAACTTTCCTGAAATATTATCTTGAAATAGCATTAAATCAATGAGCTATATGTTGTTAATCATTATCAAAACCACCCAGGGATAGTTGCACTTTCAATCTCCCCCTTTTTTGTAATTGATGACAACATATAGATCAAAGCTTCGACAAATGATAATAAGATTGAAATACATCGTCGCTTTGAGAAGTATGTGATAAGCAAGATCTCCCCCTAAATTTGTGCATTATTTAAAATTTGCTTTGGACTGCAAATGCACAATTTGTTAGGATCATGGGTCACTCTTCCATGTCACATACATCTTGGTGGAGCTCTCAAAATGATAACAATTGAAATCATGCACTCATCACAAGCAAAGTGAATAATCATAAATGGATAGAAGGGATAATATCATTCAAGCACACATTAAAGTAACATATGATCAACCACATGATCATCCAAATATCTCACAAAAGGACATAATGTATCAAGCAAACACACATTAAAGTTCAAGCAAATAGAGTGCAAAGAGAGACAAAAACAACACTCTCTCTCTCTCTCTCTCAAAGACTATGATCTATACATATTTCTCCCCTTTGGTAACAAGTTACCAAAAAGTGAAAATATGCATAGTGCTATGCGTCTCTTAGGCATGGTTTCCATGAGGTGGTGTAGTGATGACTCCCAGGACGAAGGCTTTTGTTGATGTAGCTGGAGCTGGTGGAGTGGTTGCTGAAGGTGGCACTAAAGTTGTGGTTGCTGGTGCAGATGTGGTGGCTCTAGTATCAGGAACAGGCACTGCATCAGACCTCTGACCTCTTGGCACATGCACTCACTAAAAAACATTTGTTGTTGTCTTTCCCTTCTTCTCCTCTGCTTCCTCCTAGAGCTGCTCTACTGCTGACTGAAACTCAGTTACTTTGACATCAAGATCATAGAACTTTTGCTCAATGATCCGCTCCAAACTCTCCTGATTTTGAGTCAGGGTGGCCAAGCCCTTATCAAGCCTCAAGGTGGATTGGATCAGATATCCAAGTTGATATTGTTTGCTCTTTAGGAAGACCTGAGATGCCTCTTCAGCACTTGGCATCTTTGCAGCTTTCTCTGCCCTTGCCTTTTCTCTCTTCTCATGTGCTTGCATTGATGAAGGATCTTTCTCATTCATGACCACAGTGTTATCCTCAAAATCTGGCTTGAGAGGTAAGTGCTCCTTGTCCAACAAATAAGTGCATGCGCCCATCTATGATTTGATGAGCACCTGAATTTGTGGAGCATACCCACAAGACCTCTTCTGATCTGTTGCCGTCCTCTTGATTGTTTCCACAATCAGACTCATCACCTTGAACTTCTGAGGGACATCAAAAATGTGCAGCAGGTTGATGGAATGTCCTCTTATCATTCTGTGATCTCCAGACTTGGGCAAAAGAGTATGCCTTAGGATGGTGTTGATTGTAGGCAGACCAGACAACAGAAACTTCACTAAGCCCAACTTATGAGTTTCCAGGGCATCATTAGGAATTTCCTTGTACATACTTGCCATTGAGTTGTGGTCTTTCTTCTTCTTGGCATATACATCCAAGTCATCCTCATGAGCTGTTGGGGCATTTATCAACTTCGCCAATTCATCAACAGTTGATTGGTACCTAGTACCTTCTGACATCCAGACAATCCTACCATCGGGATAGAAGTGAACAATGGGGTAGAATTGCATGATCAGCTCATCATTCCACTTTGTGAGCTTCTGCAAACTTGTCCACTCCACAAGCCTTGAAGCTATCAAAGACACCTGGGAAATGATCTTCATTCTCTCTGATGTATGTCCAGTCAACCCATCTCATGTCACAGACAATTGGCTTCTTGTCAAGTAGAATTGTCTCATAGAAGTCTTGATGTTCCTTAGTGTGGAACCTGTAATCCATAGTAGTTCTCCTTCTCACGGCATTAGGGTCACTTTTCCTCCAAAGTCTCAGACCTGCATCCTTCCTAATGCTCATGTCCTCTGCCACTGGATGTGTGTCATTGTGGTCTGGGATCTTTGGTTTGAGCTTTCTTAGCACTTGGGCTTCAACTTCTTCTTCTTCTTCAGCTTCAGGCATTGGGGCCTTGTTCTTCTCCTCAGTAGGGATGTTTCTTGTGCTCCTCTTGGGTGCAAACTTGGTGGCTGGAGCAGCAGCTTTGGGAGCAGGTTTGGGCTTAGGAGCAGCCCCTGACTTGATTGCATCTCCCAAAAGCTTTTGTGCCTTAGCTGCTGGAGCAGCATCCTCTTCCTCTTCCTCTTCCTCTTCATCTTCAGATGGATCTCTCACCATAGTAGACTCTCCAAGAACTTTAGCATTAGTGGTTCTTGCCCTCTTCTTCTTCTTGACATCACCAGCTGTCTCTCCTTCATCTGATTCTATTGTGAATTTCATAGTTTGTCCTGTGGCAACCTTTCTTGGCTTGGATATTGGGATTTTCCTAGTTGGTGCCTTCTTGTTCATGCCAGGCTTAGTAGATGCAGCATTGCCAAACTCCTTCTTCACCACTTTCCTCTTTGAGATGGACTCATCCTCAGCTGCGACATAATCTTCATCTTCAGAATCTGAGGTTCTCTTCTTCCTTTCTCTAGTGGCTGCCTTGGGCAAGTTACTAGGTGTGCTCCTGCTGCCCTCATCATAGCTGGTTGAGGGACTAGTGCCCTCACTCATATGCTCTTGCTACTCAGATCTGTTCTGGCCGTCACTCTGGTCAGACATCTTGGCAAGCAACTGACAACAAACCCTGTGAATAGATTATAGATGGGGTAGAGTAGATGAGCATCACAAAGTACAGAGGTTTTGCAAAACAAATGAGTCAAAAACTTAGTTTTAGTTCTCTACAGAAAT
This sequence comes from Triticum dicoccoides, assembly GCF_002162155.2. Lineage (NCBI taxonomy): Eukaryota > Viridiplantae > Streptophyta > Magnoliopsida > Poales > Poaceae > Triticum > Triticum dicoccoides. The sequence goes on along the minus strand of NC_041391.1, from coordinate 433,543,286 downwards.
GATCTCGGAGCTACCGAATTGACAAACTCGGTGATACCGAAGCAACACTTGGAACCTAAACTAGTAAACTTGGTCAGACCGAGTCACAGTTCGGTGGCACCGAGATTGCTAGGGTTTCACAGAGTATTGAACTCAGTGAGACCGATTTCTATGATTCAGTCAGTCCGAGATGAGTTCTGCGGAGAGCTAATCCTAAAGTTTTCGAATCAAACTAAGCCTAAGGAAGATTTAGCTGGATAGATCGATCTCATTCATGACAAGAATCATGGCATTGTCCTTGTGCTAGGAATCGGAGTTAAAAGGACAGCACAAGGGGTCGAACACATACCCTAGTTCGGTGGGTGTTTGCTACGGCAGCGATGGCGGAGCAGATTCTGTCGACGGCGATAGAAACCAGCGGCGGGAGGTTGCTGGCGGCGAGGAGGCAGAGAAGGACACGTGCGGGCTGAGGGGTTTTGAAGTATTTTCCAAAATCTCACCCATGGGTATATATATCCCGACCCTATCGGTGTGACCTGGTGGAACAACTCGGTGGCACTGAGATTGCAGAATCGCAAGAGGTTGCTACAACTCAGTGTGACCGAAGTGTTTAAATTGGTTGCACCAAGATGAAAACCTAGATCAACTTAATGAACTTGGTTTGACTGAAATGGATGTCTCGGTCAGACCGAAATGCACAAAGAGGTTTTGGAAGTTTAAGTCTATGACGAATCGGGGACTCCGAGTGCTCCTCACACGGAGTGGTACGAATCTGACTTGATCAAACTTTGTGATGTAGCATGAATAAAGTTTGAGACGAGAAAAACATAGATAGCTAGAGAAGGTTCTTAGGCATTCTTGTCCATCCACTTAGCAAAAGAAAAAGAGCCAAGTAATCAAAGCAACAGGTGGATGTCCTCGAATGAGTAAAATATGCAACCAACATGCTGACACAATAAAATGGCAAATGAAATATGTGGCAAAGCATGCACAATCATTCTAGCATCTATCAAGCAATTTGCGATGACTAGGTCATCTATACATGAGTATATTGACTTAGGAGTCAAATGAGAACATTTGATCATAGGTCATACTCGTCGTTTAAGCACAAGTGGGGTTACCACTTTTACATAAAGCATTGTTGTGTTCACACCATTAGAGTTGCTTTAGCTCAATTCTTGGAGTAAAGCTCCCCCTAGATGTGATATCCCCCCTAAGAGGGATGAACTAACCTTGGGTTTTGTCAATGATGACTTCATGTAGGTGTTGAAGATGTGGATGCTCAATGTTGATGTAGATCTTTCGGAGCTATCCATTGGAGTGAGTTGTACTTTCAATACCTACACGGGTTAGTCCCACAAGAAACAAACAAAGATATCCATAGACATAGAGTGAAGCACACACAAGATGATGTCCATGAAAACATTAGGTTACCTTGTCCCTTGTCTTACCAACAAGAGGGTTTGTGACTCCTTGAACTAGTGCAAGATGTGGAAGTTGATTGCACTTGTCCTTGCCAAAATGATATGAGTGAAGTGTGTTGGTGGAGTCACCCTCAAGAACTCTCTAGTTCTTCTTCTTTGGGATCCACATCATCTTGATGGGAATCCTTGGGGTTGTAGTAGAACTTGATGAAGTAGAACTTGATGTAGTCTTGGGAACCCACTTGACCAAGGCCTGGTGAGCTTCTTCAAATGCATCAATCTCCTATTGAAGCTTGTCCTTGCCTTTTTGCTTGTGGTCTTGTGGTGAAAGATCATCTTGAGCTTGTGTCCCTTTGAAAGAAGTAGGATCATACTTCTCTTGTTGAGGAACAAACTTCGTCTTGGGGTATTGATCTTCTTCCCACTCAACTCCATTGGCATTGAACTTTCGTTCAAAACCAACACCTTGATTCTTCCGGTGCCTTCCTTGCTTGCGTACAATTTCCTCAAATTGCTTACTTCCGGCAAGGCTCTTGTAAACACCTTTCTCTATAATTCCCTTCAATAAGCTATTTTCTTGCTCAAGTGTAACTTGGCTAAGAGAACCATTAGTGGAATCAAGAGAACTACTAGAAGCAACAACATTGGATTTAGCATGACTATTGTTACTACTAGAAGAAGAATCTTTCTTACTCTTGTTGCTAGATTTTACTTGTGGCATGTAAGTAGATAAGAGTAAACGCTTGGCAATGTAAGAAGAACTTTTCTTATGAAGATCATCATTGATTGCCTTTAAAAACTCATGCTCTTGCTCAAGGTTGAGCTTTTCAAAGCGTAACTTCTTATGAGTCCTTAAAAGTTCTTGATGGTCTTCCAAGGTAGTTTCATGAGCTATCTTAAGAGTGCTTAGTTCTTTAGTTAGACGCTTAATCTTCTCCTTATCATTGTCATTTGTTTTATCTTGATTAGCATGATTAATTGATGTTTCATCATAGTATTCATCACTAGAGTTGTCAACACGTAAATCATCATCACCTAACAAGTCATCTTCATCACTATTGAAATCAACATACTCGGGGTGTGATACCTTTGGGCATTTAGCCATGAAGCATCTTCCAATTCCTTCGTTTGGTGAGTCAAATATGTCGTAGGAGTTGGCTGACACAAGTGTTAGACCGGCAACACCTTTATCTTGAGTATATTCGGAGTCCAAGTGATAACTCTCTCGAAGTGATGGTCGGAGTCGGAGCCGGATACCCATTCACCAACATGAGCTTGATGTCTTTGCTTTGTGTAGCTCTTTGATGATTTGTCCTTCCTTTCCGAGTCCTTGCTTATCCGGGAGGTTCTTCGTTCATAACGATCATCTCTACTCCTTCTCTCTCTTGGTGGTGATTCTTCTCTTCTACTTCTTCTTTTAGGTGAATCTTCTCTCCTTTTGTAGGGAGCCGTACACTCATTGGAGTAGTGTTCGGGTCTTCCACAATTGTAGCAATTACGTTCATGACTCGAAGATCTTTTGTCATTGTAGGACCTTGACTTGGAACTTCTTTCCTTGCTTCTACTCTTGTAGAACTTGTTGAAGTTTTTCACCATTAGGCTCAATTCCTCATTGAAGGTTTGTTTCTCACTTGATGATGTAGGAGCATCACATGAGGCTTTGCAGGCTTGTCTACAGTGGGCCCTGCACGCCTATCAGATTGATGGCGCGCTTCGCACCACCGCTCGATGGTGGTTCGAGCGTCTTCTTTGACTCGTTCTTGAAGAACTTGATGTTGATCGCGGCGAGTTCGTTGATCGGACGATGCCGTGGAACCATCATCGCGGGCATCGACCCGTCGAACTAGCGATCGCTGTTGTCATGGTGGAGAGTGCACCATGGTCACACCACCTCTGATCCTTCCACCATCGGCGCGCGCTGGCTCGGTGTACCGCCGTCACAAAGGCCCCGCCTGCTACCGCCCATCTCCATTGATGGAACCGATGAGGCTCTGAATAGCAGCTCTCCATTCTTCGAGCTTCTCCACAGTGAGGGGGGTCCAGGAGCAGTTGCGCTCACACCAACGCTTCTGCTGGTGTAGTTGGCAGCAATAGGCACGAAGAACATGAGGTGATCTGACTCCTAACTGTGTTAGCATGAGCTCCATCACAATCCCGCAGCCGCACGCCGCTTCCACCGGCATCTTGGTGTGCATGCTGGCCCCGTGCATCTCGGGAGTGATGCTGAGGGCTCTTTCCATGGGGACGCTTGGGGTCACCAACGTCGCAGCACTGCTCGTTGCACATGACCTGGGAAGGTCGCAGCGCATGCGCTGGTAGGGGTGTCTTGGAAGTCACCTTTCCACCCTTGGAGGTCGCTATGCTGCCCGTAGGCAGCACGGCTCCGTCCTTGATCCAGCGGTCCGCAGGCCGTCGTCGCGGCCGCAGATGATACCGCTCGCCTGGCTCTGGTCTACAAAACATCGTGGAAACTCATGATCTCCACCTCCACTTCCACCAGCGTCCACCCCATCGCCCTTCCATGTTGGCACGGGCAGATCGGCCGCAGACGAACCAATCGTCGTGATACTTCCTCTTGGGAGACATGATGATGAAGATGTTGAAGAAACTGACGTGCTAACTACTAGATCAAGTTTGCGCAACCTACTCCCCCTACCTGGCGTGCCAAAGATGTCGGGGAAATGACACCTATGGGATCATGTGGATCCCTTATACGGTTCGGCAGGGAAGAAGGCGTGCACAAAGAGCAGATCTAACGATCAACACGAGGGATTTTGACCCAGGTTCGGGCCGTTGAGAAGTGTAAAACCGTAGTCCTTCTTTAGTGTATTGAGAGTTCCTGAGCTCTGGCTAGCTGCTACGCATGCAAACTGGGCCAGAAAGTCCAAAAGTCCCTCTCTATATCGCCTTGGGCCACCTTTTATACCAAGGGCTACCACAGTGGCATACAGTGCATACAAGAAGTGTAAAGTTGCTACAGTGCATATACTTATCCTTGTCGTCTTAGGACAAGCACATTTAATGTGCCATTTACGTGTCCCTAACTTTATCAGGGATGGAAACAGAGCCCGTCCTGTCCGTCGCTGCCTCACGTCATCTCGACACGCATCCAGGATGACAAGGCTCGCGGGGCCAGGCTGGCAGGCTAGTCACTGCGCTGGAGTGGTGGCATGGTGGTGAGATCTTTGAGCCTTGTCGTGGCCTCGCAGACGTCCCCGGCAAGAATCTTGCCGGGGCTTCATAGCCATTCCCGACAAGAATATTGCTGGGAACTTAGCCTTTTAGTCTTCACAAAGATCTGCATACAACTACGCAGACACCCCTAGATCTTGGTCTTGACGTTGTCGATGGTGTCAGAGCTCTCAACCTCAAGGGAGATGGTCTTGCCATTATCGACGGTGTCAGAGCTCTCAACCTCAAGGGAGATGGTCCCACCGGGGCTTCACAAACCATCCCGGTAAGGATCTTGCTGGGGGCTCGGCCGGGGCTTCACAAAATCCTGGCAAGAATCTTGATGGGGGGCCAACTTGTCTTCTATTCTTTGGTTATTGGCTCGGATGCCATCCTGGTCGTCTTGTTTTGCTTCTAGCTGTCCACGTCAGGCCGCGCTGCGGGCACGGCTACGACTACCCGTGCATAAGTATGGGGTACTAGAGGGCCCAAACTTTAGTACACTGACACCAGTTTTGCCATATGAGTCCACCATACCTACCTATATGTGGTATTCTTTTACCGTCCTAAGCAAATTTGTATGTGCCATCTCTAATTTTCAAAATAAACTTCTCATTTGTGTGCTTGTACCGCTCATGAAATGGTAGGGGGTGGCTAATATATTTCCATGGTAGATGTGTTATTCTCACGATGAGTGTTTATTCATTTGTCATTGCACGAGAGTACGACAAAGGTATTAGGGATGCCCAGTCCCGAAATGAAAAATTAATTTACTTTATGTTGTCAAATTATAAATTCCTTGGAAAGTGTTGGTATGGAAGGCCCCCGTGGATACGGCTAGCCATGGAAAGTGAAAGCATGGTTGAGAAAGGAATAAACTTTATTTTCTGTTTGCGAACCGCCTATGATATATCTAGCATGGAAAGTAGTGGGAACTACTTGGTCATTTTCATTGACAGGAAAAGCATGCCTCCCAAAATGTTTTTGTCTCTATCTTTTTCGCTTTGAGCTCTGGCACCTCTACAAATAATCATAACCTCATAAATCACTAAAAAATTGCGTCCACCTGAAGTAGAGGCCGATGGCGGCTCCCACCTCCCCACCTCCCCATGGAGACTCCCATGGCGACTTTGGCCTTCAGCCCTAGTTGCACCTTCTGGTGCCCCCAATGGACGGTCTTCTCCATTGGGATTTCTCCCCCGGCCTGAGGGTCGAGGATTAGGTGCGTAAATGTTTTGGATCTATGGTCCATTTCGTCCCCAACCCTAACTCCAAGGAGTTCTTCCTTGAAGTTTCATTCTCCTCGGCTTCTTTTCCTCTCTCGGTTGAATTGGTGGGATTGGCATTACAATCATGTATTGGAGGCCTCAGTGATGGTTTCAATGTGCTACGTCTGGGTGATCGCCATTTTTGGTTCTCGGTGGCTTCCAATCGAGTGGGACATTTTATTTTTGGCCTACGAGATCGCATCTGGCCGGACTTCATATGTCATTTCCATCTTCACTGTGGTGCACATTCTAGGTCTCCGATTGTGGGGTGGCATGCGGATACTGAGCTCAATGGATTGGCATCTTCGCCTGGTCCGGCAATTAAATCCAAGTGGCTTTCATCCCAAGATGGTATTGATCCTACATCAATAACGGTTTTTCATAAATTGGGGCTGTTACATTCACCGACGGTGACACATTCCTGCGACGCCCCCCCACCGGAGATTTCTCATGGAAGTTTATCGGGGCTGGATTCTTAGGAATAGTCTTATCCTTTTCGTATTGGGGGCATCAATATCCCGAATCTGCCCGGATCTCATGCCACGCTCCCATCTTTCTGTGGACATCGTTTCTTCTAGGGTTTATGGGATGATATTCCTGATATTCCATATTCTTGATGGTTGGCGAGCTGGATATGATGATGATTCGATCAAGTTAATGGTGGATGTATCTAGTATACCCACTAAGGAATATATTCATGAACGGTTGAAGCATTGCTCTCGTTGTGATAGGTTTGGTCATTCTCCTTCAACTTGCTCTGGTATATTTTGTCAAAGGTGTGGGGATGAGTCTGGAAATTGCATGTGTTGCTCCTCTGATTCACTACAGCCAACTGTTCCGTCCAGTTCACGTCATGAGCCATGCATAAGGGCCGCTCGACACCGATTTTGACGTGCTTGGCTTGCTCATTTGCTGGACACCGGACCACCAACTGTCCTGGGCTTCGTCGATGCTCTCTTTGTCACCACCTTGGCCATAGGGCCCATAGGCCCAACCTTTGCTGTCGGCTGCCTAAGGTGCGTTGGACACATACTAGATTGCATGCAACTGCTTCTGATGAGATGCTAGCTAGGAAAATCCCGCTATCTTCTATGGAAGATCCTGCGAATGTTGGTATGGCCCGTACTATTCGGGATACGCTGGTACACAAGGTTTGGGTTCGGCAACAGAATATCTCATGCCCATCGAACGTGGCCTCCTCCCATTGCTTGTCGATACGACTCCCTCCGCCTCATATAGTCAATTCCGCCTGCCAAAATCACCAATCGAATACAGACGCACCTCCCTCGAGCACGCCACCATTGTCACCTCCACCAAAAACCACCATCGACTCCTCACCACTGGGGGTTCCTGCTCCTGATCTTCGCCGACGGACTACTGCTATGGAGAACTTCCCGATGCGCCCGTTCGACTTTGCTCCGGTCGGATCGACTTTTGACAAAGGCCATGTCATGGTGGTGGATGATCCTCCGCTAAACGATGATAGGTATGCCATCGTCTCCGTCGATCCCCAGTCCCTGATCATCAGAAGGAGTTTTGGTTAGCTGAAGTTTGCCGCATTATCATTGTTGATCTGGTGTATGAGATTATTAATGATTTCATTTATCCGCTTGGTATTGGGTGTGTGGTTTTTGTGGATATGGAGAGCATAGATGCAGCGATTAGAGAGGGGTCGCATGCCCTGACTGAGGATTCCACCTTCTCTTTAGTTCCACATGATGAGGGTCTTAATATTTTCACGCCTGCTTTTGAATATGAAGTCTGGATAATGCTTCTTGCTTTCCCTATGGATTATCAGACAGAGCATTACATTCATAAGGCTGTCTCTAATTTTGGCAAACTGCTGGTCTCGACGCGCCCTAGACAGAATAAAGACCGCGTTCTTGTTAAGTGCCATATTAAAGATGTTGCTGAAGTTCCACACAGCCTGTTGGTTACTCGTGTGGGTCTGCTGCCTGGACTTGGCCATTCTTGGTCAGTCCCAGCATATGTGCTCAATCGAAGAAACACAATCCCTGGTTTGGTTGGCACTGAGGAAGCACCTCCCCTCCTTAATGCATCCCCGCATTCGTATCAGCTCTCGTTCTATACTGTTATGCAGCAGGCCAGGATTGATGAGATGGCTGCTCAGGAGGCGCTGAATGAGGCTGCTTGGAACCCACCTGAACAGGAGCAAGAACAGATTCAGGAGAATGGGTGGCGTGCATGGCCAGTTATTCCCCCACCATACACAGGTTTCAGTTTCAGAACCTTTTTTCAGTACAATGGGCCGTCTTTGATGGATGGTGTTGACCCTGAGCATAACATCCATGGAAATCTGTCTGATGTCTGGGCTTCTGATGAGGAGATCGAGCAGGTGGAAGCTTTGGCAAATGGTTTTGTCCTTGGGAATCCTTTGGTGCGCTCTTCTTTCTTCAGAGCTGGTGGTGGTTCTGTCAATCTTCTGTTTGCTCTCGATCATGACTTTCTGCGCTAGTTTGGAGGTATGCTCAAGCGCATCTACACCAGGGCCTTACCTGATGTGCAGTCGGAGATGGTTATGCTCCCTCTTAACCCCTTCATGGTCATTCAGAACTGCCTGAACTCTGTCTGTGTTGTGTGGATTTCCAATTTGCTGCCTCAATAGGAATTTCTCTCTGTGATCTTTGGCTTAACTTTCAGATGCGTGCCAGCATTATTCCACACAATCTGCTGCAGGAGGACGTGCCTAGCAAGGCTGATGTGCTCGATGAGGAGTGGATTTTGGCTGCTCGATCCCCAGGACTTAAGGCCATCACGACGAATTTGTTTTCTGATAATGAATCTCTTTCTGTGGATGTGCCTGTTCATGGGACTGCTCTCTAGACGTTTGCCTCCTCCTCCCTCTTTGTGGTCACCAGTTCACACAAGGCCAGTGTGCCGCTCGACACCACTGCCGTTAGGAGGAGCACCATGTCAACCAAGTACGATGGCTTCAAGGTAAACCAGACTACTGACACCAAGCAGGCAAAATCAAAGGTGAGAGCTCGTGGTTTGCCCTCTGTTTTGGCCATTTCTATGGCTGCTGCTCCTACTCAGGTGGCTTCTGCTTCGTGCCCACCTCCTACCTCCATTAAAGAAATCCAACTAGTGGGTGACCGCTGTGGGATTGCTCCTGATGATCTTTCTATGGAGAAACTGCTAGATGGCCAGCAGATGGCGTCTTCTACTGAAGACTGAGCTTCTCGGCCGCCATGAATAAATCTTGGAACATGTTGTCGTGGAATGTGAGAGCCATAAACTCTGACGGTAAACTTTTGGCTCTTCTAAATGCGATAGATACTAGCGGTTGTTCGGTTTTATACATCCAAGAAACTAAGCGTGAATCGTTTGATCTAGCTTTTATTAAAACTTCTTGTCCTAAACGCTTTGATAAGTTTGTGTTTGCTCCGTCCATGGGTGCTTCGGGTGGAGTTCTCACAGTTTGGAATAGCTCTCTGTTTGTGGGCTCGCCGTGGTTGATTGAATCCTTTGATGTGGGTGTTTCTTTTGTTTCCACTCAATCAAATGAAGCCTGGAATTTAGTAAATGTTTATGGACCATGTTCTGGTCAGCGTCGGGTGGATTTTAGTTCTTGGTTGTTCGATCTCAATATACCCTACAATGAGAATTGGTTGATAATGGGGAATTTAAATTTCATTCGATCACCGACTAATAGAAACAAACTTGGTGGAGATGCTGCTGATATGCTCCTGTTCAATGAATTCATCTATGCCCAATCTCTGATGGAGTTACCTATCAAGGGCCGATCGTTTACTTGGAGTAACATGCAAGATGATCCCTTGCTTGAGCAACTCGACTGGTTCTTCTCGTCATCTAATTGGACCACCACCTTCCCAAACACGATGGTCTTACCTCTTGGCAAGCCTGTTTCTGATCATGTCCCTTGTGTCGTGACCATTGAGTCAAAAATCCCCAAGTCCAAGCTATTCAGGTTCAAAAACTACTGTGTCAAGCACGAGGGCTTCTCTGACGTGGTCGCACGTTCCTGGTCCAAACCATGTCACGCTCCAAACTTTGCTGCACTTATTTGCAAAAAGATGAAAAACCTACGATATGATCTTAAAAGTTGGAGCCGTGGTATCTCCAAACTGAAAATCATGATCCAAAATAGTATGAAGCTCTTGTGCAGCTAGATGGTCTTGAGGATAAAAGAGCTCTATTCGTACAGGAAAAAAAATTCAGACGCATCCTGAAACTGCATCTAAATATGATGTTGAAATATCAGAATGACCATTGGAGGAAACGGTGCACTGTCAGATATTTCAGGTTTGCAGATGAAAACACTAAACTCTTTCAATCTCTTGTGACTGAGAGGTTTAGGCACAACTCGATCGCTAACTTGCGGGACGGTGACGTAGTTGTTAGTTATCACATCAGCAAAGAAGGGGTTTTGTACAAAACATATAAGGATAGTTTGGGATCTTCCAAACCTACTACCATGCGTTTCAATCTCCCCAGGATCATTATACGAATCCCTTGTCTTGAAGTATTGTCTTTGCCTTTCTCTAAGGAGGAGATTGATGCAGTGATAAAAGAAATGTTGGCCGACCGAGCCCCGGGCCCTGATGGATTTAATGGTTGTTTTCTCAAGAGCTGCTGGCTAATCATTAAAGAGGATTTCTATAAAATGTGTCAGGATTTCCATGAGAGCAACCTTGATATCACCAGCATCAGTGAGGGGTTCATTACCCTGATACCAAAGACATCATCTCCTGAAACTGCCAACGACTATAGGCCAATAACCCTGCTGAATTGTTGTCTGAAAATTGTCACCAAAATCTTGGCCAACCGTATGTAGAAAGTTATCTTGAAGATCATCCATAGGAACCAATACGGTTTCATCAAGGGGAGAACCATCCAGGACTGCCTTGCTTGGTCGTTTGAATACATCCACCAGTGCCAGAGGTTGTCGCGTCAGATTATGCTGCTCAAACTCGATTTCGCCAAGGCCTTTGACACCATAGAACATGCTCCAATGATGGAGATCATGAAACACATGGGTTTTGATGACAAGTGGCTGGGTTGGATGGAAACTATCTTTGGTTCTGGTGTGTCCTCTGTCTTACTTAATGGGGTTCCTGGCAGAAAATTTCGATGTAAATGCGGCGTGCACCAGAGCGACCCCCTCTCTCCTTTAATTTTTGTCCTCACTGCTGATCTTCTCCAAGCAGCGGTCAATGATGCTTTTGCTCGTGGATTGATTGATCTGCCCATCCCATTCAATCACAACGGGGATTATCCGGTGGTGCAGTACGCTGACGATACCATTCTGGTGATGCCAGCTTGCCCTGACCAAGTTGCCTGCATGAAAGCAATCCTTGAGGATTATGCAGCATCAGTCAGTCTGAAAATTAATTTTCACAAGTCCATGCTTATACCCATTAACCTTGATCAGCAACACGCGTTGGACCTGGCTCATATCTTCGGCTGCTCGGTTGGCTCAATGCCGTTCACGTATCTTGGCCTCCCCATGGGCATGACCAGGCCGACGCTGCTTGATCTCATGCCGTTGGTGAATGGGGTGAAAAGGAAAATGTCCACAGCCCTGGCATTGATGTCATCGGGGGCCAAGCTCACTTTGGTCAATTCTGCAGTCACCTCGATGTTAATCTATGCCATGTGCATGATCAAGATACACCCAAAAGTGATTGAGCACCTCGACAAGCTGCGCAGATACTGTCTTTGGGCATAGAACTCTGATGATGGAGTCAAAAATAAATCCCTTGCTGCCTGGGAATTGGTCTGTAGGCCCAAAAGCAAAGGAGGGCTTGGAGTCATCGATATCAAAACCCAGAATGTTTCCCTCCTTCCGAAACACATGTTTAAGTTTTATAACCACCACGATGTCCCCTGGGTGACTTTGATCTGGGATACCTATTATACAGGCAGAATTCCACATGCGGTTGAACCGATGGGTTCTTTCTGGTGGCGACGTAATGTAGCTCAGTGATGTGTTCCGTGGGGTCACCAAGGTCACTCTGGGCAATGGCTCCTCCTCCATGTTCTGGAAAGATGCATGGTTTGATGATCATGACGCCCTGCTAATGGAGATCTACCCTAGAGCTTTCTCTTTCTGCCTGAATGAAGACGAGCCCGTGGTTAATATTCTCACTGCCACTGACCCAAGCTTGATCTTCCATCTGCCTCTTTCCACGCAAGCTAGAGAGGAGGTCCGGGAAATCCAACTAGGATCCATGCATGTCCTCCTTGACAGAGAGTGCAACGACACCTGGGTTTGCAACCTTGGTGGGTCTTTCTCATCCAAGAAATATTATGACCACTGCTTCAGAGATACGGTAGCTGATGTGGTCTTTGGCTGGCTATGGAAGGCCAAGAGCCCAATTAAGTTTAAAATATTTGGTTGGTTGCTGATGGTTGATCGACCTAAACACCAGGAATATGCTGAAACGCCGACATTTTGTCGTGAATGGGAACAACTATACATGCATGCTCTATCAGAACCCTCCTGAGGAAATGGTTAAGCATCTCTTCTTCAATTGCCCGTTTAGCCGCCAGTGCTGGGACAAAGTTGGCATGCTCTGGCCAGGCTCTGGGAATAGGCTAACCCTGCTACATGCTAGCAAAGAGAGTTGGCGATGGTCGTTGTTTATGGATATTTTCTTGTTGGCTGCTTGGAGCCTGTGGAAGGAGAGAAACAATGTACATTTCAGGGGGATTCCACACTCTTTCGGTTCATGGTTGGCTAGGTTCAAAAATCTTTTGACACTGTTGGTTCACAATTGCAAGGAGGGCCTACGTCCCTCCCTAGAAACATATATACAAAGCTTGTAGCCGCTGCTTAGGAGGAATTCTAGAATACATGGCCGGTGGGCCTCACAACCCACTTGTAACAATGTTGTAACTGGTTCCTTGTGAGTAATACAAAAGTCAGTGGGAGCATCTCCCACTTTCATGCAATTTCAAAAAAACCTCTACAAATCACTACTTCCCTCCGCGAAGGGACTTTCTTTTACTTTATGCAATTTTTATTTTTATTTGAGTCTCCATCTTCTCTTATAAAGCACCAACTAAGGGGCACTATGATCGTACTTGAGCATTGGGTGTAGCTAATATGCGAGTGTGTTTCATGAATGGATCAATGATTGAGCATAATGGGCTAGGGGTAACTTGCTTTAGTGTTGATATTTTGAAAGACATGGTTGCTTGTTGATATGCTTGAGTATTAAAGTCCTCATGTCAAAACTAGACTATTGCTTTGAACCATATAAAAGTCCAAATGTCCATGCTACAAAGAAAAGAATATGTGATGAACATGTTAGGCAGCATTCCACATCAAAAATTCTGTTTTTATCATTTACCTACTCGAGGACGAGCAGGAATTAAGCTTGGGGATGCTGATACGTCTCCAACGTATCTATAATTTTTGATTATTCCATGTTGTTATATTATCATTCTTGGATGTTTTACAATCATTTTATATCATTTTTTGGTACTAACCTATTGACATAGTGCCCAGTGACAGTTGCTGTTTTTTGCATGTTTTTTACATCGCAGGAAATCAATACCAAACGGAGTCCAAACGCAGCAAAACTTCTTGTGGAATTTTTATGTACCAGAAGACACCCAATGGGCCGGAGAAGCACCTGGGGGTGCCCCGAGGGGGTCACAACCCACCAGGGCGCGCCTGGGCCCCCAGGAGTGCCTAGGTGGGTTGTGCCCACCTCGATGGCCTCCCACACCGCCTCTTTCCTCTATAAATACCCCAATATTCCAGAAAACCTAGGGGAGTCCACGAAAATCAATTCCAGCCGCTGCAAGTTCCAGAACCACCAGATCCAAACTAGACACCATCACAGAGGGGTTCATCATGCCCATTGGTGCCTCTCTGATGATGCGTGAGTAGTCTTTTGTAGACCTATGGGTCCGTAGTTAGTATCTAGACGGCTTCCTCTCAATCTCTTTTGATTCTCAATACAATGGTCTCTTGGAGATCCATATGATGTAACTCTTTTTGTGGTGTGCTTGTTGGGATCCAATGAGTTTATGATCAGATCTATCTTTTTATCCATGAAAGTTATTTAAGTCTTCTTTGATCTCTTATATGCATGATTGCTTATAGCCTTGTATTTCTTCTCCGATATTTGGATATTGTTTGGCCAACTTGATCTATTTATCTTGCAATGGGAAGACGTGCTTTGTGATGGGTTCGATCTTACGGTGCTTGATCCCAGTGACAGAAGGGGAAACGACATGTATGTATCGTTTCTATTAAGGATAACAAGATGGGGTCTATTTCTACATAAATAGATTGTGTCTACATCATGTCATTATTCTTATTGCATTACTCTGTTTCTCCATGAACTTAGTACACTAGATGCATGCTGGATAGCGGTCGATGTGTGGAGTAATAGTAGTAGATGCAGGCAGGAGTCGGTCTACTAATCTTGGACGTGATGCCTATATAATGATCATTGCACGGATAGCATCATGATTATTTGAAGTTCTATCAATTGCCCAACAGTAATTCATTTACCCACTGTTTGGTATTTTTCTTGAGAGAAGCCACTAGTGAAATCTACGGCCCCCGGGTCTCTTCTTTATTATATTTGCCTTCATGATCTATTTTTATTTGCTTTTATTTTCAGATCTATTAAACCAAAAACATAGAAATATCTCGCTGAATTTATTTCCTTTTATTTGCATCTATCAATCTATCATATTTTTATCCCGCCTACTTGCCAATTTCTAGCGCCGTTGCCCGAAAGGGATTGACAACCCCTTTAATAAGTCAGGTTATGGGTATTTGTTTTTTGTGTGCAGGTTCCTTTCACGTTGTGTTGTGTGGTTCTCGTACTGGTTTGATAATCTTGGTCTCGTCACTGAGGGAAATACCTACCGTAGTTGTGCTGCATCATCCCTTCCTCTTTGGGGAAATACTGACGTAGTTCGAGCCGCATCAGCCCTCCAGTCACACACGCTCGGAAAAATGAGGTCGTGTGCGATGGGCGAGCGATCAAATATGGTTACACAAGCCCAATAGGTTCCGGTCGTAAGTACATCCCACACAGTCAGTCCCAAACAAACGTTTCCGTTTATTATGTACATTCCACACAGTCAATCCAAGGAATATGTTTCCATTCTTATGTACATCCCACACAATCAATCCAGGGAGAACATTTTTGTTCGTATGTACATCCCACACAGTCAATCCAGGGAAAACGTTTCCGTTCGTATATACATCCCACACAGTTTTCTGTATAGCCTCGTGTGTGATAGGTGTAACTATCACACATGCTCTACCTCGGTTAACCGTTTGCTTTTATTCAACTACATCGCACACGATTTGATGAAGAAAACTATAGGGCATTGGGCTATCCATCACGAGCGCTTTTACTACTAGAACCGTTTGCATAGTTCCATGACCCATTTAGCAGGTTTATTAGTTTACAATTAATAATTCCAGTATTACGCAAATTCACATTTCATATCGGACAGTTGTTTGCCAATTTCATATCAGGCACATAAATATATTTTAACATCACAGTATGATAGCTACCAGAAAACATCATGGTACAACATATAGCTAGTTCCCTTCATAAGAACAATATTAGAACAACATATTCATTTCCCTACTCAAGATCATCCAGGCTCGTCTTATCCACCTCTGCTTTTAATTCAGTAAGAACCTGTTTTGCACTGGCCAACTGGGAAAGTGCCTCCTCCTTCGCCAACACCATCTTAGCAAAGTCTAATTAAAAAATCTGAGCTCATTCTCCATCTTCCACATTTTACCCGCATATTCAAATATTCTTCAGCGTTGATAACACTTTCTCTAAGCCTACCTCTGTTCTCTTCCTCATACATGCTCTAGAGCTATAGGCACATCTTCAAAGACTGTGGCCACTCTTGATCAACCCACTCCAGGTAAGAACACTTATGTTCATCCTATAATATTTAAAACTATATCAGTAACAATTGTAGGGGAAATGGTTTCTAGCAACATAGAAAATCACCAGATACATATTTTGAAAAACTGAAGAACCAGGTTAATTATGACATATCTTCTCAAAAAGATCAATGTGCAAATGAATTAATTGCTACTAAGACAACAACCAAACTGTGAAAAATCAGAAAGTATAATTAACTACAACAACGCTACAAGTTCTTAGTCATGTACTATAAATAACAAATTGAACATTTTATGAGGAAGCTAAATATAACTGCAACAGCATAGCGACAGTGTTTGGATGACAGCAAATTAATACTAGCAGGTGTATACATACACACATTTAGTAACATAGAACTAATAGCACTAGGCCGTCCACTATGTATGCCAAAACCGATGTAAAGACAACTATTGCTACATTTGGCACTAGTGCCCTGCACTGGCGAGCCGATGCAACGGGAAAAAAATCAGGGACCCGGACTCCAGAGCACCTAGTTGCTCTGATGCCTGGTTCCTTCGTGCCATAAAGATTTAGTACTTTACTGCTTGGCTGCTCGGATGTGTGGACCAAAGTTGGCTGCACAAACTACTAAAGCGGTGGCAAATAATTTTCTAATGGCACCGCTGATGAGATGACAACATTTTTAGATACTAGGTACAAACTGTGACACAGTCTTAACATCCAGAATAACATAGCACAGTGACAGTGTCTGAATCACATCTAACAAATGATTTGTAACAACGAAAGTGGGGCTAACCTTCTCTGTACATGCAAGAAACTTCCTCCCAGTATCCATAGATTCAAATGTAACCAGCTTCACCCATGGAGATTGATGGTGACAATGAGCAGGCAGATCTTCGGCCACCCCACTCCATTCGTTGCAACTGATGGTCCTAGGGAGCTACAAGAGGAAGAAATGACTCAAATCAACCGTCGATTTGAAATCCTTCATTCAAAGTCATAACCCGAGAGACAGAAGAGAGGCATACCTGGGTGCTGAAAAAATCGTCGTCTTCGGAGGAACCGCTGGAGAGGTCATTGAAGAAGACCATGGCGACCCCGGTGGTAGGATGCGAGATGGCGAGAGCGAGGAAGCAAGCAAGGAAGTAGCTATAGCTTCGGAAGGAAGGAAGGAGGAAACACGGGAAATGTGACTTGTGGTCGGGGAGAAAAGGGGTGGGGAAGGGTGGGGGCGGGGGTAGATATTTCGGTGGTAGGCCCAAAATTTCGAAATGTGGAGGGAAACTTTGCGTGTGTTGCCGCCGTACACCATTCATTTTGAACGATTATGTGCACCGCAAACGATTATTATGCTTTATGCGCATGGGATGAGTTTGATAATTCAAATTTTGGTGGAAATTTCCTTGGGTACTGTCCTCATCCACATCATTGCATAATTTAACATCGCTTGCTAATTTGGGCACACAAAAGAGCGTACAACACATAGACCACGCTTTCTGAATCGAGCAATTTTAGTAATTAAGCAGAGCTTGTTGACCTAAACATTGGTCTAACAAAAGACCAGCATTAAAAACAAAGCCTAAGTATGCATAATTTTAACAAACTCGCCGCCGTGCTGGCCTATGCATCGCCAGTGTGAGATGAGACGTCGATGACTTGTCCTGGCGACATGGCGCCATTGGTGGACTCTGCATCCCCCTGTTGAATTCAACCGCGCCCTCGTCCTCGTCCTCGTCCTCAATGCCGCCCTCAAGGTTGTAGTACTCGTAGTAATGGTTGCACCAAAGCTCGCGTTCGTACTCCACAGCCAATTCCTCGACGGACAGACTCTTCTCTACCTCGACCTCGGCCACGCACAACTCCTCCTCCTGGCGCTCCTCGATCTCCGCCGCCTCCTGCATCTCCAGCTCCCGCTCAGTGATCTCATGAGGAAGCAGGTGCTCCATGGCCACTGCCCCTCCTTTTCGAACGTGGGTTGCATGCTAGATTCCGAGGTGACCTGGAATATCTTGGCGTGTGCGTCCTCGATCTTGGCGTGGATGGCCTCGACCCGGTCCAGCGGAACATCGGTGGCATGGATGGCAGCTTGAGCTCTCTTGGTGTTTGCCGCCGCATTTGCAGCATCTGCTGCAGCCGTCTCGGCTGCTGCTGCTGCACTGTCGGCTGCCACAGACGCCCTCTCGGCGGATGCGGCCACGCTTAATGCGGATGCTGCAGCACTCTCAGTGTAGGCGGCCACGCTCAATGCAGATGCAGTGGCACTCTCGGCGTAGGTGGCCACGCTCTCAGCGCAGGCGGCGGCACTCAGGGAGGACGCGGCCACCATACGGGCCCTCACGAAGCGTTTCCACGAAGTAATCTTTGCAAGAAGGGGTTGCGGGAATGGGGATCGGGATTCGTGGATTCGGGGGTTGCCGACACTGGAGCAGACGAGTCGGTGAAGCCTACAGAGGAAGACTTAAATAGACCCATGAATTTTCATCGCAAACAGTTCCTACAAAAAACTGTGTGTGATGTTGTTGATATTTTTTATTGGCTGTGAAACACGAATTTGGAGTAAAGTGCCAACGGATGGTGTTTTAAATGTACGAGAAAATTTGTAGTACTAATACAACTGTCATGTCAAAATTTGGAAAATTTCAGGGGTCATTTGACCTTTTAGGACATTTAAGTGATTTTCTAGCCATTTAATGACCATAATTCAAATTTGAACTACATGTACATGCAACAACTAACCATAACGGTTTGAAAAGTCATATTTGTGTACTTTTGTGTGAGTTAATTCCATGTGCAGTAAATTGGAAGGAATTTTGAAACATATTGGTCTCAGGGCTATGACACAAAGCATGGAGTGCCATGGCATTTAAATTCCAAAAAAATAAAAATAAAAATCAGAAACACAAGAAACCTTGCTTGATGTAATGTCATGCCACCAAGATGATGTGGTAAAAAAATTGGCATGTTTGACAAAAATTTGGACACACACACCTCACAAACCGGATCAACTCAGTAGAAGGCTCGTGGTTCCGAGAGGGAACAATGCATGTTTGATGACGAACGGGTGATAGCTTCCTCTTATGGCCTTCAAAAAAATTCTACAGTTAACGTGCACTAATACAACTGCCATTTCAAAATTTGGAAAATTCTAGGGGTCATTTCATGTTTTAAAGACATTTAAGTGATTTTATAGCCATTTAATGACCGTAATTCAAATTTGAACTACATCTACATGCAACGGCTAACCATAACAATTTGAAAAATCATATTTGTGTGCTTTTGTGTGATTTAATTCCATGTGCAGTAAATTGGAAGGAATTTTTAAACATATTGGTGTCACGGCCTGGACACATGCATGCAGTGCCATGGCATTTAAATTCCAAAAAATGAAAAAATGATCAGAAACACATGAAACCTTGCTTGATGTAATATCATGCCACCAAGATGATGTGGTAAATTTTTTGGCATGTTTGGCGAAAGTTTGGACACACACCCCTCACAAACCGGAGCAACTCATTAGAAGGCTCGTGGTTCCGAGAGGGAACAATGCATGTTTGATGACGAACGAGAGATAGCTTCCTCTTACGACCTTCAAATTTTTTTCTACATTTAACATGCACTAATACAACTGTCATTTGAACATTTGGAAAATTCTAGGGGTCATTTGGCCTTTTAAAGACATTTAAGTGATTTTCTAGCCATTTAATGACCGTAATTCAAATTTGAACTACATCTACATGCAACAGCTAAGCATAACGGTTTGAAAAATCATATTTGTGTACTTCTGTGCGAGTTAATTCCATGTGTAGTAAATTGGAAGGAATTTTCAAACATATTGGTGTCACGGCCTAGGCACATGCATGGAGTGCCATGCATTTAAATTCCCCAAAAAATAAAAAATGATCAGAAACACATGAAATCTCACTTGATGTAATGTCATGCCACCAAGATGATGTGGCAAAAATTTGGCATGTTGGATGAAAGTTTGGACACACACCCCTCTCAAACTGGAGTAACTCACTAGAAGGCTCATGGTTGCGAGAGGGAACAATGTATGTTAGATGACGAACGGGAGATAGCTTCCTCTTACGGCCTTAAAACAATTTCTACGTTTAGCATGCACTAATACAACTGTCATTTGAAAATTTGGAAAATTCTAGCGGTCATTTTACCTTTTAAAGACATTTAAGTGATTTTCTAGCCATTTAATGACCGTAATTCAAATTTGAACTACATCTACATGCAACAGCTAACCATAACGGTTTAAAAAATCATATTTGTGTACTTGTGTGCGAGTTAATTCCATGTGCGGTACATTAGAAGGGATTTTCAAACATATTGCTGTCACGGCTGGACACCTGCATGGAGTGCCATGGCATTTAAATTCCAAAAAAATAAAAAATGATCAGACAAACTTGAAACCTCGCTTGATGTAATGTCATGCCACCAAGATGATGTGGTTAAAAAATTGGCCTGTTTGACGAAAGTTTGGACACACACCCCTCACAAACTGGAGCAACTCACTAGAAGGCTCGTGGTTGCGAGAGGGAACAATGCATGTTTGATGATGAATGGGAGATAGCTTCCTCTTACGGCCTTCAATTTTTTTTTCTAAATTTAACGTGCACTAATACAACTGTCATTTGAAAATTTGGAAAATTCTTGGGGTAATTTTACCTTTCAAAGACAGTTAAGTGATTTTCTAGCCATTTAAGGACTGTAATTCAAATTTGAACTGCATCTACATGCAACGGCTAACCATAACAGTTTGAAAAATCATATTTTGTGTACTTGTGAGCGAGTTAATTCCATGTGCACCAAATTAGAAGGAATTTTCAAACATATTGGTGTCACGGCCTGGACACATGCATGGAGTGCCATGGCATTTAAATTCCAAAAAATAAAAAAATGATCAGACAAACTTGAAACCGCGCTTGATGTAATGTCATGCCACCAAGATGATGCGGTAAAAAAATTGGCCTATTTGACGAAAGTTTTGACACACGCCCCTCACAAACCGGAGCAACTCACTAGAAGGCTCGTGGTTAGGAGAGGAAACAATGCATGTTTGATGATGAATCGACGATAGCTTCCTCTTATGAGCTTCAAAAAAATTCTACAGTTAACATGCACTAATACATCTGTCATGTCAAAATTTGGAAATTTTAAAGGGTCATTTGACCTTTTTAAGACATTTAAGTGATTTTCTAGCCATTTAATGACCGTAATCCAAATTTGAACTACATCTACATGCAGCGGCTAACCATAACGGTTTGAAAAAAAATGTGTACTTGTGTGCAAGTTAATTCCATGTGCAGTAAATTGGAATGAAGTTTCAAACATATTGGTGTCACGGCTTGGACACATGCATTGAGTGCCATGGCGTTTAAATTCCAAAAACTTAAAAAATGATCAGACGATGTAAATATCTCGTGTTAAAAAAAGAAAATGTAAAGATCTGGCAAGACAACCGGGCCCCACACGATTGACACTCTATTTCGCGCCTTGAGGTTTGGAAGGTGAGTGGCGTGGGTTATTAATCAGACACGGTTCTATATTGGAAACCGACAGCTATTAAGTTCACACACGACTTTTGCTGCGGGAATCGTGTGTAATTCAAACTACAGTACTTGTAAATTCCGGCGACCGGCATGTGTACCATTCGCGGCGATCTAGATTCAGCCTGCCAATAAATACTACCTTCCTCACATAGTCCCGCATGCATTCTCATCTACATCCTCCCCTTGCTCGCCCTCTCTCTCTCTCTCAAATCGCTGCCATGGCACCGCCGATCTGCCTATGCGTCGATGAGAAGGTGCCATCCCCCGAGGATGCTCAGCCAAAGAGCAGCGACGAGGAGGACCCCTACGCGTCGTCGGACGAGCTTGAGCCAGAACCCCCCAACTTTGGAGTGGTTTTGGGGCTAGTACAATCTTTGTCTATGGAAGTCGCTACTGCGGCTGAGAAAGCCAGGCAAGTGGCGTTCAAGAAGGAGATGGCGGAGAAGGAAGCCAGGTACCAGGTGTCCTGTGAAACCCGTGATGCCGCCTGGAAAAAGGAGGCGGTGGAGCTTTGGGGGCGGGCTCGTCATCGTGCGGAGGAGGTGTATGAAGACGGGTACTTCACAAAAAAGGTCAAAGGCACTAGGTGCCTCATCACTGCATGGAGGTGGGACGACAAGCTCCAGCATGCCATCGACGAGGAGCTCCGGTGGGCGCCCAACAAAATGGCAAGATCATTCATGCTCGTCCGCCAGCAAGAGGCAGATCGGTGCGTCAAGCGCTGCGAGGCGGAGGAGGCGGAGTACTACCTCCACGCTGGGAAGACGCCGCGCACCAGGGAGCTTGTGGCGAGGGGCTACCAGAATACTACCCTTAGGAGGGGTTATTAGTTTTAGTATTGTTTGTTTTCAATTTTATGCATTGTACCTAGTAGTTAAGTATCATCATGTATATGTGAGATATTATATATATTCTGTGATGAACTAATGAACAATTAATATATATTATGAATTCCATTTTCTATCTGTTTTCATATACTAGTTTGTATCTAGCTATTATCATCCACATATACAAAATGGAAAGCATATACACACACATTGAAACAGAACATATAAGAATGGAAAACAGAGTACACACGGTTAAAGAGAACAATAAATAGAGCAATATTTTGATTGCGGTGAATACATAGCGATCCACGTGGAAACGACTCAACAAAATAAAACACGTCCATGAGACCATGACCAGTAGCCCTTGCCTACGGTAGATCTTGGCTCTGCCTAAACTTGTGCAGGCGTTCGTCTAAGCGGTCGACACGCTCACGGTACATCTGGAGCAGCATATTGAGCTCAAAGTTGGCTATTTCATCGGGGATCACCAGCTCGAGGATGTGACGGCCATATTCCTCTACTACGCCCAGGTGGACACCTGGGCCAAGGACGCGGTCGAGCCTAGCGATCAGCGTGTTGGCATCGAGCGGGCTGCGGATAAGGCGAATGGCACGACCCATACGAACGGCATGGTGGGTGTACGGTACAAGGACGGCGCGGCCGGCCACTAGTGAACGTACGATGCAGACGGTCTCTACCCACTCCTAGTGAGGAATGGGTGTACTAACGGGATGTGTACCCAGCTGCGACGCCCTGTCGGCAGCAGGAAACCGTCGATGGATCCGCTCTTGCTGTGTGGTGCACCAAGCCTCTCGCTCTGCGGCGCTCCAATGGTCTCGATGTGCGGTGTGTCGCAGCCTATCAGCGCGGACGCACCTAGCTTGCTATGCAGCGCGCCATTGATCATGTTGTGCGGCGAGTTGCAGCCTCTTGACGCTGACTGATAACCCACAAGTATAGGGGATCACAACAGTTTTCGAGGGTAGAGTATTCAACCCAAATTTATAGATTCGACACAAGGGGAGCCAAAGAATTTTTGAAGGTATTAGCAGCTGAGTTGTAAATTCAACCACACCTAGAGATTAATTATCTGCATCAAAGTGATTAGTAGCATGGTAATATGATAGTTTTGATGATAGTAGCAGCAGCAATAGTAATGGTAACAGTGATAGCAGTGATTTTGTAGCAGTAACGATAGCAATAGCAACAGTAGTAACTTAGCATGAATAATATAAGGTAAATTCGTAGACATTGGATATGTAATTCGTTGGATGGTATTCATCATGAGACAGTTATAAACTAGGGCAATACGGTGCTAGCTCTAGTTCATAAATATAATGAAGGCATGTATTTCGTAAATAGTCATACGTGCTTATGGAAAGTACTTGCATGACATCTTTTGTCCTACCCTCCTGTGGCAGCGGGGTCCTATTCGAAACTAAGGGATACTAAGGCCTCCTTTCAGCGAGGTCCTATTGGAAACTAAGGGAAATTAAGGCCTCCTTTTAATAGAGAACCGGAACAAAGCATTAGCACACGATGAATAATGAACTCCTCAAACTACGGTCATCACCGAGAGTGGTCCCAACTATTGTTACTTCGCGGTTGCCGGATCATAACACGTAGTAGGTGACTATAACTTGCAAGATCGAATCTAGAACATGGATATAGTGATGATAACATGAACGGTTCAGATCTGAAATCATGGCACCCGGGCCCAAAGTGACAAGCATTAAGCATGGCAAAGTCATAGCAACATCAATCTCAGAACATAGTGGATACTAGGGATCAGGACCTAACAAAACTAACTCGATTACATGATGAATCTCATCCAACTCCTCACCGACCAGCGAGCCTACGAAGGAATTACTCACTCCCAGTGGGGACCATCATGGAATTGGCGATGGAGATGTGTTGGTGATGACGAAGATCAAAGATTCCCCTCTCCGGAGCCCCAAACGGACTCCATATCTGGCCTCCCGATGAAGAACGGCAGACGGCGGTGGCTCCATCCTGTGAAACGCGATAATTCTTTCTCTCTGATTTTTTCAGGAATAATGTGATTTTATAGAGTTTTAGGGTCATCGGGGCCACCAGGTGGGGACAACCCACCTAGGCGAGCCTGGGGGGCAGGCGTGCCCTGGTGGGTTGTGCCCACCCAGGTGCCCCCCTCAAGTAGCTCTTGGCTCCAGAAATTCTCTTTATTGATATAAAAAATCCTCGCAAAGTTCCGTTCCATTCCGAGAACTTTTATTTCTGCACAAAAACAACACCATGGTAGTTCTGCTAAAAACAGCATCAGTCCGGGGTTAGTTTCATTCAAATCATGCAAATTAGAGTCCAAAACAAGAGGGAAAGCGTTAGGAAAAGTAGATACGACGGAGACGTATCAACTCCCCCAAGCTTAAACCTTTGCTTGTCCTCAAGCAATTCAATTGATAAACTGAAAGTGAAAAAGAAAAACTTTTATGAACTCTTTTGCTCTTGTTTCATAAATAAACTTAAACAACAACCAGGTTTTCAGCAAAGATTATAACTAACCATGTTGACAATAACTCTTAAAAATTATATTTACTCACATCAATGACATAATCCACTAGAGAGCAATAATAAGATATCTCAAACAGCAACACGTTGTCAAAACAACCAGGGTGTAATATGACAATAGTGGTATCTCGCTATCCCTTTCTGGGACCGCAAAACATAAATGCAGAGCACCCGCAAAGTTCAAGCAGTGACTAAACATTGTAATACATGGTAGAAAAGATCCAGTCATGATGCACCCAACATTAGCTACACACAATGCATCAGCATGACAGCAGTGCTCTCAGGTTCTGGCGCTTATTTGAGAAAGTGATGACACAACATAAAAGTAAATAGATAGTCCTTTCGTAGAGGGAAGCAGTGGTTTGCAGCGGTGTCATAGCTCAAGTTTTAAAAATAGAGGTAAATGAAATTTTGAGACATGAACCCTTCTCATTTACTTCACGACCATCAGTTATCAATATCTCCCATGCTAAACACGCTAGTGGCGGTTCCCAAGCGGAAATTTAAAGGTTATGACTCCATTGGGAGTTTTTGTTTGATTATTGTTAAGCTCTTTTCTTTTTGCAGTTTGGGACTGGGCATCCCTATTACCGCCCTTTTCTCGTGTGACTGCGAGTGAGTAAACACTCAACCTGAGAATAACCCACTTAGCATGGAAGATACCGACTACCTCCTGTCGTTCCATGAACAATCCAGGCACACAAAAAGGATATTTATTTGAGATTTTTAGAGATGGCACATGCAAATTTTCTTAGGACGGCGGGGTAATACCGCATGTAGGTAGGTATGGTGGACTCATCCGGAATAACTTGAGTTTCGGGTTTTTGATGTACAAGCAGAGTTCCCACTTAGTACAGGCGAAGGCTAGCAAATAGGTTGAGAAGCGGCCAGCTAGAGAGCAACACCGGTCATGAACATGCATTATGCATAAGTAACATTGGATACTAGCATGAGTAGGATATGAACACCATGAACATAAACATCATAGAGGCTATGTTGGTTTTGATTCAACTACATGCATGAACATGTGCCAAGTCAATCCACTCGAACATTCAAAGGAGGATACCATATCATCATACTACATCACAATTAT
Source organism: Triticum dicoccoides (assembly GCF_002162155.2). NCBI lineage: Eukaryota > Viridiplantae > Streptophyta > Magnoliopsida > Poales > Poaceae > Triticum > Triticum dicoccoides. The sequence goes on along the minus strand of NC_041391.1, from coordinate 433,517,529 downwards.
TTTACGCAATGTTGATATCCAAGATAAGTCATTATTTACTCCTAGCTACTTATGCATGGCATGAGGAACTATAATCTCTAATTGTCATTACCAACATGTTTGATCATAATAGGCTGAATCATGGATACTAGGTTAAACATATTTACAAAAACAGAAGAAGTTGAGTTCATACCCGTTTCTCTCTACCACGGCCAGTTCATCTAATATCGTCATTATTTCCTTTCATTTGCACGACCGAACGATTTGAAAATAATAATAGTGCAAGAGTGCCGTGGACTAAGCTGGAATTTGCAAACATTTTATTCAAAAAGGAGAAGACAAGGTAATATGGACTTTTTGTTAGATCAACAATAATGCAAATGAGAGCCACTCAACATTTTCATCGTGGTCTTATCCTCGGAATGACTCTATAAAAAGAAAAGAAATTCAGAGAAACACACTGAAGTATTTTTGGAGTTTTTGGTTTTTCGTAAATGAGCAAATGAAAAGGGAAAAGCAAAAACAAGAAAAACTATTTACACAGGAAAGCTCCCAACAAGTAAAAGAAGAACAAGGAAATCTTTTTGGGTTTTCTTTTTAGTGCTACAACAATTTAAACTAGGAAGAAAAATAAAAAAGAAGAAAGAAACATATTTTTGTATTTTCTCAAAGTTTTTCAAACACACAAGAAGAAAGCAAGAAAATAAATTAAACATGGATGATACAATGAAAATTGTGAACACCGACAACTGGAATGAAATGTGTGAACATGAATGTAATGTCGGTGGGAATACGTACTCCCCCAAGCTTAGGCTTTCGTCCTAACTTCGTAATCAGTCAGTAGCCTGTGTAATGGTCGGAGTGGTAACTCACGGAGGCTCTCCAGTGTGGATGCCTCAACCTACCGTGCAGCCACAACCGCTGTGTTATGAGCTCGGGCCTCGCTCCCAAGAACAGAATATCTTCCACTATTATGAACATCAAAAAGAGTAGGTGCAGGCAAGTATGTGTCTACCACGGAGTCCTTATTAAATGTCAAATTATAAGTGAAATTATGAGGATCACCTCCAAGGATCTTATGACGTTTCATAGCATCAAAGTCTAGGTACTCTGTGGGTAAAATAGGATCATAGGGCAAAGGTGAAACACCCAACCCTCTTGCCAAGCATGTGGCATAGATTCCACCATAAAAATATCCACTGCCAGCGTTGTGCTGTAACCTACGTGCAACAATTGCTCCAAGATTATAACTTCTATCACCATGGTGAGCGGTGTGTATGAGGCTCAGATCAGGAGCATAGAGTGTACTACAATCTTGTTTGCCTACAATACATTTTCCATTAAATAATGCAAAGTACTGAATTGCAGGAAAATGTATGCTCTTTATTCTACCTTGTGTCACTCCCCTAGTTTCACCATAGCATAGACTAGTCAAGAATATTTCAAACTTAGACCTCGATGGCTCATCGAGCGAACCCCGGAATGGGATTTGCAAAGGTGAGCAAACCTTTCTAAAGAAATGGTAAATGGATTTTCATACAGTTTAAATGACACCCTAGACTCACGGGGAAGGGATTTAAATCCTTTGACAAATGATTCGGTGAGGATGAGGTGTTGGTCGCACTTATCTGAAATGTAGTGACCGAGGTCGACATTGTGAACATATTGCTCAAATTCCTCCTTAATGCCCACACTCACCATATAATCATTGCACGGCCATAAGCATGTTTTGGTGGTGGCACTTCGAATGGAACTCTCACTTGGTTCAACATAATACCGGCGAACGAAGCTGCTGCTAGAAGATGCCTCTGAGGATCTCCTCCTCGAAGAACTCCTTCCAAAGAAGTTCATAATGTTCGCGTATAATTTTCTAAAAAAATTGGTCACAAAAATTTATTAACAAAACTTCATAAGAATGATAGCAACTGCTCATAGGGATGTATAGAGGCCATAGCATGCATTCAAACTACTTAGAACTCTAAGAATTCAACATGCAAGCTCATCTACAGCAGTACCAAGAGTAGCTAATTATTCAAAGTATAAACCACAAAAACAAAGACTAATTGGGCACATGGAGGAGTCACATACCAAGCAACAAATCTCCGAAACAGTTTCAGAAACGGAGCTTCGAGCAAAGAGATCAAAATCCGCAGTTTTGGGAGCAAGAACACGAGAGAGAGTGCAATGGTGATCTTTTTCTTGTTGAATGGAGTGATGTGGGAAGAAGAAGTAAATGAGGGGGGGCATGCAGGGACCACAACCCACCAGGGCACGCCTAGGGGTCCTGGCGCGCCCAGGTGGGTTGTGCCCACCTGGTGCACCTCCCTCTGATATTATTTGCACCAGAAATTCAGAAATATTCAGAAAAAATTTGTGTTAAAATTTCAGGGCATTCTGAGAGCTTTTATTTTTGGGTCATTTTTTTATTGCACGGAAAACTCAGAAAATAGACAAAGCATACCTCTCAAAAATGATCCATTAATAAGGTTGATCAAGTCTTATTAACAACCACTTCCGATTAGCATGAAACCGAAGAACTTCCGTAAATCACTAAGTTACCTCAATGGGGATATGAATGTCCCCAACAATATGCATTTCATATTTCTTTTTGATAGAAGGTAGAGGTAGTTGAAAACTTCCAATAGTGACAATCGGAGATTTTTTTAATAACATTAATACCATTCACTTGGAATTGTTTCTTTGGAAAGTGCATCGTATGCTCATTACCATTGATACGAAAAGTGATCTTGGTTTTATTGCAATCTATAACAGCCCCTGTAGTATCAAGAAGGGTCTACCAGGGATAATCGACATGTTGTCGTCCTCAGGCATCTCAAGTATGACAAAGTCAGTCAAAATAGTAACATTAGCAACAACAATAGGCACATTCTCACAAATACCGATAGGTATGGCAGTTGATTTGTCAGACATATGCAAAGATATTTCAGTAGGTGTGAGTTTATTCAAATCAAGCCTTTTATATAAAGAGAAATAACACAAGCTCCCAAATCACATAAAGCAGTTTTCACATAATTTCTTTTAGTGGAGCAAGGTAGAGTTGGTATTCCCGGATCTCCAAGTTTTTTAGGTACTCCATTGTTAAAAGTATAATTAGCAAGCATAGTGGAGATTTCAGCTTCTCGTATTTTTATCTTATTGGTGATGATGTCTTTCATGTACTTTGCATAAGGAGGCATTTTTAAGATATCAGTCAAGCGAGTGCATAGAAAGACTGGCCTAATCATTTCAGCAAAGCGTTCGAATTCTTCATCATCTTTCTTTTTAGTTGACTTAGGTGGAAAGGGCATAGGTTTTTGAACCCATGGTTCTTTTTCCTTTCCATGTTTTCTAGCAACAAAGTCTCTTTTGTCATATCTTTTATTCTTGGGTTGTGGGTTATCAAGATCAACAGTTGGTTCTATCTCAACATCATTATCTGGTTCTTTATCATTTTTTTGAGTGTCTTCATGAATCTCACCATTATCTTTTTCATTATCAGAAGGTGAGTGTTCATTACCAGATTGAGTTTCAGCATCAGAGATAGAAACTTCATTATCTGTATCAGGAGGTTTTTCTACTTCAGGTTCACTAGAGGTAGGCAAAGTCCTATTATTTTTCTTCTTCTTTTTCTTTTTAGGACTAGGTGCATCAGTGTTAATTCTTTGAGAGTCTTGTTCAATTCTCTTTGGGTGTCCTACGGGATAGAGTTGTTCCTGAGTCATTTTCCTCCTCTAGTTGCTACTCTAACAGCAAAGTCACTTATATTATTGTTCATTTCATCTAGCGACTCTCTTTGAGATTTAGCAACTTGTTCTAATTGATTTTGAACCATAGAGGCATGCTTTCCTACACCTCTAACATCATTTGAGATTCTAAATAACAAGTCACTTAAGCGAGCAATCATATTAGAGTTGTATTTCAATTGTTTCATAACATTTGCATTGAAGTGATCTTGTTTTCTAATGTAATTATCAAACTCATAAAGGCATTGACTAGGATGTTTATTACAAGGATCGTCGCTATCATTGAATTTCATTAAAGATTTTACCTCTACCACCTTAGGTGGTGGTGGTGCTTCAAGCCCATGTATTTCTTTGATAGGTGGTAAATTTTAACATCCTCGGCTTTAATACCTTTTTCCTTCATAGATTTCTTTGCCTCTTGCATATCTTTAGGACTGAGATATAAGATACCCCTCTTCTTCGGAGTGGGTTTAATAGGTGTTTCAGGAGGAGTACAATCATTAGAATTTTTAATATGTTATTTAATAATTCTTCAGCTTGTTGATACGTCCATTTTGCATCATGCTTTTATATCGATATTTATTGCATTACGAGCCGTTATTACACATTATGTCTCAATACTTATGGCTATTCTCTCTTATTTTACAAGGTTTACCATGAAGAGGGGGAATGCCGGCAGCTAGAATTCTGGCTGGAAAAGGAGCAAATATTGGAACCTATTCTCCACAGCTCCAAAAATCCTGAAAGTCCACGAAAGTCATTTTTGGAATTAATAAGAATTATTGAGCAAATAAAATACCAGAGGGGGCCCACACCCTGGCCAGGAGGGTGGGGGTGCACCCACCCCTACTGGGCGCGCCCCCTGTCTCCTGGTCCCCCTGGTGGCCCTCCGGTGCCCATCTTATGCTATATGAAGGCTTTTACCCTAGAAAAAATCATAAGCAAGCTTACGGGATGAAACTCCGCCGCCACGAGGCGGAACCTTGGCGGAACCAATCTAGGGCTCCGGTGGAGGTGTTCTGCCGGGGAAACTTCCCTCCGGGAGGGGGAAATCATCACCATCGTCATCACCAACGATCCTCTCATCGGGAGGGGGTCAATCTCCATCAACATCTTCACCAGCACCATCTCCTCTCAAAACCCTAGTTCATCTCTTGTATCCAATCTTGTATCAAAACCACAAATTGGTACCTGTGGGTTGCTAGTAGTGTTGATTACTCCTTGTAGTTGATGCTAATTGGTTTACTTGGTGGAAGATCATATGTTCAGATCCTTAATACATATTAATACTCCTCTGATCATGAACATGAATATGCTTTGTGACTAGTTACGTTTGTTCCTCAGGACATGGGTGAAGCCTTGCTATTAGTATTTATGTGAATTTGGTATTCGTTCGATATTTTGATGAGATGTATGTTGTCTCTCCTCTAGTGGTGTTATGTGAACATCGACTACATGACACTTCACCATTATTTGGGCCTAGAGTAAGGAATTGGGAAGTAATAAGTAGATGATGGGTTGCTAGAGTGACAGAAGCTTAAACCCTAGTTTATGCGTTGCTTCGTAAGGGGCTGATTTGGATCCACTAGTTTCATGCTATGGTTAGGTTTACCTTAATACTTCTTTTGTAGTTGCAGATGCTTGCAATAGGGGTTAATGATAAGTGGGATGCTTGTCCAAGAAAGGGCAGTACCCAAGCACTGGTCCACCCACATATCAAATTATCAAAGTACCGAACACGAATCATGTGAGCGTGATGAAAACTAGCTTGACGATAATTCACATGTGTCCTCGGGAGCGCTTTTCTCATTATAAGAAATTGTCCAGGCTTGTCCTTTGCTACAAAAAGGATTGGGCCGCCTTTCTGCACCTTATTTACTTTCATTGCTTGTTACCCGTTACAAATTATCTTATCACAAAACTATCTGTTACCTACTATTTCAGTGCTTGCAGAGAATACCTTACTGAAAACCGCTTGTCATTTCCTTCTGCTCCTCGTTGGGTTCGACACTCTTACTTATCGAAAGGACTACGATAGATCCCCTATACCTGTGGTTCATCGAAACTCTTTTCTGGCGCTGTTGCCGGGGAGTGAAGCGCCTTTGGTGAGTGGAACTTGGTAAGGAAACATTTATATAGTGTGCTGAAATTTTCTATCACTTGTTACTATGGAAACTAATCCCTTGAGGGGCTCGTTCGGGGTATCTTCACCCCGACCAGTAGAGCAAAGAGTTGTCCTCAACCTACTGAACCTACTGAAAATTTTTACTTTGAGATTCCTTCGGTTATGATAGAGAAACTGCTAGCTAATCCCTTTGCAGGAGATGGAACATTGCATCCCGATTTACACCTTATCTTTGTGGATGAAGTTTGTGGATTATTTAAGCTTGCAGGTATACCCGATGATGTTGTTAAGAGGAAGGTCTTCCCTTTATCTTTGAAGGGAGATGCATTGACATGGTATAGGCTATGTGATGATACTGGATCTTGGAACTATAAACGATTGAAGTTGGAATTTCACCAGAAGTTCTATCCTATGCATCTTGCTCATCGTGATCGTAATTACATATATAATTCTGGCCTCATGAAGGAGAAAGCATCACTCAAGCTTGGGGGAGGCTTAAGTCAATGTTATATTCATGCCCCAATCATGAGCTCTCAAGAGAAATGATTATTCAAAAAAATTATGCTCGGCTTTCTCTCAATGATCGCACCATGCTTGATACTTCCTATGCTGGTTCTTATATGCTGAAGACTATTGAATTCAAGTGGGACTTATTGGAAAGAATTAAACACAACTCTAAAGATTGGGGTTCTGACGATGGTAAGGAGTCAGGTATAACACCTAAGTTTGATTGTGTTAAATCTTTTATGGATACAGATGCTTTTCGTGGATTTATCGCTAAATATGGACTTGAGTCTGAGATAGTAGCTGCTTTTTGTGAATCTTTTGCTACTCACGTTGATCTCCCTAACGAGAAGTGGTTTAAATATAATCCTCCCACTGAAGTAAAAGTAGTTGCACCTATTACAGTTTAAGAAAAGACTATCACTTATAATGATCCTATTATTCCTACTACTTGTGTTGAGAAACCACCATTTCCTGTTAGGATAAAGGATCATGCTAAAACTTCAACTGTTGTTTGTAAGAGTAATACTAGAACTTACACACCTCCTGAGCAAATCAAAGTTGAACCTAGTATTGCTATGGTTAAAGATCTCATGGATGATAATTTAGATGGGCATGTTATTTATTTCTGTGGCGAAACTGCTAATATTGCTAGACCCGATGCTAAGATACATAGACCTATTGTAGGCATGTCTGTTATTTCTGTTAAAATAGGAAATCTTTGTTATCATGGCTTATGTGACATGGGTGCTAGTGCTAGTGCAATACCCTTTGACTTATATAAAGAAATTATGCATGATATTGCACCCGCTGAAATGGAAGATATTGACGTTACTACTAAGCTTGCCAATAGGGATACTATTAAGCCATTTCGGATTGTTAGAGATGTAGAAGTCTTGTGTGGGAAAGTTAAATATCCTGCTGATTTTCTTGTTCTTGGTTCCCCACAAGATGACTTTTGTCGACAACCCCGTGATAAAGAATCACCTAGTGAGGATGAGATTATTGGTCTTGCTTCTATTGTCGTGCCTCCTACCGATCTGTTAGAACAATATTTCCTAGACCATGAAAATGATATGTTTATGAATGAAAGAAGGGAAATAGATGAAGTATTCCTTCAACAGGGTCCTATACTTAAACACAATTTACTTGTTGAAATCCTAGGGGATCCCCCTCCACCCAAGGGTGATCCCATGTTTGAGCTCAAACCCTTACCTGATAATCTTAAATATGCTTATCTTGATGAAAAGAAGATATATTATGTTATTATTAGTGCTAACCTTTCAGAGCAAGAAGAGGAAAGATTATTGAAAACTTTGAAGAAGCATCGTGCTGCTATTGGATATACTCTGGATGATCTTAAGGGCATTAGTCCCACTTTATGCCAACACAAAATAAATGTGGAGAAAGATGCCAAACCAGTTAGAGATCCACAACGACGGTTAAATCCTAAGATGAAAGAAGTGGTAAGAAAGGAGATACTAAAGCTCCTTGAGGCAGGTATAATTTATCCCGTTGCTGATAGTGATTGGGTAAGTCATGTCCATTGCGTTCCTAAAAAGGGAGGTATTACTGTTGTTCCTAATGATAAAGATGAATTGATCCCGCAAAGAATTATTACAGGTTATAGGATGGTAATTGATTTCCGTAAATTAAATAAAGCTACTAAGAAAGATCATTACCCTTTACCTTTTATTGATCAAATGCTAGAAAGACTATCCAAACATACACATTTCTGCTTTCTAGATGGTTATTCTGGTTTCTCTCAAATACCTGTGTCAGCAAAGGATCACTCAAAAACTACTTTTCCTTGCCCTTTTGGTACTTTTGCTTATAGACGTATGCCTTTTGGTTTATGTAATGCACCTGCTACCTTTCAAAGATGCATGATGCCTATATTCTTTGACTTTTGTGAAAAGATTTGTGAGGTATTCATGGATGATTTCTCCGTTTATGGATCCTCTTTTGATGATTTCTTGAGCAACCTTGATCGAGTTTTGCAGAGATGTGAAGACACTAGTCTCGTCTTGAATTGGGAAAAGTGCCACTTTATGGTTAATGAAGGCATTGTCTTGGGGCATATTTTGAGAGAGTTATTGAAGTCAATAAAGCTAAAGTTGATGCTATTGAAAAGATGCCATGTCCCAAGGACATTAAAGGTATAAAAAGTTTCCTTGGTCATGCCGGTTTTTATAGGAGGTTCATTAAGGACTTTTCTAAAATCTCTAGGCCTCTGACTAATTTATTGCAAAAAGATATTCCTTTTGTCATTGATGATGATTGTGTAGAAGCATTTAAAATACTTAAGAAAGCTTTGATCACTGCACCTATTATTCAGCCACCTGATTGGAATTTACCCTTTGAAATTATGTGTGATGCTAGTGATTATGCTGTAGGTGTTGTTCTAGGGCAAAGAGTTGATAAGAAATTGAATGTTATCTAGTACGCTAGTAAAACTATTGATACTGCCCAAAGAAATTATGCTACTACTGAAAAAGAATTCTTAGCAGTTGTATTTGCCTGTGATAAGTTCAGGCCTTATATTGTTGATTCTAAAGTTACTATTCACATTGATCATGCTGCTATTAAATATCTTATGGAAAAGAAAGATGCTAAGCCTAGACTTATTAGATGGGTTCTCTTGCTCCAAGAATTTGATTTGCATATTATTGATAGAAAGGGAGCTGAGAACCCCGTGGCAGACAACTTGTCTAGGTTAGAGAATGTTCTTGATGACCCACTACCTATTGATGATAGCTTTCCTGATGAACTAGCGGTCATTAATGCTTCTCGTACTGCTCCATGGTATGCTGATTATGCTAATTACATTGTTACTAAATTTATACCACCTAGTTTTACATACCAGTAAAAGAAAAAGTTCTTTTATGATTTAAGACATTACTTCTGGGATGACCCACACCTTTATAAAGAAGGAGTAGATGGTGTTATTAGATGTTGTGTACCTGAGCACGAACAGGAACAGATCCTATGCAAGTGTCACTCCGAACCATATGGAGGACACCACGCTGGAGATAGAACTGCACATAAGGTATTGCAATCAGGTTTTTATTGGCCTACTCTCTTCAAAGATGCACGTAAGTTTGTCTTGTCTTGTGATGAATGTCAAAGAATTGGTAATATTAGTAGACATCAAGAAATGCCTATGCACTATTCTCTTGTTATTGAACCATTTGATGTTTGGGGCTTTGATTATATGGGACCTTTTCCTGCCTCTAATGGATACACACATATTTTAGTTGCTGTTGATTACGTTACTAAGTGGGTAGAAACTATTCCAACTAGTAGTGCTGATCATAACACCTCTATTAAGATGCTTAAAGAAGTTATTTTTTCGAGGTTTGGAGTCCCTGGATATCTTATGACTGATGGTGGTTCACATTTTATTCATGGTGCTTTCCGTAAGATGCTTGCTAAGTATGATGTTAATCATAGAATTGCATCTCCTTATCACCCGCAGTCTAGTGGTCAAGTAGAGTTGAGCAATAGAGAGCTCAAATTAATTTTGCAAAAGACTGTGAATAGATCTAGAAAGAATTGGTCCAAGAAACTTAATGATGCATTATGGGCCTATAGAGCTGCATATAAAAATCCTATGGGTATGTCTCCGTATAAGATGGTTTATGGAAAAGCATGTGACTTACCTCTCGAACTTGAACATAAAGCATATTGGGCTATTAAAGAGCTCAACTATGACTTCAAACTTGCCGGTTGATACGTCCATTTTGCATCATGCTTTTATGTCAATATTTATTGCATCATGGGCTGTTATTTCATGTTATGTCACAATACTTATGGCTATTCCCTCTTATTTTACAAGGTTTACATGAAGAGGGAGAATGTCGGCAGCTAGAATTCTGGGCTGGAAAAGGAGCAAATATTGAAGGACTATTCTGCGCAACTCCAAAAGTCCTGAAACTCCATAGAATACCTTAAAATAAAGAAAGAAAAAACGTTGCCAAAGATGAAGGCCAGGGGGCCCACGCCCTACTCACGAGGGTGGCCCCCCCTGGGCGCGCCCCCTACCTCGTGGGCCCCCTGGTGGCTCTCCGACATCCATCTTCTCCTATATGAAGTCTTTCGATGAGAAAAAAATAAGAGAGAACCTTTCGGGACGAGACTCCGCCGCCACGAGGCGGAACCTTGGCGGAACCAATCTAGGGCTCCGGCAGAGCCGTTCTGCCGGGGACACTTCCCTCTGGGAGGGGGAAATCATCACCATCGTCATCACCAACGCTCCTCTCATCGTGAGTGGGCAATCTCCATCAACATCTTCATCAGCACCATCTCATCTCCAAACCCTAGTTCATCTCTTGTATCCAATTCTTGTCTCCAAGTCCGGGATTGGTGCTAGTAGGTTGCTAGTAGTGTTGATTACTCCTTGTAGTTGATGCTAGTTGGTTTATTTGGTGGAAGATCAATATGTTCAGATCCTTTATGCATATTATTACCCCTCTGATTATGAACATGAATATGCTTTGTGAGTAGTTACGTTAGTTCCTGAGGACAAGGGAGAACTCTTGCTATTAGTAGTCATGTGAATTTGGTATTCGTTCGATATTTTGATAAGATGTATGTTGTCTAACCTCTAGTGGTGTTATGTGAACGTCGACTACATAACACTTCACCATTATTTGGGCCTAGAGGAAGGCATTGGGAAGTAATAAGTAGATGATGGGTTGCTAGAGTGACAGAAGCTTAAACCCTAGTTTATGCGTTGCTTCTTAAGGGGCTGATTTGGATCCATATGTTTCATGCTATGGTTAGGTTTACCTTAATACTTTTGTTGTAGTTGCGGATGCTTGCAATAGAGTTTAATCATAAGTGGGATGCTTGTCCAAGTAAGGGCAGTACCCAAGCACCGGTCCACCCACATATCAAATTATCAAAGTACCGAACGCGAATCATATGAGCGTGATGAAAACTAGCTTGACGATATTCCCATGTGTCCTCGGGAGCGCTTTTCCTATTATAAGAATTTGTCCAGGCTTGTCCTTTGCTACAAAAAGGATTGGGCCACCTTGTTGCACTTTATTTACTTTTGTTACTTGTTGCTCGTTACAATTTATCCTATCACAAAATTATCTATTACCACTTATTTCAGTACTTGCAGAGAATACCTTGCTGAAAACCGCTTATCATTTCCTTCTACTCCTCATTGGGTTCGACACTCTTACTGATCGAAAGGACTATGATAGATCCCCTATACTTGTGGGTCATCAAGACTCTTTTCTGGCGTCGTTGCCGGGGAGTGAAGCGCCTTTGGTAGGTGGAATTTGGTAAGGAAAATTTTATTTAGTGTGCTGAAATTTTCTGTCACTTATTACTATGGAAAGTAATTGCTTGAGGGGCTTGTTCGGGGTATCTTCACCCCATCCAGTTGAGCCAAGAGTTGCTCCTCAACCTACTCAACCTACTGAACCTACTGAACCTATTGAAAATGAAACTCCTTTTCAGATTCCTTCGGGTATGATGGAAAAACTGCTAGCTAACACTTTTGCAGGATATGGAACAAAGCATCCTGACGAACATCTACGCTATGTGGATGATATTTGTGGACTATTTAAGCTTGTAGGTATACCCGATGATGTTGTTAAGAGGAAGGCTTTCCCTTTATCTTTGGAGGGAGACGCATTGACATGGTATAGGCTATGTGATGATAGGAGATCATGGAACTATAAAAGTTTGAAATTGGAATTTCATCAAAAGTATTACCCTATGCATCTTGTTCATCGTGATCACAATTATATATATAATTTTTGGCCTCGCGAAGGAGAAAGCATCGCTCAAGCTTGGGGGAGGCTTAAATCAATGTTATATTCATGCCCCAATCATGAGCTCTCAAAATTGACAATTCTCCAGAATTTTTATGCTCGGCTTTCTGATAACAATCGCACCATGCTCGATACTTCTTGTGCTGGCTCTTTTATGATGAAGCCTATTGAATTTAGATGGAATTTATTGGATAGAATTAAACGCAACTCTGAATATTGGGACCTCGACGAAGGTAAGGAGTCAGGTATGACACCTAAGTTTGATTGTGTTAAATCTTTTATGGATACCGATATTTTTCGTAAGTTTAGCACTAAATATGGACTTGACTCTGAGATAGTAGCTTCTTTCTGTGAATCTTTTGCTACTTATGTTGATCTCCCCAAGGAGAAGTGGTTTAAATATCATCCTCCCATAGAAGTAAAAGTAGCTGCACCTATTAAAGTTGAAGAAAAGATTTTCACTTATAATGATCCTATTGTTCCTACTTCTTATGTTGAGAAACCACCTTTCCCTGTTAGAATGAAGGATCATGCTAAAGCTTCAACTGTTGTTCGTAAAAGTAATACTAGGACTTATACACCTCCTGAGCAATTCAAAGTAGAACCCAATATTGCTATTGTTAAAGATCTCTTGTCTGATAATATTGATGGGCATGTTATTCAATTCTCTGGTGAAACTGCTAGAATTGCTAAACCCTGTGATAGAGATAAACATAGACCTGTGGTTGGCGTGCCCATTATTTCTGTTAAAATAAGAGATCATTGTTATCATGGCTTATGTGATATGGGTGCTAGTGCTAGTGTTATACCCATTGATTTATACAAAGAAATTATGCATGAAATTGCACCTGCTGAGTTAGAAGAAATTGATGTCACAATTAAACTTCTCAATAGAGATACTATTTCACCAGTGGGAATTGTTAGAGATGTTGAAGTCTTGTGTGGGAAAACAAAATATCCCGCTGATTTTCTTGTTCTTGGTTCTCCACAAGATAGCTTTTGTCCCATTATATTTGGTAGACCCTTCTTGAAAACTGTTAATGCTACGATAGACTGCAAAAAGAATGTTGTTATTGTTGGCTTGGATGATATGGTTCATGAGTTTAATTTCTCTAAATTTAGTAAACAACATCGTGAGGAAGAATTTCCTAGTGAGGATGAAATTATTGGTCTTGCTTCTATTGTTGTACCTCCTAGTGATCCTTTAGAACACTATTTGCTAGACCATGAAAATGATATGTTCATGAATGAAAGAAGGGAAATAGATGAAGTATTCTTTAAACAGGAACCTATTCTGCAACACAATTTGCCTATTGAAATCCTAGGGGATCCTCCTCCACCCAAGGGTGATCCCGTGTTTGAGCTTAAACCGTTGCCTAATAATCTTAAATATGCTTATCTTGATGAAAATAAAATATATCCTGTTATTATTAGCGCTAACCTTTCAGAGCATGAAGAAGAAAGATTATTGAAAACTCTGAAGAAGCACCCTGCTTCTATTGGATATACTCTGGATGATCTTAAGGGCATTAGTCCCACTCTATGTCAACATAAAATAAATTTGGAAGCTGATGCCAAACCAGTTTGTGATCCTCAACGATGTTTGAATCCTAAAATGAAAGAAGTGGTAAGAAAGGAAATACTCAAGATTCTGGAGGCAGGTATAATTTATCCCGTTGCTGATAGTCAGTGGGTAAGTCCTGTCCATTGTGTCCCTAAGAAGGGAGGTATTACTGTTGTCCCTAATGATAAAGATGAATTGATTCCGCAAAGAATTATCACAGGTTATAGGATGGTAATTGATTTCCGCAAATTAAATAAGGCTACTAAGAAAGATCATTACCCCTTACCTTTTATTGATCAAATGCTAGAAAGATTATGCAAACATACACACTATTGCTTTCTAGATGGTTATTCTGGCTTCTCTCAAATACCTGTGTCGGCTAAGGATCAATCAAAGACTACTTTTACATGCCCTTTTGGTACTTTTGCTTATAGACGTATGCCTTTCGGTTTATGTAATGCACCTGCTACCTTTCAAAGATGCATGATGGCTATATTCTCTGACTTTTGCGAGAAAATTTGTGAGGTTTTCATGGATGACTTTTCCGTCTATGGTTCCTCTTTTGATGATTGCTTGAGCAATCTTGCTCGAGTTTTGTAGAGATGCGAAGAAACTAATCTTGTCTTGAATTGGGAAAAATGCCACTTTATGGTTAATGAAGGTATTGTCTTGGGGCACAAAGTTTCTGAAAGAGGTATTGAAGTTGATGAAGCCAAGGTTGATGCTATTGAAAAGATGCCATGTCCCAAGGACATCAAAGGTATAAGAAGTTTCCTTGGTCTTGCCGGATTTTATAGGAGGTTCATTAAGGACGTCTCAAAAATCTCTCGGCCTCTGACTAATTTATTACAAAAAGATGTACCATTTGTCTTTGATGATGATTGTGTAGAAGCATTTGAAATACTTAAGAAAGCATTAGAATCTGGACCTGTTGTCTAGCCACTTGATTGGAATTTACCCTTTGAAATTATGTGTGATGCTAGTGATTATGCTGTAGGTGCTGTTCTAGGGCAAAGAGTTGATAAGAAATTGAATGTTATCCATTATGCTAGTAACACTCTAGACAATGCTCAAAGAAATTATGCTACTACCGAAAAGGAACTTTTAGCAGTTGTATTTGCTTGTGATAAATTCAGACCCTATATTGTTGATTCTAAAGTAACTATCCACATAGATCATGCTGCTATTAAATATCTTATGGAAAAGAAAGATGAAAAACCTAGACTTATTAGATGGGTTCTCTTGCTCCAAGAATTTGATTTGCATATTGTTGATAGAAAAGGAGCTGAGAACCCCATTGTAGACAACTTATCTAGGTTAGAGAATGTTCTTGATGACCCACTACCTATTGATGATAGCTTTCCTGATGAACAATTAAATGTCATAAGTACTTCTCGTAGCACTCCATGGTATGCTGATTATGCTAATTATATTGTTGCTAAATTTATACCGCCTAGCTTCACATACCAACAAAAGAGAAAGTTTTTCTATGACTTGCGACATTATATTTGGGATGACCCACATCTTTATAAAGGAGTAGATGGTGTTATTAGATGTTGTGTACCTGAGCATGAGCAGGAACAGATCCTACGCAAGTGTCACTCTGAAGCTTATGGAGGACACCACGCTGGAGATAGAACTGCACATAAGGTATTGCAATCCGGTTTTTACTGGCCTACTCTCTTCAAGGATGCTCGTAAGTTTGTGATGTCTTGCGATGAATGTCAAAGAATTGGTAATATTAGTAGACATCAAGAAATGCCTATGAATTATTCACTTGTTATTGAACCATTTGATGTTTGGGGCTTCGATTATATGGGACCTTTTCCTGCCTCTAATGGATATACTCATATTTTAGTTGTTGTTGATTACGTTACTAAGTGGGTAGAAGCTATTCCAACTAGTAGTGCTGATCATAACACTTCTATTAAAATGCTTAAGGAAGTTATTTTTCTGAGGTTTGGAGTCCCTAGATACTTAATGACTGATGGTGGTTCACACTTTATTCATGGTGCTTTCCGTAAGATGCTTGCTAAATATGACGTTAATCATAGAATTGCATCTCCATATCACCCGCAGTCTAGTGGTCAGGTAGAATTGAGCAATAGAGAGCTCAAATTAATTTTGCAAAAGACTGTCAATAGGTCTAGGAAGAATTGGTCCAAGAAACTTGATGATGCATTATGGGCCTATAGAACTGCGTACAAAAATCCTATGGGTATGTCTCCGTATAAAATGGTTTATGGAAAAGCATGTCACTTACCTCTCGAACTAGAACATAAGGCATATTGGGCTATTAAAGAGCTCAACTATGATTTCAAACTTGCCGGTGAGAAGAGGTTATTTGACATTAGCTCACTTGATGAATGGAGAACCCAAGCTTATGAAAATGCCAAGTTGTTTAAAGAAAAAGTTAAAAGATGGCATGACAAAAGGATACAAAAGCGTGAGTTCAACGTAGGTGATTATGTGTTGTTATACAACTCTCGTTTAAGACTTTTTGCAGGAAAACTTCTCTCCGAATGGGAAGGTCCTTACGTTATCGAGGAGGTCTATCATTCCGGTGCCATAAAAATCAACAACTTCGCAGGCACAAACCCAAAGGTGGTAAACGGTCAAAGGATCAAACACTATATCTCAGGTAATCCTATAAATGTTGAAACTAATATTATTGAAACCGTAACCCCGGAGGAATACATAAAGGACACTTTCCAGAGCGTTCCAGACTCCGAAAAGGAATAGGTATGTGGTACGGTAAGTAAACCGACTCCAAAACAATTTCTAAGGCAATATTTCTCCGTTTTGGAATATTTAGAAAAATAGAAAAATAAGTAGCAGTCCGGGGAGGACACAAGGCCTCCACGAGGGTGGAGGGCGCGCCCTACCCCCCTGGGCGCGCCCCCCTACCTCATGAGCACCTCGTGTTGTTGGAAATATGCCCTAGAGGCAATAATAAATAGGTTATTATTATATTCCCTTGTTCATGATAATTGTTTATTATCCATGCTAGAATTGTATTGATAGGAAACTCAGATACATGTGTGGGTACATAGACAACACCATGTCCCTAGTAAGCCTCTAGTTGACTAGCTTGTTGATCAATAGATGGTTACGGTTTCCTGACCATGGACATTGGATGTCGTTGATAACAGGATCACATCATTAGGAGAATGATGTGATGGACAAGACCCAATCCTAAGCCTAGCACAAAGATCGTGTAGTTCGTATGCTAAAGCTTTTCTAATGTCAAGTATCATTTCCTTAGACCATGAGATTGTGCAACTCCTGGATACCGTAGGAATGCTTTGGGTGTACCAAACGTCACAATGTAACTGGGTGGCCATAAAGCTGCACTACAGGTATCTCCGAAAGTGTCTGTTGGGTTGGCACGAATCGAGACTGGGATTTGTCACTCCGTGTAAACGGAGAGGTATCTCTGGGCCCACTCGGTAGGACATCATCATAATGTGCACAATGTGACCAAGGGGTTGATCATAGGATGATGTGTTACGGAACGAGTAAAGAGACTTGCTGGTAACGAGATTGAACAAGGTATCGGGATACCGACGATCGAATCTTGGGCAAGTACAATACCGCTAGACAAAGGGAATTGTATACGGGATCGAATGAGTCCTTGACATCGTGGTTCATCCGATGAGATCATTGTGGAACATGTGGGAGCCAACATGGGTATCCAGATCCCGCTGTTGGTTATTGACCGGAGAACGTCTCGGTCATGTCTACATGTCTCCC
This sequence comes from Triticum dicoccoides, assembly GCF_002162155.2. NCBI lineage: Eukaryota > Viridiplantae > Streptophyta > Magnoliopsida > Poales > Poaceae > Triticum > Triticum dicoccoides. The sequence goes on along the minus strand of NC_041391.1, from coordinate 433,500,069 downwards.
GAACCCGTAGGGTCTACACACTTAAGGTTCGATGACGCTAGGGTTATAAAGGAAGTTTGTATGTGGTTACCGAATGTTGTTCAGAGTCCCGAATGAGATCCCGGACGTCACGAGGAGTTCCGTAATGGTCCGGAGGTAAAGATTTATATATGGGAAGTCCTGTTTTGGTCACCGGAAAAGTTTCGGGTTTTATCGGTAACGTACCGGGACCACCGAGAGGGTCCCGGGGGTCCACCAAGTGGGGCCACCGGCCCCGGAGGGCTGCATGGGCCAAGTATGGGAGGGGACCAGCCCCAGGTGGGCTGGTGCGCCCCCCCACAAGGGCCCAAGGCGCCTAGGGTTTGGGGAGGGGGTGCTTCCACCTAACTTGGGGGGCAAGTTTCCCCCCTCTCCCCCCTTGGCCGCCACCCTTAGATGGGATTGGGGCTGCCGCACCCCTTGGGGTGGAAACCCTAGAGGGGGCGCACCCCCTCCCTCTCCCCTATATATACTTGAGGGTTTTGGGGCTGCCAACACATGAGTTTCTCCCTCTATTGGCGCAGCCCTACCTCTCTTACTCCTCCTCCCGCGGTGCTTGGCGAAGCCCTGCAGGATTGCCACGCTCCTCCATCGCCACCACGCCGTTGTGCTGTTGCTGGATGGAGTCTTCCTCAACCTCTCCCTCTCACCTTGCTGGATCAAGGCATGGGAGACGTCACCGGGCTGTACATGTGTTGAACGCGGAGGTGCCGTCCGTTCGGCATTAGGATCTCCGGTGATTTGGATCACGACAAGTACGACTCCTTCAACCCCGTTCTCTTGAACGCTTCCGCTTAGCGATCTACAAGGGTATGTAGATGCACTCTCCTTCCCCTCGTTGCTGGTTTCTGCATAGATAGATCTTGGTGACACGTAGGAAAATTTTGAATTTCTGCTACGTTACCCAACAGTGGCATCATGAGCTAGGTCTATTGCGTAGATTCTTTGCACAAGTAGAACACAAAGTAGCTGTGGGCGTTGATCTTGTTCAATATGCTTACCGTTACTAGTCCAATCTTGTTTCGACGGTATTGTGGGATGAAGCGGCCCGGACCGACCTTACACGTACACTTACGTGAGACAGGTTCCACCGACTAACATGCACTTGGTGCATAAGGTGGCTAGCGGGTGCCAGTCTCTCCCACTTTAGTCGGAACGGATTCGATGAAAAGGGTCCTTATGAAGGGTAAATAGAAATTGACATATCATGTTATGGTTTTTGCGTAGGTAAGAAACGTTCTTGATAGAAACCCATAGCAGCCACGTAAAACATGCAAACAACAATTAGAGGACGTCTAACTTGTTTTTGCAGGGTATGCTGTGTGATGTGATATGGCCAAGAAGAATGTGATGAATGATATGTGATGTATGAGATTGATCATGTTCTTGTAATAGGATTCACGACTTGCATGTCGATGAGTATGACAACCGGCAGGAGCCATAGGAGTTGTCTTTATTTATTGTATGACCTGCGTGTCATTAAACAACGCCATGTAATTACTTTACTTTAGTGCTAACCGGTAGCCATAGTAGTAGAAGTAATAAGTTGGCGAGACAACTTCATGGAGACACGATGATGAAGATCATGATGATGGAGATCATGGTGTCATGCCGGTGATGATGATGATCATGGAGCCCCGAAGATGGAGATCAAAGGGAGCAATATGATATTGGCCATATCATGTCACTATTTGATTGCATGTGATGTTTATCATGTTTATGCATCTTATTTGCTTAGAACGACGGTAGTAAATAAGATGATCCCTCATTAAAATTTCAAGAAAGTGTTCCCCCTAACTGTGCACCATTGCGAAAGTTCGTCGTTTCTAAGCACCACGTGATGATCGGGTGTGATGGATTCTTACGTTCACATACAACGGGTGTAAGACAGATTTACACACGCGAAACACTTAGGTTGACTTGACGAGCCTAGCATGTACAGACATGGCCTTGGAACACAAGAGACCGAAAGGTCGAGCATGAGTCGTATAGTAGATACGATCAACATGAAGATGTTCACCGATGATGACTAGTCCATCTCACGTGATGATCGGACACGGCCTAGTTGACTCGGATCATGTAATCACTTAGATGACTAGAGGGATGTCTATCTGAGTGGGAGTTCATAAGATGAACTTAATTATCCTGAACATAGTCAAAAGATCTTTGCAAATAATGTCGTAAGCTCGCGCTTTACTTCCACTGTTTAGATATGTTCCTAGAGAAAATATAGTTGAAAGTTGATAGTAGCGATTATGCGATCAGTAGAAAGCTTATGTCCTTAATGCACCGCTCAGTGTGCAGAACCCCAAACGTCGTCTGTGGATGTTGCGAACATCGGACATACACGTTTTGATAACTACGTGGTAGTTCAGTTAAATGGTTTAGAGTAGAGGCACCAAAGACGTTTTCAAAACGTCGCGGAACATATGAGATGTTTCGAGGGCTGAAATTGGGATTTCAGGCTCGTGCCCACGTCAAGAGGTATGAGACCTCCGACGATTTTCTTAGCCTGCAAACTAAGGGATAAAGCTCAATCAATGAGCTTGTGCTCAGATTGTCTGAGTGCAACAATCACTTGAATCGAGTGGGAGTTGATCTTCCAGATGAGATAGTGATGTTTCTCCAAAGTCATTGCCACCAAGCTGCTAGAGCTTCATGATGAACTATAACATATCAGGGATACATATGATGATCCTTGAGGTATTCGCGATGTTTGACACCGCGAAAGTAGAACTCAAGAAGGAGCATCAATTGTTGATGGTTGGTGAAACCACTAGTTTCAAGAAGGGCAAGGGCAAGAAGGGATACTTCATGAAATGGCAAATCAGCTGCTGCTCTAGTGAAGAAACCCAAGGTTGAACCCAAACCCGAGACTAAGTGCTTCTGTAATAAGGGGAACATCCACTGGAGCAGCATTACCCTAGATACTTGGTAGATGAGAAGGCTGGCAAGGTCGATAGAAGTATATTGGATATACATTATGTTAAGGTGTACTTTACTAGTACTCCTAGTAGCACCAGGGTATTAAGATACCGGTTCGGTTGCTAAGTGTTAGTAACTCGAAATAAAAGAGCTACGGAATAAACGGAGACTAGCTAAAGGTGAGCTGACGATATGTGTTGGAAGTGTTTCCAAGTTTGATGTGATCAGCATAGACATGATTGGATTATGTCTATCGCAATACGGTTATTCATTTAAGGAGAATAATGGTTACTCTATTTATTTGAATAATACCTTCAATGGTCTTGCACCTAAAGGAATGGTTTATTGAATCTCGATCATAGTGATACACATTTTCATGCCAAAAAATTATAAGATAGTAATGATAGTACCACTTACTTGTGGCACTGCCATGTAAGCCATATTGGTATAAAATGCATGAAGAAGCTCCATGTTGATGGATCTTTGGACTCACTCATTTTTGAAAAGTTTGAGACATGCGAACCATGTCTATTGGTGCATACGCATGAAGAAACTCCATGCAGATGGATCGTTTAGACTCACTTGATTTTGAATCACTTGAGATATGCAAATCATACCACATGGACAAGATGACTGAAAAGCCTCGGTTTCAGTAAGATGGAACTAGATAGCAACTTGTTGGAAGTAACACATTTTGATGTATGCAGTCCAATGAGTGCTGAGGCATGCAGTGAATATCGTTATGTTCTTACTTCACAGATGATTCGAGTAGATGTTGAGTATATTTACTTGATGAAACACAAGTCTGAATTATTGAATGGTTCAAGTAATTTCAGAGTGAAGTTTAAGATCTTCGTGACAAGAGGATAGAATGTCTATGATATGATCATAGAGATGAATATCTGAGTTACGAGTTTTGGCACACAATTAAGACATTGTGGAAATTGTTTCACAATTAATACCGCCTGGAACACCATAGTGTGATGGTGTGTCCGAACATCATAAGTAGCACCCTATTGGATATGGTGCGTACCTTGATGTCTCTTATCGAATTACCACTATCGTTCATGGGTTAGGCATTAGAGACAACCTCACTCACTTTAATAGGGTACCACGTAATTCCGTTGAGACGACACCGTTTGGAGAAACCTAAGTTGTCGTTTCTTAAAAGGTTTGGGGCTGCGACGCTTATGTGAAAAAGTTTCAGGTTGATAAGCTCGAACCCAAAGCGGATAAAATGCATCTTCATAGGACACCCAAAACAGTTGGGTATACCTCCTAATTCAGATCCGAAAGCAATAGGGATTGTTTCTTGAATCGGGTCCTTTCTCGAGGAAAAGTTTGTCTCGAAGAATTGAGTGGGAGGATGGTGGAGACTTGATGAGGTTATTGAACCGTCACTTCAACTAGTGTGTAGCAGGGCATAGGAAGTTGTTCCTGTGGCACCTACACCAATTGAAGTAGAAGCTTATGATAGTGATCATGAAGTTTTGGATCAAGTCACTACCGTACCTCGTAGGGTCACAAGGATGCGTACCACTTCAGAGTGGCACAGTAATCCTGTCTTGAAGGTCATGTTGCTAGACAACAATGAACCTACGAGCTATGGAGAAGCGATGGTGGGCCCAAATTCTGACAAATGGTTACAAGCCATTGAAATAAATGGATCTTTAAGAAGAAGACGGATGTGGACGGTAATGTCACCATCTATGAAGCTCGACTTGTGGCGAAGAGTTTTTTCACAAGTTCATGGAGTTGACTACGATGAGATTTTCTCATCCGTAGCGATGCTTAAGTCCGTCGGAATCATGTTAGCATTAGCTGCATTTATGAAATCTGGCAGATGGATGTCAAGACGAGTTTCCTTACCAGTTTTCGTAAGGGAAGGTTGTATGTGATACAATCAGAAAAGTTTTGTCGATCCTAAGGATGCTAAAAGGTATGCTGGCTCCAGCGATCCTTCTAAGGACTGGAGTAAGCATCTCAGAGTTGGAATGTGCGTTTTGATAAGATGATCAAAGATTTTGGGTTTATACAAAGTTCATGAGAAACTTGTATTTCCAAAGAAGTGAGTGGGAGCACTATGGAATTTCTGATGAGTATATGTTGTTGACATATTGTTGATCAGAAATGATGTAGAATTTTCTGGAAAGCATATAGGGTTATTTGAAAGGTGTTTTTCAATAGAAAACTTGGATCAAGCTACTTGAACATTGAGCATCAAAATCTATGAGGATAGATCAAAATGCTTAATAATACTTTCAAATGAGCATATACCTTGATATGATCTTGAAGGTGTTCAAGATGGATCAGTCAAAGAAGGAGTTCTTACCTGAGATGTAAGGTATGAAGTTAAGACTTAAAGCTCGACCACGGCAAAAAAGAGAGAAAGGACGAAGGTCGTCCCCTATGCTTTAGACGTAGGCTCTACAGTATGCTATGCTATGTACCGCACCTGATGTGTGCCTTGCCACATGTCTGGCAAGAGGGTACAAAGGTGATCAAGGAGTGGATCACCACATAGCGGTCAAAATTGTCCTTGGAGTAATAAGGATTTATTTCTCAATTATGGAGGTGATAAAGAGTTCGGCGTAAAGGGTTACGACGATGCAAGCTTTAACACCTATCCGAATGACTCTGAGTAGCAAACCGGATACGTATAGTGGAGCAACCATTTGGAATAGCTTCAAGTGGAGCGTGGATGCAGCATTTAAAATATGACATAGAGATTTGTGAAGTACATACGGATCTGAATATTGCAGAACCGTTGACTAAAACCTCTCTCAAGCAAAACATGATCAAACCCCAGAACTCATTGAGTCTTAATCACATGATGATGTGAACTAGTTTAATGACACTAGTAAACTCTTTGGATGTTGGTCACATGGCGATGTGACCTGTGAGTGTTAATCACATGGCGGTGTGAACTAGATTACTGACTCTAGTGCAAGTGGGAGACTGTTGGAAATATGCCCTAGAGGCAATAATAAATTGGTTATTATTATATTTCCTTGTTCATGATAATTGTTTATTATCCATGCTAGAATTGTATTGATAGGAAACTCAGATACATGTGTGGGTACATAGACAACACCATGTCCCTAGTAAGCCTCTAGTTGACTAGCTCGTTGATCAATAGATGGTTACGGTTTCCTGACCATGGACATTGGATGTCGTTGATAACGGGATCACCTCATTAGGAGAATGATGTGATGGACAAGACCCAATCCTAAGCCTAGCACAAAGATCGTGTAGTTCGTATGCTAAAGCTTTTCTAATGTCAAGTATCATTTCCTTAGACCATGAGATTGTGCAACTCCCGGATACCGTAGGAATGCTTTGGGTGTACCAAACGTCACAATGTAACTGGGTGGCCATAAAGGTGCACTACAGGTATCTCCGAAAGTGTCTGTTGGGTTGGCACGAATCGAGACTGAGATTTGTCACTCCGTGTAAACGGAGAGGTATCTCTGGGCCCACTCGGTAGGACATCATCATAATGTGCACAATGTGACCAAGGGGTTGATCACAGGATGATGGGTTACGGAACGAGTAAAGAGACTTGCTGGTAACAAGATTGAACAAGGTATCGGGATACCGACGATCGAATCTCGGGCAAGTACAATACCGCTAGACAAAGGGAATTGTATACGGGATCGAATGAGTCCTTGACATCGTGGTTCATCCGATGAGATCATTGTGGAACATGTGGGAGCCAACATGGGTATCCAGATCCCGCTGTTGGTTATTGACCGGAGAACGTCTCGGTCATGTCTACATGTCTCCCGAACCCATAGGGTCTACACACTTAAGGTTCGAGGACGCTAGGGATATAAAGGAAGTTTGTATGTGGTTACCGAATGTTGTTCGGAGTCCCAAATGAGATCCCGGACGTCACGAGGAGTTCCGGAATGGTCCGGAGGTAAAGATTTATATATGGGAAGTCATGTTTTGGTCATCGGAAAAGTTTCGGGTTTTATCGGTAACGTACCGGGACCACCGGGAGGGTCCCGGGGGTCCACCAAGTGGGGCCACCAGCCCCAGAGGGCTGCATGGGCCAAGTGTGGGAGGGGACCAGCCCCAGGTGGGCTGGTGCGCCCCCCCCCCCCACAAGGGCCCAAGGCGCCTAGGGTTTGGGGAGTGGGTGCTTCCACCTAACTTGGGGGGCAAGTTTCCCCCCTCTCCCCCCTTGGCCGCCACCCTTAGATGGGATTGGGGCTGCCGCACCCCTTGGGGTGGAAACCCTAGAGGGGGCGCACCCCCCTCCCTATCCCCTATATATACTTGAGGGTTTTGGGGCTGCCAACACATGAGTTTCTCCCTCTATTGGTGCAGCCCTACCTCTCTTACTCCTCCTCTCCCGCGGTGCTTGGCGAAGCCCTGCAGGATTGCCACGCTCCTCCATCACCACCACGCCGTTGTGCTGCTGCTGGATGGAGTCTTCCTCAACCTCTCCCTCTCACCTTGCTGGATCAAGGCATGGGAGACGTCACCGGGCTGTACGTGTGTTGAACGCGGAGGTGCCGTCCGTTCGGCATTAGGATCTCCGGTGATTTGGATCACGACGAGTACGACTCCTTCAACCCCGTTCTCTTGAACGCTTCCGCTTAGCGATCTACAAGGGTATGTAGATGCACTCTCCTTCCCCTCGTTGCTGGTTTCTCCATAGATAGATCTTGGTGACACGTAGGAAAATTTTGAATTTCTGCTACGTTCCCCAACACGTGTGCCCTCCGGACTCCATTTCCTTGCACGATACTTATTTTGGTCGGTAAAAATTCATTATATATTCTCCCGAAGGTTTTGACTGTCGTATCACGCAAATCTCCCCTGTTCTTGTTTCGAGTTGTTTTTCTGACAGGTCTAGATCATCATGACGACCCCAAGTGCTTCCAAGGACAAGTTCTTCGAGAAGGTGATCAACCCTTACCTCGCGGAGGTGCTGCGACACCCTCAAACCATTGAGATGCGTGATGGGCTGCTGCACATCCTCGATGTTGAGGGACCAAAGGGAACCGGAAGCATGGAGTTGAGGCTCAAAGCAATGGAGCAACAAGTTTTCAAGTGCCAGGGGATGGTGGAGCTTGGAATCAACGCTACCCACAAGATGCTCGCGGAGTTCACCAACAACTACGAGCCGGATGCCAAGAAGACTAAGGAAGCCATCTTCAAGCTACATGAGAAGATCGAGCACCTCCAAGCCCAAATCTATGATCTGCAAAACCAAAACTATGAGTATGAATATAGATTCAAAAGGATGAGTTTGGTTGCAGATTTGAGGATTCCGGAGACTCGATCATCCTTGTATGATGGTGAGCCTATGCCATGGAAGGTGGACGACAAGCTTGCATCATCATCAACACCTCCACCGCTAACAACAAAGAAGGAGACATAATCACATGGGTATGGGCACTCCCATTGGCAACTGCCAAGCTTGGGGGAGGTGCCCTGGTATCGTATCACCATCACAGCTCCTATCTTTATCGTTTTTCTTAGTTCGATCCTATTAGTAGTATCTTGATTCAGTAGAATAAAGTCATGGCATGATCTAGTTTTGAGTTTTGCTTTATGATCCTTCTTTGTAATCGAGTCCGTGAGCTATATAATAAAGATTAGTGTTGAGTCAAGGGCTTGAGTATTTTGCCATGATCTTGGGTGATTAGAAGAAAAAGAATAAAAAGAATCAAAGAGTTCATATTGATCTTACTGAAAGTAATGACTTCACATAGAAAGAGTATGATGATTTAAAGTTGTTGGGAGTTGGCAAATATAGCTTTGGTCATCGTTACAATTAATAGGAAGTAATAAGGAAAGAGAGGTTTCACATATAGATATATTATCATTGACATCTTTTATGATTAGGAGCACTCATTAAAATATGACAGGCTAAAGAGTTGAGGTTGGACAAGGAAGACAACTTAATGAGTTATGTTTTCTTACAAATGAGATAAAGTATGTTGTCATGGATCCTCTACCGTGTTGAGCTTGCCTTTCCCCCTCATGCTAGCCAAATTATCAGCACTAAGTAGAAATACTACTTGTGTTTCCAAATACCCTTAAACCAGTTTTGCCATGAGAGTCCACCATATCTACCTATGGATTGAGTAAGATCCTTCAAGTAAGTTGTCATCGGTGCAAGCAATAAAAATTGCTCTCTAAATATGCATGACTTATTAGTGCGGAGAAAATATACTTTGCATGAACTTGTTGTGGACGCAATAAAAGCGACGAACTCCATAATAAAGGTTCACATACAAGGGGCAATGTAAAGTGACGTTCTTTTGCATTAAGATTTTGTGCATCAACCCTAAATGCACATGACAACCTCTGCTTCCCTCTGCGAAGGGCCTATCTTTTATTATTATCCTCTACCTTATGCAAGAGTCACGGTGATCTTCACCTTTCCTTTTTCATTTTATCCTTTGGCAAGCTCAGCATGTTGGAAAGAACATGATATATATATCTAATTGGATGTGGGGGAGCATGAATTATTATTGTTGACATTACCCTTGAGGTAAAAGGTTGTCGGGCAAAACTATAAGCCCCTATCTTTCTCTGTGTCCGATTAAAACTCCGGAACCACAAGTATTGCGTGAGTGTTAGCAATTATGAAGGACTAAGTGATAGTTATGTGGACTTGCTTTTAAGCTCTGACATAGACTCTTTCCGATGTTATGATAAATTGCAATTGCTTCAATGACTGAGATTATAATTTGTTGGTGCTCAATAAGGTTTCTGATTCATACTTTGGATTTGTGAGAAGATCATCACTTGAACATGAGTAATCATATGACAAAATCTATATATGTTGCTGTTATGAAATAATCATGATGCCTTCATGTCCGTATTTTATTTTTATCGACGCCTCTACCTCTAAACATGAGGACATATTTATTGTTATCGGCTTTTCGCTTGAGGACAAGCGAGGTCTAAGCTTGGGGGAGTTGATATGTCCATTTTGCATCATGCTTTTATGTCAATATTTATTGCATTATGGGATGTTATTTCACGTTATGTCACAATACTTATGGCTATTCCCTCTTATTTTACAAGGTTTACATGAAGAGGGAGAATGCCGGCAGCTGGAATTCTGGGCTGGAAAAGGAGCAAATATTGAAGGACTATTCTGCACAAGTCCAAAAGTCCTGAAACTCCACGGAATACCTTAAAATAAATAAATAAAAATCGTCGCCAAAGATGATGGCCAGGGGGCCCACACCCTGCACACGAGGGTGGGGGGTGCCCGCCCCCCGGGCGCGCCCCCTACCTCGTGGGCCCCCTGGTGGCTCTCCGACGTCCATCTTCTCGTATATGAAGTCTTTCGATGAGAAAAAAGATAAGAGAGAACCTTTCGGGACGAGACTCTGCCGCCACGAGGCGGAACCTTGGCGGAAGCAATCTAGGGCTCCGGCAGAGCCGTTCTGCCGGGGACACTTCCCTCCGGGAGGGGGAAATCATCACCATCGTCATCACCAACGCTCCTCTCATCGGGAGAGGGCAATCTCCATCAACATCTTCACCAGCACCATCTCATCTCCAAACCCTAGTTCATCTCTTGTATCCAATTCTTGTCTCCAAGTCTGGGATTGGTGCTAGTAGGTTGCTAGTAGTGTTGATTACTCCTTGTAGTTGATGCTAGTTGGTTTATTTGGTGGAAGATCATATGTTCAGATCATTTATGCATATTATTACCCCTCTGATTATGAACAGGAATATGCTTTGTGAGTAGTTACGTTTGTTCCTGAGGACAAGGGAGAAGTCTTGCTATTAGTAGTCATGTGAATTTGGTATTCGTTCGATATTTTAATAAGATGTATGTTGTCTAACCTCTAGTGGTGTTATGTGAACGTCGACTACATAACACTTCACCATTATTTGGGCCTAGAGGAAGGCATTGGGAAGTAATAAGTAGATGATGGGTTGCTAGAGTGACAGAAGCTTAAACCCTAGTTTATGTGTTGCTTCGTAAGGGGCTGATTTGGATCCATATGTTTCATGCTATGGTTAGGTTTACCTTAATACTTTTGTTGTAGTTGCGGATGCTTGCAATAGAGGTTAATCATAAGTGGGATGCTTGTCCAAGTAAGGGCAATACCCAAGCACCGGTCCACCCACATATCAAATTATCAAAGTACCGAACGCGAATCATATGAGCGTGATGAAAACTAGCTTGACGATATTCCCATGTGTCCTCGGGAGTGCTTTTCCTATTATAAGAGTTTGTCCAGGCTTGTCCTTTGCTACAAAAAGGATGGGGCCACCTTGCTGCACTTTATTTACTTTTGTTACTTGTTGCTCGTTACAATTTATCCTATCACAAAATTAGCTATTACCACTTATTTCAGTACTTGCAGAGAATACCTTGCTGAAAACCGCTTACCATTTCCTTCTGCTCCTCGTTGGGTTCGACACTCTTACTTATCGAAAGGACTATGATAGATCCCCTATACTTGTGGGTCATCACCGGTGAGAAGAGGTTGTTTGACATTAGCTCACTTGATGAATGGAGAACCCAAGCCTATGAGAATGCCAAATTGTTCAAAGAAAAAGTTAAAAGATGGCATGACAAAAGGATACAAAAGCGCGAGTTCAACGTAGGTGATTATGTACTACTATTCAACTCTCATTTAAGATTTTTTGCAGGAAAACTTCTCTCTAAGTGGGAAGGTCCTTACGTTATCGAGGAGGTCTATCGTCCCGGTGCCATAAAAATCAACACTTCGAAGGCACAAGTCCGAGGGTGGTGAGCGGTCAAACAATCAAACATTATATCTCAGGTAATCCTATTAATGTTGAAACTAATATTATTGAAACCGTAACCCCGGAGGAATACATAAGCGACACTTTCCAGAATGTTTCAGACTCTGAAACAATTCTAATGGCAATTTTTATCTGTTTTGGAATATTTAAGTATTTTAGGAAGCAAGAAGTAATCCGGGAAGGACACGAGGCCTCCACAAGGGCGGAGGGCACGCCCACCCCTACTGGGCGCACCCCCCTGTCTCGTGGGCACCTCGTGTGCCTCCCGGACTCCGTTTTCTTGCACGTTACGTATTTTGGTCGGTAAAAACTCATTATATAATCTCCCGAAGGTTTTGACCACCGTATCACGCAAATATCCCCTGTTTTCGTTTCGAGCTGTTTTTCTCATAGATCTAGAGCACCATGACGTCTCCAAGCGCTCCCAAGGACAAGTTTTTCGAGAGGGTTATCAACCGCTACCTTGCGGAGGTGCTGCAACACCCTCAAACCATTGAGATGCGTGAGGGGGTGCTGCACATCCATGATGTGGAGGGACCAAGGCGTACCGGAAGCGTGGAGACAAAGCTCGAAGCCATGGAGCAACAAGTTTTCAAGTGCCAAGGGATGGTGGAGCGTGGACTCAACGCCAACCAGATGATCATCGCGGAGTTCACCAACAACCACAAGCTGGATGCCAAGATCATTGGGGAGACCATCTTTAAGCTTCAAGAGAAAATTGAGCACCTCCAAGCCCAGATCTATGACCTGCAAAACCAAAAATGTGAGTATGAATATAGATTCAAGAGGATGAGTCTGGCTGCAGATTTGAGGATCCCGGAGACTCGATCTTCCTTCTATGATGGTGAGCCTGTGCCTTGGAATACGGATGACAAGCCTACATCATCAACAACTCCTACTTCACCACCTCCGAGGAAATAATTACATGGGTATGGGCACTTCCCTTGGCAACTGCCAAGTTTGGGGGAGGTGCCCCGGTATCGTATCACCATCACACTCCTATCTTTACCATTTTGCTTAGTTTGATCCTTTTAGTAATGGGACAATTGCATTTTTACCCCTAGTTGGTTCCTACCCATGGGTTTTGCCCTTACTTTTCGAGCTTGCTCAGTTTTGCCCTTACTTTTTCCATCAAGGTCCCTCGAATGCCCTTTGACTGTTTGACCAGAACTTTAAAAATTCATAACTAAATCATATGAACTCACAAAAATGCAAATAAGATATCAACATGTTCAGATAAACATTACCTTTATGGGCATATTATTTGCATTCAGGACAAAAGCATCATTTACTCTACCCGAGGTAATTAATGTTATTAACATTATTAAAAATAAATAGGTATAAACAATATTTATTTCATGAATAAAAATTACATGCAAATGTAGGTGATGTTTTCTAAACATCCTGATAACTTATTTGCATTTTTCTAAGTTTGTATCAACTTGTTATGAATGTTCTAACAATTTTGACAATTATTTGGAAACTTCATAACAAGTTGATGCGAACTCAGGAAAATGCAAATAAGGTATCAGGATGTTCAGAAAACATCACCTACGTTTGCATATAATTTTTATTCACAAAAAAATAATTGTTTATACCTACTTATTTTAATAATGTTAATAACATTAATTAACTTGGGTAGTTTAAACGATGCTTTTATCCTGAATGCAAATGATATGCCCATAAAGGTAATGTTTATCTGAACATTTTGATATCTTATTTGCATTTTTCTAAGTTCGTATGAATTAGTTATGAATTTTCAAAGTTTTGGTCAAATGGTCAAAGGGTGTTCCAGGGACCTCGATGGAAAAAGTAAGGGCAAAACTGAGCAAGCTTGAAAAGTAAGGGCAAAACCCGTGGGTAGGAACCAACTAGGGGTAAAAATGCAATTGTCCCTTTAGTAATATCTTGAGCTAGTAGATTGAAGTTTTGGTATGAATTAGTTTTGAGTTTTGCTTTGTGATCTCTTTATGTAATCGAGTCCATGATCTATGTAATAAAGATTAGTGTTGAGTCAAGTGCTTTGCTATCTTGCTATGATCATGAGAAAGTAGAAAGAATAAAAAGAATAAAAGAGTTCATATTGATCTTATGGATAATAATGACTTCACATATAAAGAGTATGAGGCATAAAAGTTGTTGAGAGTTGACAAACGTGGTTTTGGTCATCGTTGCAATTAATAGGAAGTAATAAGGAAAGAGAGGTTTTCACATGTAAATATACTATCTTGGACATCTTTTACGATTGTGAGCACTCATTAAATATGACATGCTAAAGATTTGATGTTGGACAAGGAAGACAACGTAATGGGTTATGTTTTCTCACATCTCAGTTAAAGTATATTGTCATTGATCTTCCCAACATGTTGAGCTTGCCTGCCCCCCTTATGCTAGCCAAAAATTCCTTGCACCAAGTAGAGATACTACTTGTGCTTCCAAATATCCTTAAAACCCAGTTTTGCCATGAGAGTCCACCATAGCTACCTATGGATTGAGTAAGATCCTTCAAGTAAGTTGTCATGTTGCAAGCAATAAAAATTGCTCTCTAAATATGTATGACTTATTTAGTGCGGAGAAAATAAGCTTTATACGATCGTGTGATATGGAAGTAATAAAAGCGACAGACTGCATAATAAAGGTTCATATCACAAGTGGCAATATAAAGTGACATTCTTTTGCATTAAGATTTTATGCATCCAACCCTAAAAGCACATGACAACCTCTACTTCCCTCTGCGAAGGGCCTATCTTCTACTTTATGTCTTTACTTTATGCAAGAGTCAAGGTGATCTTCACCTTTCCCTTTTTCATTTTATCCTTTGGCAAGAACCTCGTGTTGGTAAAATCCTGATACATATATCCAATTGGATGTAAGTTAGCATGAACTATTATTGTTAACATCACCCAAAGGTGAATGCGTTGGGAGGCAACACAATAAGCCCCTATCTTTCTCAATGTCCGATTAAAACTCCATAACCATAAGTATAGCGTGAGTGTTAGCAATTGTAGAAGACTATATGATAGTTGAGTATGTGGACTTGCTGAAAAGCTCTATTCTTGACTCTTTCTAATGTTATGATAAATTGCAATTGCTTCAATGACTGAGATTATAGTTTGCTAGTTCTCAATAAAGTTTCTGAACAATACTTGACATTGTGAATTGATTGTTATTGGAGTATAAGAAATCATATGACAAAAATCTATATATGTTGTTGTTGTAAGAATGATCATGATGCCCTCATGTCCGTATTTTATTTTTATCGACACCTCTATCTCTAAACATGTGGACATATTTTTCGATTTCAGCTTCCGCTTGAGGACAAGCGAGGTCTAAGCTTGGGGGAGTTGATACGTCCATTTTGCATCATGCTTTTATATCGATATTTATTGCATTATGGGCTGTTATTACACATTATGTCTCAATACTTATGGCTATTCTCTCTTATTTTACAAGGTTTATCATGAAGAGGGGGAATGCCGGCAGCTGGAATTCTGGCTGGAAAAGGAGCAAATTTTGGAAACCTATTCTGCACAGCTCCAAAAATCCTAAAACTCCGGGAAGTCATTTTTGGAATTAATAATAATTATTGAGCAAAGAAAATACCAGAGGGGGCCCACACCCTGGCCAGGAGGGTGGGGAGCGCGCCCACCTCTACTGGGCGCGCCCCCTGTCTCCTGGGCCCCCTGGTGGCTCTCTGGTGCCCATCTTCTGCTATATGAAGGCTTTTACCCTGGAAAAAATCATAAGCAAGCTTACAGGACGAAACTCCGCCGCCACGAGGCGGAACCTTGGCGGAACTAATCTAGGGCTCCGGCGGAGGTGTTCTGCCGGGGAAACTTCCCTCCGGGAGGGGGAAATCATCACCATCGTCATCACCAATGATCCTCTCATCGGGAGGGGGTCACTCTCCATCAACATCTTCACCAGCACCATCTCCTCTCAAAACCCTAGTTCATCTCTTGTATCCAATCTTGTATCAAAACCACAAATTGGTACATGTGGGTTGCTAGTAGTGTTGATTACTCCTTGTAGTTGATGCTAATTGGTTTACTTGGTGGAAGATCATTTGTTCAGATCCTTAATACATATTAATACTCCTCTGATCATGAACATCAATATGCTTTGTGAGTAGTTACGTTTGTTCCTGAGGACATGGGTGAAGTGTTTCTATTAGTAGTCATGTGAATTTGGTATTCGTTCGATATTTTGATGAGATGTATGTTGTCTCTCCTCTAGTGGTGTTATGTGAACGTCGACTACATGGCAATTCACCATTATTTGGGCCTAGAGGAAGGACTTGGGAAGTAATAAGTAGATGATGGGTTGCTAGAGTGACAGAAGCTTAAACCCTAGTTTATGCGTTGCTTCGTAAGGGGCTGATTTGGATCCACTAGTTTCATGCTATGGTTAGGTTTACCTTAATATTTATTTTGTAGTTGCGGATGCTTGCAATAGGGGTTAATCATAAGTGGGATGCTTGTCCAAGAAAGGGCAGTACCCAAGCACCGGTCCACCCACATATCAAATTATCAAAGTACCGAACGGGAATCATATGAGTGTGATGAAAACTAGCTTGATGATAATTCCCATGTGTCCTCGGGAGCGCTTTTCTCATTATAAGAAATTTTCCAGGCTTGTCCTTTGCTACAAAAAGGATTGGGCCGCCTTGTTGCACCTTATTTACTTTCATTGCTTGTTACCCGTTAAAAATTATCTTATCACAAAACTATCTGTTACCTACTATTTAAGTGCTTGCAGAGAATACCTTACTGAAAACCGCTTGTCATTTCCTTCTGCTCCTGATTGGGTTCGACACTCTTACTTATTGAAAGGACTACGATAGATCCCCTATACTTTTGGATCATCACTTGCCCAATAGTTCGTTCCCTGAAAACACAACCAGCACAACTATCTAGGAAATCCCTAGAAGCATTGGTTAGTCCATTATAGAAGATATCAAGTATTTCATTTTTCTTAAGAGGATGATCATGCAAAGCATTAAGCAATTGGAGAAGCCTCCCCCAAGCTTGTGGGAGACTCTCTTCTTCAATTTGCACAAAGTTAAATATTTCCTGCAAGGCAGCTTGTTTCTTATGAGCAGGGAAATATTTTTCAGAGAAGTAATAAATCATAGCCTGTGGACTACGCACACAACCAGGAGCAAGAGTATTGTACCAAGCTTTAGCATCGCCCTTTAATGAGAACGGAAATAACTTGAGAATATAATGATAGTGAATCTTCTCATCATGAGCAAAAAGGGTGGCTATATCATTCAACTTAGTAAGATGTGCCACAACAGTTTTAGTTTCATAACCATGGAAAGGATCAGATTCAACCAAAGTAATTAACTCTGGGTCGATAGAGAATTCATAATCCTTTTCATCCATAAAAATAGGTGAAGTAGCAAACTCAGGATCACATCTCATTTTAGCATTCAGAGATCTTTCCTTATACTTGTATAATAATTTCTCTAGATCATCTCTATCCTTACAAGCAAGAATATCCCTAGTTGCCTCCTCACTCATAGTATAACCTTTCGGTAGCTTTGGCAATTCATATCTAGGAGGACTAGTTCTAGTAGGTGTTATAAGATTTTTAGTTTCAAGTTCATCATCTGATTCAACAATATCATGTTGTCTTACTCTAGCAACTTGTTCATCAAGAAATTCACCTAATGGCACATCATCATCAAGCAAGGTACTATCATCATCAAGAGTAGCATTCATAGCAGAAGTAGCATCATCAACAACTTGTGACATATCAGAATTAATAGCATGTGGTGGTGTTGCAAGTTTACCTATAACAGAAGGTGAATCTAAAGTGGAGCTGGATGGCAGTTCCTTACCTCCCCTCGTCTTAGAGGGAAAAATCTTAGTCTTAGCATCATTTAGATTCTTCATAGTGATAATATGATAATAATCCCAAGTGACTCAACAAATATAGCTATGCTCCCCGGCAACGGCACCAGAAAAAGGTCTTGATAACCCACAAGTATAGGGGATCGCAACAGTTCTCGAGGGTAGAGTATTCAACCCAAATTTATAGATTCGACACAAGGGGAGCCAAAGAATATTTGAAGGTATTAGCAGCTGAGTTGACAATTCAACCACACCTGCAAATTAATTATATGTAGCAAAGTGATTAATAGCACAGTAATATCATAGTTTTGATGATAGTATGTAACCTCCCAAATTTTCAATTTGGAATGTTATACATTAGGTCATCATTGCATATCATATTTTATTGCATTTTGTTTGATCCTATAAATTCTAAGCAACTCAAGGACCCACGGAGAGAGTTGGCAATTTCATTATTTTCATATTTGAGTTTTTCTCAAATTTTGAAAAGAGGATCATTTGGTTTTAATTATTTTTCTCTTCAAATATTTCTAATAAGAAAATAAAAGAGAGGGGATAAAATGACTTCTCCAAAATAAAATAAATATTGGAGGAAAAATATTAAAATCAAATTTTACTTTATTTGGAGTTTTATTGCTATTTTATTTGAATTAGGAAAACATGTGTTTTTCAAAATTGCATTAGAGTCCCAAATAAATGTTCACTTTGTCCGCAATATTATTAGAGGACCGTGAAAATTTATTTCGAGATTTTTGGACTATGTTTAGTAATTCTTTTATTAGTTTTTCCGCGTCAGTTTTTTTCTTTTTTTAAAAGAAAAGTGACCCGAACACCTCGCCCGACCGCCCTTTAAAGGCTGAGGCCTCCCCCCGCCAACCCTAGCACCGCCGCCGCCCTAGCGCCACCGCCGATGCTACTCACCGCCGCCGCCGACGTTGTTCCCCGCCGCCTCATCGCCGCTGACCCCACCGTCGGAGTAGACACGCCGCCGCCGATCCCGCCGCCGAGGTAGCCGCCGCCGCCGTCCGGTTTTTCTCGGAAAACTGATTGGTTTTAAAAAAACTAGATCTAGTTTTATTAGATCAGTTCGGTTTTTTTGGTTTAGTTATTTAGCGGACGTTCATCCGTACGTTCGTTTTAACGAACGTTGTTCGTCAGTTAGCCGCCGACAACCAATGTTTGTTCGTTAGCCTGTTCGTCTCGTTTTATTTTCTAGGGTCTTTCCACGATTATTTTCGATCGCGATTTCTGCCCTGATCTTCGTTTTAGTTTAACTTTTCGCTCGTTTATCCAAATCGGGTGAAACAAGCGCCTAGATCTTCGTCTCGAAGCCCTCTTTCTATTTAACCAACTTGAACAAGATTTTGGTACTGTAAAATTTGACTTTAGTCAAGATTAGTAAACCGATCTTGTTTCTTTTGTTGTTTGAGTTTTGTTGCTCCGTTTGATTTGATTCTTTTTGCAAACTGAAGTTCTTTAGTTGAACTTTCTGGTTAAATCTTCTTATTTGAGTTTTACCCGTGCTTCTAGTTTGAGTGCTTATGTATTCTATTGTTTGTTTGCGATAGAATTCCCGGAGTGCGAAGCGTGCTACAACGAGTCTCTAGGTTTTGCGGATCATCAGCAAGGCAAGTAACACTTTGATCATACCTCTTTATTACCCGGGTTTTATGCATTAGTCTTAACCCTCAAACATTTGCATGGTTAGGATCTGAATAACATGTGGTTTGGGAAGTAGATGATGAGGTAGAACCTATTGCCCTTTTATTATCAAACCTTTGGGAGTCACTTCTATGTTATGCTCAGGATTGCTATGCTATGCTCGTAGAAGTGGATTGGGTGAGTGCATCCATGACAGATGTGAGTATTGTTAATTAATGGTTAACTTAAGGTGGCTACTTAAATACACATCTGGGTGGATTGGTTGAGGCACCCTAGAGTACCCAGTAGTTGTCAGGGCACCTGGAGAATCTAGTGTTGTCCTAGGATATCCCAGATTACCCGTGTGATCATCCTATGGTTCGCCACCCAGGCTCAAAGGGATCATAAGATTATTCACGCTAGAAACTTCCATGTGCAGCCACAAGCCATTATGGGCTCTGGCATAGTTAAGTATGTTGTGTGACCTCTTTCAGTGGTAGACTAGCAGATGTAGGGGATGTAGGTGGTACTGTCTACCCAGAGTAAAGAGTTAATGCTTCTGAAAGACTGTGTCTCGGTCATCCATTTCTCAAACACCATGTAGTGCGAGAAATCTAACGGAGGAGATCGAGTCTTGTGAGGAAAAGTGCGCAAACCTCTGCAGAGTGTACAAACTAATCATGGTTAGCCGTGTCCCCGGTTATGGACATCTTGAGTATCTGGTTCTTGGATTATTATGTTGTTCTCATCACTCTAAATTAATTTGTTGGGTTTAATGATGATGTTTATTTTGGATTGAGTTGGAGGAACCTTCTCAATGTTTAACAACCACCATGATAGTTAAATAAAATGTATTCCTTTGTTGTAGGTAAAAATTGGATTTATGCAAAACTGTAACCATAGACCTTTCCACCAGCCATATATGCATGTAGTCATAGCATTTATTTTGTTCATTATTCTATGTGTTACATTGCCAGCATATTCCATGTGCTGACCCATTTCGGGCTGCAACATGTCATGTTGCAGACTTTTCAGACAATGAGTAAGGTGCCATAGGTCGTTGTCGTTCACTCAGCATGCCGTTGGAGTTGATGGACTCACTTTATCTTCCAAGCATTCCGGTGTTATTGTTTTTAGATGGCCTTAAGCCATATTATTGTAATAAGTTCTCTTTTGAGACATTCGATGTAATAAGTGTGTGATTGAAACTCTGTTATAAATCCTCAAGTTCTGTGCATGTCAGCATTACCGATCCAGGGATGACATTGATGTACAGAGACTGGACTGTTTGAGGTCTGGTCGCTACAAGATGGTATTAGAGCACACGCTGACTATAGGACACGACCACTAAGCTAAAACCATAGGTCACTCTTCTCTACTCACTTCTGACTCCTCTCCCTTTTCTACTCTATAGGATGGCGGACTCAAGGAACAAGTTTACACAACCGGATGAAGATACTCCTTTTGGACGACACTTGAAGGAAGTTACTAGGTACCTGAACATCGGAATACCAAGCTTCACCGGGACCTACATCGCCACTTTACCAGAAGAGAAGCGTTGGATGATTCGAGTTCAAGTTCCGGGAAGGATGTTCATGCCAGTCACTAAGCCCATAGAGTTTTCCTTTGATGCACCAACCTGGAGTCTAGGAAAGAGCATGGCAGCCCACATCACCATGGGACGCATTGGAGAAGTTTACCACAAGGATCTCAAGGATACTATCTATCATATATGTGGGCGTTGAGATGAGCAATGGGAGATGATCAGCACCAGGAGTGATAGGTCCATTGCATCTTTCATCCAGGAGTTAAACCAGCACATTCGTCGCCAGGAGAACCAGATGTCTGCAGGCAGGATAGATATGAAGAAGGCAATGACCAGGATCACAGAGCTAGAGGAGGAACTCAAGTCTACATGCGACGGATATGAGGAGGAAATGACGATACTCGTGGAGAAGAATGACAATATGACGAGGATGTTAGGAGTATTTATGGGGGACCCCGCACTGGGAGGAGATGACAATGATTCCAAGGACATTCGTTTGGAGGACTACATCTGTCACGCCCAATATGCGATACTATCCTAAAGAGACTCGAAGGTCCCACCAAGGATAGAACCGCATATTGATACGCTTTTGCAAGGTGGATATCATTACATCAACATAACATAATAGATGGGGATACATACAAGAGGCATACATGCCATAAGAATACAACATCATCTTACAAAAGCAACATCCGACTATGGATGAAACACAAACAGAAGCTCAAACGACATCCACCCTGCTAGCCCTGGCTGCCGACCTGGAACCTATCCCCTGATCGAAGAAGCAGAAGAAGAACTCAATGCAAGCAAGCATCGCTCTCGCGTCATGAACATCGCATAACCTGTACCTACAACTGTTGTTGTAGTAATCTGTGAGCCACGAGGACTCAGCAATCCCATTGCCATGGGTATCAAGACTAGCAAAGCTTAATGGGAAAGGAAGGGGTAAAGTGGTGAGGTTGCAGCAGCGACTAAGCATATATGGTGGCTAACATACGCAAATAAGAGCGAGAAGAGAAGGAAAGGAACGGTTGTGAAGCTAGCAATGATCAAGAAGTGATCCTGAACTCCTACTTACGTCAATCATAACACAGAAACCGTGTTCACTTTCCGGACTCCACCGAAAAGAGACCGTCACGGCTGCACACGCGGTTGATGCGTTTTAATTCGGATCTGGTGTCAAGTTATCCACAACCGGACATTAACAAATTCCTATCTACCACATAACCGTGGGCATGGCTTTCGAAAGATAATACCCTGCAGGGGTGTCCCAACTTAGCCCATGATAAGCTCTCGCGATCAACGAAGGATATTCCTTCTCCCAGGAAGACCCGATCAGTCTCGGAATCCCGGTTTACAAGACATTTCGACAATGGTAAAACAAGACCAGCAAAGCCGCCCGATGTGCCGACAAATCCCGATAGGAGCTTCACATATCTCGTTCTCAGGGCAACACCGGATGAGACTAGCTACGAGTAAAACCAACCCTCAAGTTGCCCCGAGGTGGCCCCGCAGGCAGCTCAGTTCGGACCAGCACTTAGACAAGCACTGGCCCGGGGGGGCTAAAATAAAGATGACCCTCGGGTTGGCCGACCCAAGGGAAGGGTATAGGTGGTGGTGAGGCAAATGGTAAAACCAAGGTTGGGCCTTGCTGGAGGAGTTTTATTCAAAGCGAACTATCAAGGGGGTCCCATAAATCACCCAACCGCGTAAGGAACGCAAAATCCGGGAGCATAACACCGGTATGAAGGAAACTAGGGCGGCAAGAGTGGAACAAAACACCAGGCATAAGGCCGAGTCTTCCACCCTTTACCAAGTATATAGATGCATTAAATTAAATAGGAGATATTGTGATATCCCAACATAACCATGTCCACCATGGAGCAATCTTCAACTTCACCTGCAACTAAGAATGCTATAAGAGGGGTCGAGCAAAAGCGGTAACATAGCCAAGCAACGGTTTGCTAGGAAGGGTGAAAAGGTTAGAGGCTGACATGGCAATTTGGGAGGCTTGGAGAGCAAGCGATAGGTAGCGCAGCAAAGCGATAGAACGAAGCAACTGGCATAGCAATGATAGTAATGAGATCCAGGGTGACGGTCATCTTGCCTGAAATCCCGCAAGGAAGAAGAACGAGTCCATGAAGAATACAAGCGGACGTGGTTGAACGAATCCTCACAACCGCAACATTACCGGAACTAAGAAGCAACACCGGAAAGAAACAAACAACATGGTAAAGGCACAAGCATAAACATGGCATGATGCACAAACAAGTATTATGCATGTTCGGTTTAATGAGGCATGGCATGGCAAAGTGCAACAAACAATACTACAAGTTAAGTGGAGCTCAATATGCAATGAGTTGCATATTGACAAAACACCACATTGATATATTTAGTTTAATCTCGTTTAATCTACCAAACAATGTTAAATGTTGTTAAACATGGCAAGAGGTGAAGCACAATTAAGCTACCTATCTAGGCAAGTTTAAATGAGGCCGGAAGTTACAAACAACAATTCCAGAAGATCCCCATATGCAAATTATGAATTTGGCACTGTTCTGCCCTAAACACAATTTTAGAGTTGTTAAACAGTAAAACAAAGTGCAGCATGTTAAACTAGGCATTTTTCCACCCCATTTACATATAAAGTTTATTAAATTCGGAGCTACGGTTAATTAGTTGTGGAATAAATCATTTTAACATGGCATTTGAGCAAATTTAAACAAACATCATTTTAAACATTTTAAACATGGATGAAAGTTGGATATTATGAAACTAGATGAAATTCTAATTATTTTACATATATAAACCATTTTAATCCGATGCACGATTCAAGAGTTATTAATGCATGAACATGGAGGGGTAATCTGTAAATATGCAGTTTTCTGGAAATTAGACAAATTCTCTGATACTGAAAAAAACCAGACGCGGGCCAGAACTGGTTGGGCCAACAGTGAAAAAAAGGAGGCGCTGGGGGTGGCCTCACCCATGGGCCAGGCCCAGTCGGTGGTGCTGGGCTACAG
This sequence comes from Triticum dicoccoides, assembly GCF_002162155.2. Taxonomy (NCBI): domain Eukaryota; kingdom Viridiplantae; phylum Streptophyta; class Magnoliopsida; order Poales; family Poaceae; genus Triticum; species Triticum dicoccoides. The sequence goes on along the minus strand of NC_041391.1, from coordinate 433,476,298 downwards.
GTCTCGCTGGGCTAGCGCAGGCCAGTGGATCGATCAATCCAGAGGTCGAGCGCTAGGCTGGGACTTGGGGCGACAGTCAACGCAGGAAGCAGGGGAGGCCGAGGCGCCATGGCAGTGGAACGCAGCGACGGCGGGACTTGGCGAGTGCAAGGGACGGCGAGGACGAGCAGATCCGGTCGGTGCCATCTGGATCCGACAAAGAAGTGGCGGTGGAAGTTCAAGCTTGGCGCGGTGGTCTTGGTGGCTTCCGTGGCGGAAGGAACAGGGAGGGAAGCGGGACTTGGCGAAGGCGCGCGCAGCTGCTGCTGCTGTGGTGCTCCCATGGCTGTCCTCCTACACGGGACACAGAGAGAGTACTGAGAGAAGAGCGGGATAGGGGAAGAAAAAGGAAGCGCAGGGGCACGGATGACCTGCGAGGGGCGGCGCCGCTTGCTGGTTTTCGAGAGGAGCTCATCTCCCTGCGCCGACGAGGAGAGCGGGAAGGCTGCGGGGACAAAGGACGACGGTGGCTCGGTCATGCTGGCAGGGGCGGCGCGGTGACGAGGGGCTCATGCTCTTGGATGAGAGGACGCTCAGGCCTCGGGAGCAGAGGAGGTGGCAGAGGAGGCTTCGGTTTGCTGGGTGTGCTGGCGACGTGGCTGGCCGGACGGAGGCGGGGACGCGGGGCTCCGGGCAAGCACCTGCTCTGGAGAGGATCGAGGAAGCTTGCGAGGTTGGGGATCGAGCCTCCTGCTCGATCTGGAGGCCAGCACGACGATGAATCGAAGGGAGAAGGTGGAGGCTTTTGGACCGAGGAAGATGGAGGTTGCGGCTGGTTGGTCCGGTGAAGAAAACGAGGGAGGATTTTGGATCGGGGAGGATCCCGATGAGAAGAGTGGCGGCGGCGGAATGGGAAGGATGGGACAGGATCCCTAGATCCTAGGGTTGGACCTATATATATAGCAAGTGGGTTTTGGTTTTGGGGTATCTAGTCCCTCCGATCGAAATCAAACGGCCGAGAATAAATAGGTAGGGAAGTCCAAATAAAAAAACGGAGATGTTTTATAGATGTTTGGAGATGATTCGGATCCATCGATGATGACCGTCCAGGTCGGTTTCGGGGGAGTTTCGGACACGCGCACGAGGGGGCTGCGAGCTGGCAAGAGAGGTTAGGTGGTCGGACAAGAGGGAAACGAAAACACGGTTGGTCTCGGGACGGTCAACAAAAGCAAGGGGGGACGCGGCAACTACGAACGGATGCAAGTTAAAAAAACAATGATGGCAATGAGTGCCGATGCAATGCAAATGATGCGATGATGAAATGCATGACATGAACAAAATGCAAAACAAAAAAACAAAAACCCAACCACGAAGGAAATATCATATCGCATCTCCGGAAAAGGCAAGAGTTGGAGTTACGAATATGGAAAGTTGTATCCGGGGCGTTACAACACTCCACCACTACGAGAGGATCTCGTCCCGAGATCTAGGATTGCACCGGAGAGAAACGGAAGAGGAAGAGAAGAGGTAAACTAAGTTGCTTCTTCGACAAATGAGTGAAGCCATGAACCTTGAGATGTTGAGCAATTTAGAAGAAAGAGTACAACATAGATGAACAAGATTGCAAACAATCCGTTGGAAAAGAGGAACAAGGAACATTACAAGAACTTGAAGGTTGCAAAGACATGAATCAAGAGTTTAATGGACAAGATAGAATTCGAAACCACTCCGGTTTAAACAAGATGGGAGAGGAAGAATTCGGGCAGCACTCCGGTTGAACATGGAAGGAATAGAACATGAACTTGAGAAGATGGGATGATACTTGATGAAATCAACAACACACTGCCTCCGGAACAAAGAATAGAAGATAGATCATTGGAATAAAAGAATGGAGAAGAAAAAATGCCAACTTCTGCCACAAATAATCTTGGAAAGCACCCTTCCAAGAAGGTTAGAACGGAATTGTTGGAAAACCAACAACGAAACGAATAAGCTTGTAGTGGGCTTATGGAAAACATCTCAAGACTGTGAGGTGACAACCAGCCACTAATGGAAACCATTGATTGGTTGAGAGCACCGAAGAGATGAAAAACTTCTTCACCGAGATGAGAAGAGAAAATTGGATCATTGATAAGCACCATAATAGCAACATTCCTTAGGGAAGGCTTTAGGTGAAATATGACCCAAGATAACTCCAACGAATAGATTAATGGATTTAAAATACCTCATTCTTGACAACATGTGAATTACGAAACATGAATGGAAATTGTCAAGAATGATATAACACCATCTCAAAAGATAAGGTAGAGAGAATAGCACTTCGGAATGCAAGATGAAGAATACTTGAACTCCTCCAACAAGAATCTTGAAGAACAATTCGAGAATGAATTAAATCCTTGATGAAGCACCATGTAGAACCTCCATGAAGAACTCCGGTAATAAAAGAACGATAGAAAGGAAGAGAAGTTGAAAGAACAAGGTGAAGCCTTGCAATGATTTAGATGGAGCTTTGCGACGATATAACCAAGAAAACTTGGAACTCCGGAAATAAAATAATTGAATCACCTCGAGGAAATAAGAATAAGATTTATTGTATGTTTATCCTTCATCAAATTTAATTGATGACAAGCAACGGATTTGGCATACTACTTATTCCCGTAGAAAGGATGGATTAAGAGAGATAGTGCAAACTTGAGAAGGTATTGATGGAACCACCGGTGGGATTTGGAAACAATGAATGAATTGATATGATAACGAAGAAGTGAAATCTTGAAAAAACCACCGTAAGAATTGAGAATGAAAGTAGCAAAGGCACAATTCACCGGAAAGATTGAAGATACTTGAGAGGATTTAGATACAAGTGAACGAAGAGATCATGAGCTTATTAGAGAATACTTGAATGATGCACCGGTAGAATATGGAGAAAGAGAGCTAAAAGCTGAGAACGAATAAACCTGAAATGATGGCCTTCGTAGGAATAAAATGGAAAGAACTCACGAAATGCTCCGGATGGTAAGAAAAGAATTCTCACAATCGAAAACAATTATGAGAGGATGGCATCAAGCTTGAACTACGCCTCTTTGGAAGAACGGGTAAGGATTTAAGAGGAACTCTTCTTCGGTCTTCAAAATCCGAGAATGACAAGGAGAAACACCACCATGAATTCTTGAGGCACTCCGGAAGGATTAAAAGAAAAAGGTTGAGCCAAAGATGAAAATAATTTGAAAACGACCTTGGAGAAGGCATATGACTGATGGAATCCATTCTTACGTCACACTCTGAAAAGAATTTGGGAATAGCTCCGGGAAAATAAAAGAGTTAGGTAAGATCCTGGGAAAAGACCTGTGGGTTAAGGCCCACTCAAAATAAAACACCATTGGAAATGATTTTAAAGAGAGATTACACCGTTTGAATTAAATGGCTTGAATGAGATAACAATCTCCAAATAGCTTGAACGGATTAAGATTGGAAACACAAATCTTCTAAGATATCTTCAACACTCTGGAACAAATGAATAGCAAGAGGTGAGTGATTGAGAGGTGCACCGGCATGAGAAAGCATTTGACACGAGGAAAGGAATATGATAAACACTGAAAGTTTGAATTGGATCCACCGGAGAAGAAAAAAAGAACGAAGGATGATGAACTTGAAGCTCGTGAGCATCTTCACGAGGGATCACCGGATCAGAACATTGATTGAAGAGAGTGAAGTGACTTCACATGAATAAATGGATACTTGATTAAAATAAATGAGTCCTTGAAGAAAAGGGTGGGAGGGTGGGGAAAAACAAAGACAACTTGGGATGAACAAAACAAACACCGTTGAGAAAACTTAGAATTGATCTTGCGGATGGGGAGAATGATGGGATCATCTCGAAGAGAAGCGCACCGGTTGGAAAAGAATTAACATGACAACCTCGATGATCAAGAAGGATTAGTATTCACATAGCAATATGAGAACAACATTTAGGAAAGGTATGGATTCAACATTTGACTTCGAAGCAACTCGAATACCACAAATAAAACAAAACAAAGGATTGGCTTGCAGAATAAGCCGGAACAAATACATATGATAGAGATTTACCCAAATCCATATCATGCATCTGTCGAAAAGATATTCTAGGAGCTACTTGAATTCCCACCTATAAAACTCCCGAAACTTTCTGGTTATGCAATCTGGTGTTGGGGATACAGGGGAAGCAATATATCTCACCCAAACTAACAATCCCTACATCCAGCTGTATCCATCCGTCAACACATAACCAAGAAAACTCCAGAAATCGTATACCTCAACCTTCGAAAAGCATCCGTTATACGAGCTATGGCAATACTCCCGAACTCCCCAGTACTGGGTGGCGTCGAGGTTATCTCACCAACAACTGCATAAAAGAGATTTTCGATGTCGGCAAAACTCAGGTATTCCAGAACTGCAACGATAAAATTGTGACGACAACACCTCGGAGCTCAACTCCCCGGGACACTGCCACAACCCCTAAATGTCAGGAGGCACCAAGAACAATGTTCTCGTCATAAGAATATTGGAACGATCCCAAGATACCCGCGTGATCCTAAATTTTTTTTAGTGAAATTTGAGGAGAGGAAAGACAAAACATCTACGTCAGGAGACCTCACCAGAGCGACGAAGGGACTGAGGAGTAAAAAGAATCCTACTCTCCGATATATATAATCCTAAGACTCAAAACATTTTTTTAGACTCAACAACGGCCAACAATCAAGGGGGCTCCTATGGTCGGTCGAGGCTCTGATACCAACTTGTCACGCCGAATCGAAGGTCCCACCAAGGATAGAACCGCATATTGATACGCTTTTGCAAGGTGGATATCATTACATCAACATTACATAATAGATGGGGATACATACAAGAGGCATACATGCCATAAGAATACAACATCATCATACAAAAGCAACATCCGACTACGGATGAAACACAAACAGAAGCTCAAACGACATCCACCCTACTAGCCCAGGCTGCCGACCTGGAACCTATCCCCTGATCGAAGAAGCAGAAGAAGAACTCAACGCAAGCAAGCATCGCTCTCGCGTCATGAACATCGCATAACCTGTACCTGCAATTGTTGTTGTAGTAATCTGTGAGCCACGAGGACTCAGCAATCCCATTGCCATGGGTATCAAGACTAGAAAAGCTTAATGGGAAAGGAAGGGGTAAAGTGGTGAGGTTGCAGCAGCGACTAAGCATATATGGTGGCTAACATACGCAAATAAGAGCGAGAAGAGAAGCAAAGGAATGGTCGTGAAGCTAGCAATGATCAAGAAGTGATCCTGAACTCCTACTTACGTCAATCATAACACAGAAACCGTGTTCACTTTCCGGACTCCGCCGAAAAGAGACCATCACGGCTACACACGCGGTTGATGCGTTTTAATTCGGATCTGGTGTCAAGTTATCTACAACCGGACATTAACAAATTCTCATCTGCCACATAACCGCGGGCACGGCTTTCGAAAGATAATACCCTACAGGGGTGTCCCAACTTAGCCCATGATAAGCTCTCGCGATCAACGAAGGATATTCGTTCTCCCAGGAAGACTCGATCAGTCTCGGAATCCCGGTTTACAAGACATTTCGACAATGGTAAAACAAGACCAGCAAAGCCACCCGATGTGCCGACAAATCCCAATAGGAGCTGCACATATCTCGTTCTCAGGGCAACACCGGATGAGACTAGCTACGAGTAAAACCAACCCTCAAGTTGCCCCGAGGTGGCCCCGCAGGCAGCTCAGTTCGGACCAGCACTTAGACAAGCACTGGCCCGGGGGGGCTAAAATAAAGATGACCCTCGGGTTGGCCGACCCAAGGGAAGGGTATAGGTGGTGGTGAGGCAAATGGTAAAACCAAGGTTGGGCCTTGCTGGAGGAGTTTTATTCAGAGCGAACTGTCAAGGGGTTCCCATAAATCACCCAACCGCGTAAGGAACGCAAAATCCGCGAACATAACACCAGTATGACGGAAACTAGGGCAGCAAGAGTGGAACAAAACACCAGGCATAAGGCCGAGTCTTCCACCCTTTACCAAGTATATAGATGCATTAAATTAAATAGGAGATATTGTGATATCCCAACATAACCCTGTCCACCATGGAGCAATCTTCAACTTCACCTGCAACTAACAATGCTATAAGAGGGGCTGAGCAAAAGCGGTAACATAGCCAAGCAACGGTTTGCTAGGAAGGGTGAAAAGGTTAGAGGCTGACATGGCAATTTGGGAGGCTTGAAGAGCAAGCAATAGGTAGCGCAGCAAAGCGATAGAACGAAGCAACTAGCATAGCAATGATAGTAATGAGATCCAGGGTGACGGTGATCTTGCCTGAAATCCCGCAAGGAAGAAGAACGAGTCCATGAAGAAGACAAGCGGACATGGTTGAACGAATCCTCACAACCGCAACATTACCGGAACTAAGAAGCAACACCAGAAAGAAACAAACAACATGGTAATGCACAAGCATAAACATGGCATGATGCACAAACAAGTATGATGCATGTCTGGTTTAATGAGGCATGGCATGGCAAAGTGCAACAAACAATACTACAAGTTAAGTGGAGCTCAATATGCAACGAGTTGCATATTGACAAAACACCACATTGATATATTTAGTTTAATCTCGTTTAAGCTACCAAACAATGTTAAATGTTGTTAAACATGGCAAGAGGTGAAGCACAATTAAGCTACCTATCTAGGCAAGTTTAAATGAGGCCGGAAGTTACAAACAACAATTCCGGAAGATCCCCATATGCAAATTATGAATTTGGTACTGTTCTGCCCTAAACACAATTTTAGAGTTGTTAAACAGTAAAACAAAGTGCAGCATGTTAAACTAGGCATTTTTCCACCCCATTTACATATAAAGTTTATTAAATTCGGAGCTACGATTAATTAGTTATGAAATAAATCATTTTAACATGGCATTTGAGCAAATTTAAACAAACATCATTTTAAACATTTTAAACATGGATGAAAGTTGGATATTATGAAACTAGATGAAATTCTAATCATTTTACATATATAAACCATTTTAATCCGATGCACGGTTCAAGAGTTATTAATGCATGAACATGGAGGGGTAATCTGTAAATATGCAGTTTTCTAGAAATTAGACAAATTCTCTAACGCCGAAAAAAAAACAGACGCGGGCCAGAACTGGCTGGGCCAACAGTGAAAAAGAAGGAGGCGCTGGGGGTGGCCTCACCCATGGGCCAGGCCCAGTCGGTGGTGCTGGGCTACATGTCTCGCTGGGCTAGCGCAGGCCAGTGGATCAATCGATCCAGAGGTCGAGCGCTAGGCTGGGACTTGGGGCGGCGGTCAACGCAGGAAGTAGGGGAGGCCGAGGTGCCATGGCAGTGGAACGCAGCGGCGGCGGGACTTGGCGAGTGCAAGGGACGGCGAGAACGAGCAGATCCGGCCGGTGCCGTCCGGATCTGACAAAGAAGTGGCGGTGAAACTTCAAGCTTGGCGCGGTGGTCTTGGTGGCTTCCGTGGTGCAAGGAACAGGGAGGGAAGCGGGACTTGGCGAAGGCGCGCGGGGCTGCTGCTGCTGTGGTGCTCCCATGACTGTCCTCCTACACGGGACACAGAGAGAGTACTGAGAGAAGAGCGGGATAGGGGAAGAAAAAGGAAGCGCAGGGGCACGGATGACCTGCGAGGGGCGGCGCCGCTTGCTGGTTTTCGAGAGGAGCTCATCTCCCTGCACCGACGAGGAGAGCTGGGAGGCTGCAGGGACAAAGGACGACGGTGGCTCGGTCATGCTGGCCGACGGTCGCCGGCTGGCAGGATCGCCGGGGCGGCACGGTGACGAGGGGCTCGTGCTCTTGGACGAGAGGACGCTCGGGCCTCGGGAGCAGACGAGGTGGCGGAGGAGGCTTCGGTTTGCTGGGTGTGCTGGCGACGTTTTTGCCGGACGGAGGCGGGGACGCGGGGCTCCGGGCAAGCACCTGCTCTGGAGAGGATCGAGGAAGCTTGCGAGGTTGGGGATCGAGCCTCCTGCTCGATCTAGAGGCGGGCACGGCGATGAATCGAAGGGAGGAGGTGGAGGCTTTTGGATTGAGGAAGATGGAGGTTGCGGCTGGTTGGTCCGGTGAAGAAAACGAGGGAGGATTTTGGATCGGGGAGGATCCTGATGAGAAGAGTGGCAGCGGTGGAATGGGAAGGATGGGACAGGATCCCTGGATCCTAGGGTTGGACCTATATATATAGCAAGTGGGTTTTGGTTTAGGGGTATCTAGTCCCTCCAATCGAAATCAAACGGCCGAGAATAAATAGGTAGGGAAGTCCAAATAAAAAAACGGAGATGTTTTATAGATGTTTGGAGATGATTCGGATCCATCGATGATGACCGTCCAGGTCGGGTTCGGGGGAGTTTCGGATACGCGCACGAGGGGGCTGCGAGCTGGCAAGAGAGGTTAGGTGGTCAGACAAGAGGGAAACGAAAACATGGTTGGTCTCGGGACGGTCAACAAAAGCAAGGGGGGACGCGGCAACTACAAACGGATGCAAGTTAAAAAAACAATGATGGCAACGAGTGCCGATGCAATGCAAATGATGCGATGCTGAAATGCATGACATGAACAAAACGCAAAACAAAAAAACAAAAACCCAACCACAAAGGAAATATCATATCGCATCTCCGGAAAAGGCAAGAGTTGGAGTTACGAATATGGAAAGTTGTATCCAGGGCGTTGCAACATCATCATCGACGACACTGACTCAGACCCCGACGATAGCGATGATGACTATGTTGATGAAGCTGGAGCGGATATCATGGAGTCTTCTACTGATTAAAACTTCTAGTCGACCATCATATCAGTAGTAATATTCCCCCATGTATATAGTATAGTCCGAGCACTTTTGTAACAATAGTTAGACCGATTGTATGCCCTTGTTTAAATTGATTGAAGTGATATGATTGTGTTTGTCTCATGTGCATATGGGTAGTGTTTCCCTTTAGACCTCATTCTATTCTATTTTCTCACCTTTTCTAAACCCATCAGATGCCTCCGAGACGTGACAATGGATTTGCTTTCCCACCGGAGCTCACTCAGTTGATCCAGCAGCAGAATACCTTGATGTAGCTACTAGTCCAGAATCAGAACCAAGGGAACAACAACAACAACAACAACAACAACAACAACAACAACAACCCACCACCACCACATGTTGGTCACTTAGCCCGTTTCCTAAGGCTGAATTCGCCGGTGTTATCTAGTAGCACCGAGCCGATTGTTGCAGATGATTGGCTCCGCAAGATTGGAAGGGAGCTGACCACTACAGGATGCACAGATGCGGAGAGAGTGCGTTTTGCCGCACATCGGCTTGATGGACCCACAGCATCATGGTGGGAGAATTTCACAGCCACTTACCCCATTGACACTGTTACATGGGACCAGTTTCAGCAGGCTTTCGGCACTGCCCATGTTTCAGCAGGAGCTATGAACATGAAGAAGCGTGAGTTTCACAACTTACGCTAAGGAGGACGCACAGTGGGGCAGTATGTGGATGAGTTTAGTAAGTTAGCATGTTATGCCCCGGATGACGTCGCTATAGATGCCGCTAAGCAGGAGAAGTTTCTGGAAGGACTGAATAATGAGCTAAGCATGCAGTTGATGGTGGCAACCTTCAACAACTACCAGGAGTTGGTAGACAGAGCTCTTATGATTGAAGGGAAGCAGCAGCAGATAGACAACCGCAAGAGGAAGTATGGACAAGGGAAGTACAATTCAGGAGCTCAGCAGAGGCCCCGTTTTACCCCGAACTCGGGAGGACACATTCACCATAACCATGGAGGCCATAATTCTAATGGAGGAAGTTTGCATAACCATAGTGGCCCCAAGAATGGGAATGGGAATGGAGGAAGCAATGGCCAGAACCGTTCCAACCCAGCAACGCCCGCCAAGAAGGATCGAAGTCACATTATTTGTTTCAAGTGCAGGAAGAATGGACATTATGCCACGGAGTGTTCTAAAGCAAAGAATGGAAATGGCAATGGAAGCTCTGGGAAGAAGCACAACCCTTTCAACAGGGGACAAGTGAACCACGTTAGCATGGAGGAGGTTGAAGCGCAACCCGATGCAGCTATAGGTAAGTTTTTGGCTAAGTCATTTACTGCAATCGTTATTTTTGATACTGGTGCATCGCATTCATACGTATCAAGGGGATTTGTGGATAAGTATAACTTGCCAACCCAAGCCCTTAGGTCACCCATGTTAGGAACCTCGCCAGGAACAGAGTATATGGCCAGCCTATGGTGTGATCGGTTACCATTAAGGATTGGTAACTACGTGTTCCCCTCAGACCTAATCATATTGGAGTCACAAGGACTGGATGTAATATTAGGCATGGATTGGTTATCAAAGTATGGAGGGAACATTGACTGTGCTAGTAAGTTGATTATGCTCACCACCCCAGAAGGAAGAAGGATTAAGTATGTATCCCGGCATGTGCCGAAGAGGACTCAAGTAAATTCCTTATTAGGAGTTGTATAGGAGGAAGTACCAGTGGTGAAGGACTTCCATGACGTATTTCCAGGGGAGTTGCCACGCATGCCATTGGATCGAGACATTGAGTTTTTTTATTGAACTTTTGCCAAGCACCAGGCCAATATCAAAGAGACCGTATCGGATGCCCGCACAGGATTTGGAGGGAATTAAGAAGAAGATTAAGGAGTTACTGGATAAGGGTTATATTCGCCAAAGTTCGTCACCTTGGGGATCCCCAGTACTTCTAGTGGATAAGAAGGATGGATCATTGAGGATGGTTTTTGATTATCGTGCGTTGAATGAAGTGACGATCGAGAACAAGTACCCACTACCGATGATCAATGATTTGTTTGACCAGTTGCAAGGAGCTAAAGTACTTTCTAAGATCGATCTGCGATCAGGATACCACCAGCTGAAGATTCGAGAGCAGGATATACCTAAGACAGCTTTTACCACAAGGTACGGGCTATATGAGTATATTGTTATGTCATTTGGTCTGACTAACGACCTGCATATTTCATGAACATGATGAACAGGGTATTTATGGAGTTTTTGGATAAGTTCGTCGTAGTGTTCATTGATGATGTATTGGTCTACTCGAAGAATGAAGAGGAGCATAAGGAGCATTTGCATTTGGTTTTGGAGAAGCTCAGGGAACATCACTTATACACCAAGTTCAACAAGTGTGAGTTTTGGTTGAAGAAAGTTGGATTCCTCGGACATGTTATATCCAGAGAAGGAAGAGCAGTAGACCCCACCAAGGTTGTCACTGTGACTAAATGGGTAGCACCCACGTCGGTTGGAGAGATCCGGGGTTTTCTTGGACTCATGGGATATTACCGGAGGTTCATTGAGAATTTCTCCAAGATCGCGAAGCCCATGACAGAGTTGTTGAAGAAGGACACCAAATTCAAATTGACTGAGGAATGTGAAGCCAGTTTTCAGGAGTTGAAGAAACGTTTGGTTACAGCCCCAGTGTTGATTTTCCCAGATCAACGCAAGGATTATCAAGTGTATTGTGACGCTTCTCATCGAGGACTTGGAGCAGTGCTTATGCAGGAGGGAAGAGTTGTTTCATATGCCTCACGACAGCTTAAACCACATGAGCAAAATTATGCCACACACCATTGAGTTAGCAGCCGTAGTGCATGCGTTGAAGACATGGAGACATTTTCTCATCAAAAACCATTGTGAGGCATACACGGATCACAAGAGTTTGAAGTATATCTTCACGCAGAAGGAGTTGAACCTCAGGCAGAGGAGATGGTTGGAGCTCATTAAGGATTATGATATGAAGTTGCACTATCATCCCGGAAAGGCTAACGTAGTAGCAGATGTGTTGAGTCGCAAGAGTCATGTCAATACACTCATGACCGGAGGATTACCCAAGGAGTTAGCAGAGGATCTGCGTGAGCTATGTTTGGAAATAGTTCCTAGAGGTTATGTAGCAGCGTTGGAAATTCAGTCTATTTTGATGGATAAGATCAGAGAAGCCTAGAAGACTGACAAGGAGATTGCTGAGATAAAGGAAAGGATGAGCCAAGGAAAGGCTAAAGGATTTCATGAGGATGAGCACGACACCTTATGGTTTGAGGATCGCGTATATGTGCTTAATGACCCCGAGATCAGGAAGTTGATTCTGCAGGAGGCCCATGATTCCCCGTATTCGATTCACCCGGGAAATACCAAGATGTATCTGGATTTGAAGGACAATTTTGGGTGGACCGGAATGAAGAAAGATATTGCTGAGTATGTAGCAGTATGTGATGTATGTCAGAGAGTGAAGGCAGAGCATCAGAAGCCAGCAGGATTGCTACAGCCATTGCCAATACCCGAATGGAAGTGGGACAAGCTAGGCATGGATTTTATCACGGGATTGCCCAGGACTCGTTCAGGCTATGATTCGATATGGTTTTTAGTCGATTGGTTGACGAAGCTAGCTCATTTCATCCTAGTGAAGACCACTTACACCAGTGCTAAGTTGGCAAAGATATACATGACCAGGATCGTATGTCTGCATGGAGTTCTGAGGACCATTGTATCAGATAGAGGAACTCAGTTTACCTCAAAATTTTGGAATCAGTTGCATGAGACTTTGGGTACCAGGCTAGAGTTCAGTACAGCCTTTCATCCACAGACAGATGGATAGACCAAAGAGAGTCAATCAGATTCTAGAGGACATGTTGAGAGCTTGTGCGCTAGATTATGGATCTAGTTGGGACGACAATCTGCCGTATGCAGAGTTCTCTTACAATAGTAGTTATCAAGCCAGTTTGAAGATGGCCCCTTTAGAAGCTTTGTACGGAAGGAGGTGGAGGACACCGTTGCTATGTGATGAAGTTGGAGATCGTCAGTTGTTTGGACCAGATTTGATTAAGGAGTCTGAAGAAAAAGTTAAGTTGATTCGCGATAGACTCAAGGTAGCCCAGTCCAGGCAAAAGAGCTATGCGGATTCTAAACGCAAAGAGACAGTTTACAAAGTCAGAGACAGAGTATATCTTCGTGTGTCCCCACTTCGAGGAGTTAAGCGTTTTGGAGTTAAGGGAAAGTTAGCACCACGTTTTGAGGGACCCTACAAAGTTTTGGAGCGTATGGGAGAAGTTTCTTACAAGTTGGAATTGCCGGAAGGATTGTCAGGAGTTCACGATGTGTTTCACGTTTCCCAGTTGAAGAAGTGTCACGCAGAGATGGCCGACATTCCACTGAGAGATACGGTGCCACTGGAAACGATTCAGCTGGATAGTGATTTGACTTACGAGGAGAAACCAGTGAAGATTCTCGAGTTTGCCAGCAAAGTCACATGCAGTAAGGTTATCAAGTTCTGCAAAGTTCAGTGGAGCCACCACACCGAGGATGAAGCCACCTGGGAACGAGAGGAAGACCTACGGAAGGACCACCCACACCCATTTTCTAGCCAACCCGAATCTCAAGGGCGAGATTCATCTTAAGGGGGGTAGATTTGTAACATCCCAAATTTCAATTTGGAACGTTATACATTAGGTCATCATTGCATATCATATTTTATTGCATTTTGGTTGATCCTAGAAATTCTAAGCAACTCAAGGACCCACGGAGAGAGTTGGGGATTTTATTATTTTCGTATTTGAGTTTTTCTCAAATTTTGAAAAGATGATCATTTGGTTTTAATTATTTTTTCTCTTCAAATATTTCTAATATGAAAATAAAAGAGAGGGGACAAAATGACTTCTCCAAAATAAAAGAAATATTGGAGGAAAAATATTAAAATCAAATTTTGCTTTATTTGGAGTTTTATTGCTATTTTATTTGAATTAGGAAAAAAAATGCGTTTTTCAAAATTGCATTAGAGCCCCAAATAAATGTTCACTTTGTCTGCAATATTATTAGCGGACCGTGAAAATTTATTTCAGAATTTTTGGACTCACTTTAGTATTTCTTTTATTAGTTTTTCTGCGTCAGTTTTTTTTAAAAAAATGTGCACCGACCTAACGGGCCGTGTCCGACCCGGACACCTCGCCCGGGCGGCCCTTTAAAGGCTGAGGCCTCGCCCCGCCAACCCTAGCGCCGCCGCCGCCGCTTCTCGCCGCCGCCGCCGACGCCATTCCCCGCCGCCGGAGTAGCCCCGCCGCCGACCCCGCCGCCGAGGTAGCCGCCGTCGCCGTCCGGTTTTTCTTGGAAAACCGATTGGTTTTTAAAAAAAACCTAGATCTAGTTTTATTAGATCAGTTCCGTTTTTTCGGTTTAGTTATTTAGCGGACGTTCGTCCGTACGTTCGTTTTAGCGAATGTTATTCGTCAGTTAGCCGCAGACAGCGACTATTCGTTCGTTAGCCTGTTCATCTCGTTTATTTTCCAAGGTTTTTCCGCGATTATTTTCGATCGCGATTTCTGCCCTGATCTTTGTTTTAGTTTAACTTTTCGCTCGTTTATCCAAATCGGGTGAAACAAGCGCCTAGATCTTCGTCTCGAAGCCCTCTTTCTTTTTAACCAACTTGAACAAGATTTTGGTACTGTAAAATTTCACTTTAGTCCAGATTAGTAAATGGATCTTGTTTCTTTCGTTGTTTGAGTTTCGTTGCTTCGTTTGATTTGATTCTTTTTGCAAACTGGAGTTCTTTAGTTGAACTTTCTGGTTAGATCTTATTATTTGAGTTTTACCTGTGCTTCTAGTTTGAGTGTTTATGCATGCTATTGTTTGTTTGCGATAGAATTCCCGGAGTGCGAAGCGTGCTACTACGAGTCTCTAGGTTTTGCGGATCATCAGCAAGGCACATAACACTTTGATCATATCTCTTTATTACCCAGTTTTTATGCATTAGTCTCAACCCTCAAACATTTGCATGGTTAGGATCTGAATAACATGTGGGTTGGGAAGTACATGATGAGGTAGAACCTATTGCCCTTTTATTATCAAACCTTTGGGAGTTACTTCTATGTTATGCTCAGGATTGCTATGCTATGCTCGTAGACGTGGATCGGGTGAGTGCATCCATGATAGATGTGAGTATTTTTAATTAATGGTTAACTTAAGGTGGCTACTTAAATACACATCTGGGTGGATTGGTTGAGGCACCCTAGAGTACTGATGACCCACAAGTGTAGGGGATCTATCGTAGTCCTTTCGATAAGTAAGAGTGTCGAACCCAATGAGGAGCAGAAGGAAATGATAAGCGGTTTTCAGTAAGGTTTTCTCTGCAAGCACTGAAATTGTAGGTAATAGATAGTTTTCTGATAAGATAAATAGTAACAAGCAACAAGTAAATAAAGTAAATAAAGTGCAGCAAGGTGGCCCAATCCTTTATGTAGCAAAGGATAAGCCTGGACAATTTCTAATAATGAGAAAGGAGCTCCCGAGGACACATTGGGAATTATCGTCAAGCTAGTTTTCATCACGTTCATATGATTCACGTTCGGTACTTTGATAATTTGATATGTGGGTGGACCGGTACTTGGGTACTACCCTAACTTGGACAAGCATCCCACTTATGATTAACCCCTATTGCAAGCATCGGCAACTACAAAAAGAAGTATTAAGGTAAACCTAACCACAGCATTAAGCATATGGTTCCATATCAGCCCCTAACGAAGCAACGCATAAACTAGGGTTTAAGCTTCTGTCACTCTAACAACCCATCATCTACTTATTACTTCCCCATGCCTTCCTCTAGGCCCAAATAATGGTGAAGTGTCATGTAGTTGACGTTCACATAACACCACTAGAGGAAAAGACAACATACATCTCATCAAAATATCGAACGAATACTAAATTCACATGACTACTAATAGCAAGACTTCACCCATGTCCTCAGGAACAAACGTAACTACTCACAAAGCATATTCATGTTCATAATCAGAGGAGTAATAATATGCATAAAGGATCTGAACATGTGATCTTCCACCAAGTAAACCAATTAGCATCAACTACAAGGAGTAACCAACACTACTAGCAACCAACAGGTACCAATTTGTGGTTTTGATACAAGATTGGATACAAGAGATGAAATAGGGTTTCGAGAGGAGATGGTGCTGGTGAAGATGTTGATGGAGATTGCCCCCCTCCCGATGAGAGGATCGTTGGTGATAACATTGGTGATGATTTCCCCCTCCCGGAGGGAAGTGTCCCCGGCAGAACAGCTCTGCCAGAGCCCTAGATTGATTCTACCAAGGTTCCGCCTCGTGGCGGCGGAGTTTCGTCCCGTAAGCTTGCCCCCAATTTTTTTTCCAGGGTAAAAGTGATGATATAGCAGAATATGGACGCCGTACACCCACCAAGGGCCCAGGAGATAGGGGCGCGCCCTATAGGGGGGCGCCCCCCTGTCTCCTGGACAGGGTGTGGGCCCCCTGGCCTATTTCTTTCGCTCAGAAATTCTTATTAAATCGAAAAGGTTGTTTCATGGAGTTTCAGGACTTTTGGAACTGTACAGAATAGGTTTCCAATGTTTGCTCCTTTTCCAGCCAGAATTCCAGCTGCCGGCATTCCCCCTCTTCATGATAAACCTTGTAAAATAAGAGAGAATAGCCATAAGTATTGAGATATAATGTGTAATAACAGCCCATAATGCAATAAATATAGATATAAAAGCATGATGCAAAATGGACGTATCAACTCCCCCAAGCTTAGACCTCGCTTGTCCTCAAGCGGAAGCTGAAATCGAAAAATATGTCCACATGTTTAGAGATAGAGGTGTCGATAAAAATAAAATACGGACATGAGGGCATCATGATCATTCTAATAACAGCAACATATATCGATTTTGTCATATGATTTCCTATGCTCAAGTAATAAACAATTCACAATGTCAAGTATGGTTCAAAAACTTCATTGAGAACTAACAAACTATAATCTCAGTCATTGAAGCAATTGCAATTTATCGTAACATCAGAAAGAGTCCATAATAGAGCTTTTCAGCCAGCTCACATACTCAACTATCTCGTAGTCTCCTACAATTGCTAACACTCACGCAATACTTGTGGTTATAGGGTTTCAGCTGGACACTGAGAAAGACAGGGGCTTATTGTGTTGCCTCCCAACGTATTCACCTTTAGGTGATGTAAACAATAATGGCCCATGCTAACTTACATCCAATTGGATATATATATATATATCATGATCTTTCAAACACGAGGAGCTTGCCAAGGGATAAAATGAAAAAGGGAAAGGTGAAGATCACCATGACTCAAGCATAAATTAAAAACATAAAGTAAAAGATAGGCCCTTCGCAGAGGGAAGCAGAGGTTGTCATGCGCGTTTATGGTTGATGCATAAAATCTTAGTGCAAAAGAACGTCACTTTATATTACCCCTTGTATGTGGACCTTTATTATGCAGTCTGTCGCTTTTATTACTTCCACAACAAGTTTGTACAAAGCTTATTTTCTCTGCACTAATAAGTCATACATATTTAGAGAGCAATTTTTATTGCTTGCACCGATGACAACTTACTTGAATGATCTTACTCAATCCATAGGTAGGTATGGTGGACTCTCATGGCAAAACTGGGTTTAAGGATAACTAGAAGCACAAGTAGTATCTCTACTTGGTGCAAAGAATTTGGCTAGCATGAGGTGGAAAGGCAAGCTCAACATGTTTGGAAGGTCAATGACAATATACTTTAACTGAGATGTCGGAAAACATAAACCATTACATTGTCTTCCTTGTCCAACATCAACTCCTTTAGCATGTCATACTAAATGAGTGCTTCACAATCATAAAAGATGTCCAAGATAATATATTTATATGTGAACCCCTCTTTCCTTATCACTTCCTATTAATTGCAACGATGACAAAGGCTACGTTCATCAACTCCCAACAATTTTTATGCCTCATACTTTCTATGTGTGAAGTTATCACTATCCATAAGATCAATATGAACTCTTTTATTCTTTCTACTTTCTCAAGATCATAGCAACATAGCAAAGCCCTTAACTCAACACTAGTCTTTATTATAGATAGCACACAGACTCGATTACATAAAGAGATCACAATGCAAAGCTCAAAACTACTTGATATCAAAACTTCAAACTACTAGATCAAGATACTACTAAAAGGATCGAACTAAATCAAGCGGTAAAGATAGGAGTGTGATTGTGATACGATACCGGGGCACCTCCCCCAAGCTTGGCAGTTGCCAAGGGGAGTGCCCATACCCATGTGATTATTTCCTCGGAGGTGGTGAAGTAGGGGTTGTTGCATTTTTCTTCTCTAGCTTGCGTCTGAGGCTAAAATTTTCTTCCCTCAGATCCTCATTCTCGAGCTCAAGTTTCATTATCTTTTTGCATAGTGTTGCCTTGCTGTCCTGCAAAAAACATGGTGGGATAGATTGGACCTTAGGGAGGCTTGACTTCTTGAACTCCACATGCATATCACCAGGTTGAGGTAGTGGATAGTCTTCTTCATCGGAGCTTGTCTCCTCCTTCCCCCTTGGATCATGGTCTTCTTCTTCCTCCGTGGTCCAGCCATAATGTTCCACATCCCCATATACTTTTGGGTTTGCGTTATAATCATCCATGTAGCTCTCCCCCTACGAATCTTGGGACGACATCTTGCTTTATTCTGCAACAGGAACAGCTCGAAACAAAAACAGAGGATATTTGTGTGATACGGTGGTCAAAACCTTCGGGAGTATATATAATGAATTTTTACCGATCAAAATACGTAACGTGCAAGAAAACAGAGTCCGGGAGGCACACGAGGTGCCCATGAGACAGGGGCGCGCGCCCTCCTCTCTCGTGGGAGCCTCGTGTCCCTTTGGGACTACTTCTTTCTTCCTAAAATTCTTAAATAATCCAAAACTGATAAAAATTGCCATTAGAGTTGTTTTGGAGTCGGTTTACTTACTGTACCACATACCTATGCCTTTTCGGAGTCTGGAATGTTCTGGAAAGTGTCCCTTATGTATTCCTCAGGGGTTACGGTTTCAATAATATTAGTTTCAACATTGATAGGATTACCTGAAATATAATGTTTAATTCTTTGACCGTTTACCACCCTCGGGTTTGTGCCTTCGAAGTTGTTGATTTTTATAGCACCAGAACGATAGACCTCCTCGATAACGTAGGGACCTTCCCATTTTGAGAGAAGTTTTCCTGCAAAAAATCTTAACGAGAGTTGAATAATAACACATAATCTCCTACGTTAAACTCACGCTTTTGTATCCTCTTATCATGCCAACATTTGACCTTTTCTTTGAATAGCTTGGCATTCTCATATGCCTGGGTTCTCCATTCAGCAAGTGAGCTAATATCAAATAACCTCTTCTCACAGGCAAGTTTGAAATCATAATTGAGCTCTTTCATAGCCCAATATGCTCTATGTTCAAGTTCAAGAGGTAAATGACATGCTTTTCCATAAACCATCTTATAAGGACTAAGGAGACATACCCATAGGATTTTTGTATGCAGTTCTATAGGCCCATAATGCATCATCAAGTTTTTTGGACCAATTCTTTCTAGATCTATTCACAGTCTTTTGCAAAATTAATTTGAGCTCTCTATTGCTCAACTCTACTTGACACTAGACTGCGGGTGATAAGGAGATGCTATTCTATGATTGACATCATACTTAGCAAGCATCTTACTGAAAGCACCATGAATAAAATGTGAACCAGCATCAGTCATAAGATATCTAGGGACTCCAAACCTCGGAAAAATAACTTCTTTAAGCATTTTAATAGAAGTGTTATGATCAGCACTACTAGTTGGAATAGCTTCTACCCACTTAGTAGCGTAATCAAAAGCAACTAAAATATGTGTATAACCATTAGAGGAAGGAAAAGGTCCCATATAATCAAAGCCCCAAACATCAAACGGTTCAATAACAAGAGAGTAATTCATAGGCATTTCTTGACGTCTACTAATGTTACCTATTCTTTGACATTCATCACAGGATAAGACAAACTTACGAGCATCTTTGAAGAGAGTAGGCCAATAAAAACCAGACTGTAGTACCTTGTGTGTAGTTCTATCTCCAGCGTGGTATCCTCCATAAGATTCAAAGTGACACTTGTGTAGGATCTGTTCCTATTCATGCTCAGGCACACAACGTCTAATAATACCATCTACTCCTTCTTTATAAAGGTGTGGATCATCCCAGAAGTAATGTCTTAAATCATAAAAGAACTTTTTATTTTGCTGGTATGTGAAACTAGGCGGTATATATTTAGCAACAATGTAATTAGCATAATCAGCATACCAAGGAGCAGTACGAGAAGCATTGACGACCGCTAATTTTTCATCAGGAAAGCTATCATTAATAGGCAGTGGGTCATCAAGAACATTCTCTAACCTAGACAAGTTATCTGCAACGGGGTTCTCAGCTCCCTTTCTATCAATAATATGCAAGTCAAATTCTTGGAGCAAGAGAACCCATCTAATGAATCTATGCTTAGCATCTTTCTTTTCCATAAGATATTTAATAGCAGCATGATCAGTGTGAATAGTAACTTTGGAATCAACAATATAAGGTCTAAACTTATCACATGCAAACACAACTGCTAAGAACTCTTTTTCAGTAGTAGCATAATTTCTCTGGGCGGTATCAAGAGTCTTACTAGCTTACTGGATAACATTTAATTTCTTATCGACTCTTTGCCCTAAAACAACACCTACAACATAATCACTAGCATCGGACATAATTTCAAAAGGTAAATTCCAATCAGGCGGCTGAACAATAGGTGCAGTGATCAAAGCTTTCTTAAGTACTTCAAATGCTTCTACACAATCATCATCAAATACAAAAGGAATATCTTTTTGCAATAAATTAGTCAGAGTCCTAGAGATTTTAGAAAAGTCCTTAATGAACCTCCTATAAAAACTGGCGTGACCAAGGAAACTTCTTATACCTTTTATGTCCTTGGGACATGGCATCTTTTCAATAGCATCAAACTTGGCTTTATCAACTTCAATACCTCTCTCGGAGATCTTGTGCCCCAAGACAATGCCTTCATTAACCATAAAGTGACACTTTTCCCAATTCAGGACGAGACTAGTGTCTTCGCATCTGTGCAAAACTCGATCAAGGTTGCTCAAACAATCATCAAAAGAGGATCCATAGACTAAGAATTCATCCATGAATACCTCACAAATTTTTCACAAAAATCATAGAATATAGCCATCATGCATCTTTGAAAGGTAACAGGTGAATTACATAAACCAAAAGGCATACGTCTATAAGCAAAAGTACCAAAAAGGCAAGTAAAAGTAGTTTTAGATTGATCCTTCGCTGACACGGGTATCTGAGAGAAGCCAGAATAACCATCTAGAAAGCAAAAATGTGTGTGTTTGGATAGCCTTTCTAGCATTTGATCAATAAAAGGTAAAGGGTAATGATCTTTCTTAGTAGCTTTATTTAACTTGTGGAAATCAATTACCATCCTATAACTTGTAATAATTATTTACGGGATCAATTCATCTTTACCATTAGGAACAACAGTAATACCTCCCTTTTTAGGGACACAATGGACAGGGCTTACCCATTCAATATCAGCAACTGGATAAATAATACCTGCCTCAAGGAGCTTAAGTATCTCCTTTCTTACCACTTCTTTCATCTTGGGATTTAATCGTCTTTGAGGATCTCTAATTGGTTTGGCATCTTTCTCCACTGAAATTTTGTGTTGACATAATGTGGGACTAATGCCCTTAAGGTCATCCAAAGTATATCCAATAGCAGCTCGGTGCTTCTTCAGAGTTTCCAATAATCTTTCTTCTTCTTTCTTTGAAAGGTTAGCGCTAATAATAACAGGATATATTTCTTTTTCATCAAGATAAGCATACTTAAGATTATTAGGTCATGGTTTGAGTTCAAACATGGGATCACCCTTGGGTGGAGGGGGATCCCCAAGAATTTCAACGGGAAGGTTATGTTTCAGCATAAGTTCCTGTTTAAGGAACACTTCATCTATTTCTTCCCTTTCCTTCATAAACATATCATTTTCATGGTCTAGCAAATATTGTTCTAACGGATCAGTTGGAGGAACAGCAATGGGAGCAAGACCAATAATCTCATCCTTACTAGGTGGTTCCCTTTCATGAGGTTGTCTACTAAACTAAACGAAATTAAATTCATGAGACATACCATCTATGCCAATAGTGACAATATTCTTTTCACAATTAATCTTAGCACTAGCAGTATTCAAGAAGGGTCTACCAAAAATAATGGGACAAAAATCATCTTGTGGGGAACCAAGAACAAGAAAATCAACAGGGTATTTAACCTTCCCACACAAAACTTCAACATCTCTATGTCACATCCCTAGTTCTGGT
Source organism: Triticum dicoccoides (assembly GCF_002162155.2). Taxonomy (NCBI): domain Eukaryota; kingdom Viridiplantae; phylum Streptophyta; class Magnoliopsida; order Poales; family Poaceae; genus Triticum; species Triticum dicoccoides. The sequence goes on along the minus strand of NC_041391.1, from coordinate 433,454,071 downwards.
TTGCTCTGGGTTAGCTAGTCTTGTGCTGCATCATGTTTAAGTTTCTCTTAAACCTGAAATGGGGATCAACAAACCCCAGCACCCCCCCCCCTGAAAATACCAGGTTCAACTAAAAAACATTTCAATGAACCCAAAATGCCCTTCACAAAAGTTCATCTTTTTTGAATTGGTCTAGAACCTCTCCCAAAAATGGTGCACATTTTTCTAGGCCATTTTGGATTTTTGAATTAAATCATATGCTATTTGCGGTTGGGCATTTAACTGCTATATATTATTTTAAGTGCTCAATTAATTCTGAACTTAAGTGTGGGCTCTTAGGAATAATTCTAACAGAGCCCACAACTATTTTCAGGATTTTTGGATGTATTTTTAATAAAGCTCAGAAGCTACAGAAAAATAGAAACCAAAATTTAATTAGAAGAGAGAGAGAGAGAGAGAGAGAGAGAGAGAGGCCACGGGCCACTTACCTGGATGGGCCGGCCTACCTGGCCCGTTCCAGTCATCACCTACCTCTGCCAGTAGGCAGAGGAGGGAGACAGCGCACGCACGCGCGAGGCGCCACGCCTCCTCCCTGCTCGCCTGCCTCACCGAGGCGCCTCGAAGCCCCTCCTCGGCGCCGCTCTGGACCCCCTGGCCTCCTCACTCTCCCCCTTCGTCTCTCCCTCGTCTCTCCCTCTCTGGTTCTCTCCCCGCAGCCGCCCGAGAATGTCGTCGTCGCACCGACGAGCACCACCGCGGCCATCGTGCACCCCTCACCCTTCCGCCGAGTCCAGAAGCACCGACGAAACCTCCCCGTCCTCCCAATCGAGCTACGAGACGCCAGGAGGCCCTGCTTCATCGCCATCGCGGTCATCTTCAACCTCGGGCACCCGAGCCCCTCGCCGTCGATTCGCGCCATCAAGGACGTCCCCGAGCCCACTGACCTACTGCGCTGCCTCCCTGTGAGCTCCTGACTCATCTCCCCCTAGCCCCGCCGTATTTTCCTTCCTCTAACCGCGCCAACCGCCGGAGCCGTGAGCTCCTCGCCGCTGGCCTCGATGCCGTCGTGGCCACAGCCGCCGCCGCTTGCATCCAAGCACTGGAACGTGCTCGGGACCTCCCAAGAAACCCAACACCACCATCCAAGCCTCCCTCTGTGCACCCTAGCCTCGTCCTGCTCGAGCCCGTAGCTCCAGCGGCAGCCAAAGTGCTCTCTGTCGGCGAACCAGGCCACCCCGCGACCTTCTGACACCTCCCCTGGATGCGGGAGACCACAAGCTTTCCTCCCGTGCCCTCGGTGCGTCCAGCCCTGGCTGGAAACGGCCAGCCGGTGATCACCGCCGCGCCGGATTAGCGCCGCCAGTTAGCCACTGGTTAACTCCACCATTAGCACTAACTAACCCCCCCCTCAACTGAGTCAACGTGGGGTTAAACCGTAGTTTATCACTGTCTCAATGACATGCTGGTCCCACGCATCAGGTTTGACCATGTTGACTTGCTGACATCATTGTGACGTCATGCTGACAAAGTGAACTATTTTCTGGAATTAGTTTAATTCTAAATAATCCAGGAAATTCCAAAAAATGTTATAAACTTCTAAAATTCATAGAAATTCAACCGTAACTCCAAATTGAATAAGTTATATATGAAAAATGATCAGAAAAATCCAATATATCCATCTGTACTGGTTTCATGCATGTTTAGACAACTTAACCTTTCTGTTTAGTGCAAAACATGATAAGCACTATTTAAATTCATAAGATGAGTTTGGGGTTGAACCATTGGTTCAAAATGACTCAAACCCATCTAGTTTTAGTTGCATTAGCCCAACACACTCATTTTGCCATGTCATGATCATGCATCATATTGTGCATTGCATTGATTGTGCTTCCTTCTCCGTTGCCGGTAATTGTCCCCTCTCGATAGACGTGGTTTCGACGATGAGTTCGATGACATTGATGAAGAGCTATACTATCTTCAGAAGTGCTAGGCAAGCAAAACCCCCTTGTTCATTCCGATACAATCCCACTCTCTCGCTCCTGCTCTCTTTTACTGCATTCGGACAACAACGATTCAACTGTTACTTGCTGCGGTAGTTGAACCCCTTTATCCTCTGCATGACCTGTCATTGCCATAGTAAATAGATGAAACCCACTAGCATGAGTAGGAGTTGTTTGAGCCCTGATGTGCCTAATCATTCATGCTTGTTTTGTCATGCCTGCTACTGCTTAGAGTTTAGTCAGGTCTGATTCATCGGGGATGAATTGGAATGTTGTGAACATGTCCTACTGTGTGTGAGCTAAGTGTGTGAACACGATTTGGTAAAGGTAGCGATGAGAGGCCATGTAGGAGTACATGGTGGGTTGTCTCATTGAAACCGTCCTCAGGAACTGAGTTCTGTGTTTGTGATCCATGAACAGTTACTACCACACATTGGGTTCCGGTAACTCGACCCCTCTCGACTTATTAATCAACATGATCTCTATCCAGGAGTTGCAAATAGTTTTTGGTGTTTGTAGGTAGTGTTAGTAGTCTACCAAGTGGCACCCGGTAGAGGTGGGCTTGGGACAGACTAGGCACAGTGGCATGGTGTACAAAGTGGCGCCCGGATGGTGGGCTTGGGAACCCTGCTCACATTGTTTGGGGTCGTGAGCGACACCCCGGCCGGATCTCCTTGCGGATGGAACCCGAATAGGCGATAAACATGGACAAGAGACTTGTGTGGTTAGTCAGGTCATGGCCGACTCCCTCGCCAGGCTTCCGCTTGAAGGTTGCCGAGATACATGACGTGTACATGGCGGTAAGTGGCGAGAGCATGTGTGAAGAAATACACCCCTGCAGGGTTATCATTATCTATTCAAATAGCCGTGTCCACGGTAAAGGACTTCTAGGTTGCCTATACAGTTCATAGACAAGTGAAAGTGGATACTCTAAAATGCGCAAGATAAGCTTGAGTGATATGGATGGCGTTCTCGTAGGAAGACGGGAGCGAATCCACAGTGGTGTATTGGTTGGTGAATATGTGGACTCGTGTGCGCCACCTCAAAAGAGTTATTTGCAGTCGTAGTTCAGGATAGCCACCGAGTCAAAGCTGGCTTGCTGCAGTTAAACCCCACCACCCCTTTGTTGATAATGATGCATATGTAGTTAGTTCTGATGTAAGTCTTGCTGGGTACATTTGTACTCACGTTTTCCTATTTTATGTTTTTGCAGAGAGACTTCAGTCTCGCTAGTAGTTCCGCATGAACTTCGATGTTTAGCTTGTTACCTCAGCTACGATCTTGTGCCCTCAGCAGGATCTGGTAGATAGTCAGGCTTCTCAACCTTTTTCATTTGTAGATGTCTGTATTCAGACATGTTAAGCTTCCGCTTGTGCTTTGACTTGTATGCTCTGAGTGTTGGGTCATGAGACCCATGTTTGTAATATCTCGCTCCTCGGAGCCTATTGAATAAAATACTTGAGTTGTAGAGTCATGTTGTGATGCCATGTTGTATTTGCACATATCGAGCATATTGTGTGTATGTTATTGAAATGCTTGGTATGTGTGGGATCTGACTATCTAGTTGTTTATCCTTGGTAGCCTCTCTTACCGGGAAATGTCTCCTAGTGCTTCCACTGAGCCCTGGTAGCTTGCTACTGCTCCGGAACACTTAGGCTGGCCGGCATGTGTCCTTCTTTGTTCCTGTGTCTGTCCCTTCGGGGAAATGTCACGCGGTGTCTACCGGAGTCCTGTTAGCCTGCTACAGCTTGGTTTACCGGAGTCCTGCTAGCCCAGTTGCTACAGCCTGGATTCACTCGTTGATGACCGACACGTTCGTTGCTGGGTCATGTATGCCTGTCCCTGTAAGTTAGTGCCACTTTGGGTTCACGACTAGTCATGTCAGCCCGGGCTCCTTGTCATGTGGATGCTAGCGACACTATCATATATGTGTGCCAAAAGGCGCAAACGGTCCCGGGCCTGGTAAGGCGACACCCGTGGGAATACCGTGCGTGAGGCCGCAAAGTGATATGAGGTGTTACGTGCTAGGTCGGTGTGTCATTGAGTCGGGGTCCTGACAGCTTTGGTATCAGAGTTTGACTGCCTGTAGGATTACCAAGCCAAACTGGTCGAAGTTGAGTCTAGAAATTCTTTAGTTATATAAGGGAATTGATTGTGGGATGGAACGTAAGGCTCTTTTTACTCCTTATACCTCATGCCCTCTGATCCGAGTCATCTTATCTTTCCTACGGGGTTAAGAAACTAGGCTTTCTCTTCTTTCTATCAGGATCACGTGTTACTAATATGTAGACTAATATGATTGTTGGACTTAAGCCCAGGTTCAGTTCCTACTACTTCTGTATGTTAACTGTTGATCTCGAAACCTTGATATTGTGCTTCTGAGTGGCTATGCCACCATTTTTGTAGCATGTCTCCAATATTTTTGTGCATTTACAATCGTTATGCTATCTGAGTCATCCCAGGTTTCTAAATAGTCTGATGCATTTGCAAATCCCTTCTTCCATTTCCGATGTCCTTGTGGGCTAGATTAAGCACGCTATACTGTTTGTTGAGGTACTCCATTGCCTTGACATATATGTTGGAGCTAGTATTATGACCCTAGGCATCCTAGAGAACCACTCAGTAATCTAGCAATGCTTTGTATCCCCAGTGTGATGATTCTGGCCACCATTCTCGAAAGCATCCCATGATGCCACTTAGTATGTAGGTATTCTACTTCTGGGTTTCTGAACCCGAGATTCACCCTACCTACTTCATGTTTATAGTGTTTGCTAGTTCCTTTAGGTTATTAGTAACCTTTGCGTTAATCCTTGAGGTACGTGGTAAATCCTTCTTCCAATTCCATGAACCAATATGGCAGAAGTTCCTCGCAGAACCGAAAGATTACAACCAGAGTGCTCTTGACGAGTTCTCGATTCTATGTTGTGACTCTGTCAGTTCTACCTTCTCTGCATGGGTTATCCGGAAGAAACCTGTTGAACTTGGTTCGACATACTAATCTATGCATCCACAACTCAGAAAGTTATATGTTCATTTGAGTTGTCCCTCTTTATTGTATTCCGACCCTTGTCTATCAGTTGACAGTCAAGAGTATGCGTGCATTCATTCATCGATGCTATTACTCTTGTGGTCCGTCAAGCCATTCTATTCGGGATGACTAGGAGAATCAAACTCCAGTATCTCATCCATTTCCAGGATTGGATCAAAGTAGTTGTACTTCGCAGATCAAAATGCCAATCCAGCTTTTGTTCGGTTCTACCTTGGAGTATTACCATATTTAAATCAAGAATTTCATGGGAATTGCACACCATCATATGAACTCTTGATACAGTGACACTCTCTCCATCAATATTCATTCATCGGTTTCCGTGCTGTTGCAACCGAAATGTCGACAAGTGAATCGTGATGTGTGAAATCAATACTCCTAGCAACTCTGTTGCTCGGTAGCTAAAGGACAATAATTTCATCCTTAGCATGTTGGTTATTGAATCACCATCCTAAGGTTGGTCCTGCTACCTAGTCCTTATTCCCGGTGCACTTCCTGGTCAATGAGTTAGGATAGTGTCAATCCTTGCTTATTCAATCATATCGTCTTGCTTGAGAAGCAAGACTGTCCCGAGCTTAGTAACATATCGGTGGTTCGTGATTTTCTGAATATTTTCTCGGAAGTATCACCAGGTTGTCACCTGACCGCTATGTTGAGTTCGTGAACATGTTGGTTTTCTTATAAACCACCCCTTCTCCAAGAATCTGTGTTGGATACCCCTGAGCTAGTTGGTTAAGCTGAACAGCAACTTGGAGAGTTGGAAGATAAAAGCTTGCCCAACTTAGTTCATTTCCAAAGGGATATCTTGTGTTTGTGTGTTTGTTGTAGAAAGATGATTTCTTCATCGATTGATCCTCATGATCAGTTGTTGAACCTATCGCCTTGCCCAAACCTTGATTTGAGTGTGGGCCATCGTCAAATCAAATAAGAACCAATGATATTCATAATGTTTTCTTACTCGTGGTTGATCCCTTGAGCATACACCATTATATCTTTTGGGTCTGACCAATGCTATCACATTGTTCACATAATTGTGGAACTCCACTTATATGGAAACATAGATGAGTTGTTGTTGAGCCCATCAACAACATTGTTATCTTCTCCATGATCCGTGTTGAACATCCAGCTAGTGTTGGAAACTTGTGTAAACATTTCTTCATGTTTCGTTCATGAAGCATATGTTCGGATGAAAGTAGTGACTACCTCTGATTCACGTGTATTTGGTGAAAGTTGCCGCCGTGAATTCAAGAAAGTTTGTTTTGCCTCCTTTGGAATCATCCCAAATCAGTCATGCATACGTGCGAAGTATTCTGTGGTTTGGAGACTTGCAACCTTCATTCTATATGTGTCCCTAGCACATCAAGCCACTGATTGATTTGTTCAAGGATGAGAAGTTCAAATGCTATTCCCTAAGGGCCCAGAAGGACATGCACAAGACTTCGTTATTTCAATGATGGTTCCCCACCTGAACTCGGTAGTGTTTTACTATAAGACTACTACATGGTCATGCTTGTCTTGGACGGCGTGTTCACAGGTTTGTAGCAAAACCAGCTCATGTTTTGGAGCTTGCTATCATAGTTCATTTCCCAAGAATCTCGCAACGTCATCTCATCGGTTTGTGTTGCAAACTTTCTTTTCCAGACATGCTGTCTGAAATATCCTGTTACCAACCAGATCTGAATCTCAGGCAGATATGATGGTTGGAACTTTTCTAGGATCTATGATGAAGGTCCCGACAAGGTTGATGTTCTGACCGACGCACCTAGCCGGAAGATCTGTCATTGTAGTAACTTTGACCATGTTTCCATGAGTATTTCGTGCGACTTATTCTAGAAGTTGTTCCTTAGGGATCCTTGTGCTCTCAGTTTCCTCAATGATTCTATAACCATTCAAACATTGGAAACACTCTCGATGTTGAGTTTTCCCCAGTTACCAGGATCATTCCCAACATTTCCATTTTGTTCCCAGCTTGCACCCCAGTAATTGTTGTCCAGGATCATCTTCAAAAGTGCGCTTACCATGGGTCCCATCCATCTCCGATGATAAGCAAAATCATCCATTACGTTGTCTTCAACAAGGAAGTCCACATCGTCCACCCTAGCCCGAGTATGTCATTCTTTCGAACTCCTTCAAACGATCCTTTATGAATTGCCTCAGGCTGGTATGAAGAGTTTCGGTGATCTATGGATCAAAGGTAATTCTTTTTGCCACTTAAGGGATGATCCTATGAGTCACCTCCTCTAAGATGTCCCGTTATGGTATCATGGCAATTCAATTCCTCGCTGTGTTGACAACTATTCACCACCTTCTCAAGTGTGAAATTGTTGTCTACCTAGTGAACCTCCATCATCTGTTTCACTCCATCCCTTTGGATATGTACCTCGTGTCTCAGCTCGAGAGATGTTGCTATGTCTCACTCCGTGAGTTAATCCTGAGTTGTTCGATCTTCGAGAAGATCGATCCCTCTAGAGTTTTTCCTTTCCTCCTGTTGTCATGTTGGTTGAAGTTCTCAGAGCAAGACGTCGAGACAAAGGTGATGACCGAATCAACGCTCTTATGAAGTACAACCTGGATCGTGAAGATTGTGCTAGCTTCGTGTTCCCTTCTGTCTGCTTACCCTACATCTTGAATCTCGGGACGAGATTCTTGCTTAGTGGGGGTGAGTTGTCACATCCCTAGTTCTGGTTTGCTCTGGGTTAGCTAGTCTTGAGTTGCATCATGTTTAAGTTTCTCTTAAACCTGAAATGGGGATCAACAAACCCCAGCACCCCCCCCCGTGAAAATACCAGGTTCAACTGAAAAACATTTCAATGAACCCAAAATGCCCTTCACAGAAGTTCATCATTTTTGAATTGGTCTAGAACCTCTCCCAAAAATAGTGCACATTTTTCTAGGCCATTTTGGATTTTTGAATTAAATCATATGCTATTTGCGGTTAGGAATTTAACTGCTATATATTATTTTAAGTGCTTAGTTAATTCTGAACTTAAGCGTGGGCTGTTAGGAATAATTCTAACATAGCCCACAACTATTTTTAGGATTTCTGGAAACGTTTTGGTATTTTTAATAAAGCTCAGAAGTTACAGAAAAATAGAAAACAGAATTTAATTACAAGAGAGAGAGAGAGAGAGAGGAAGGCCACGGGCCACTTACCTGGCTGGGCCGGCCTACCTGGCCCGTGCCAGTCATCACCTACCTCTACCAGTAGGCACAGGAGGAAGACAGCGCACGCACGCGCGAGGCGCCACGTCTCCTCCCTGCTCGCCTGCCTCACCAAGGCGCCTCGAAGCCCCTCCTCAGCGCTGCTCTAGACCCCGTGACCTCCTCACTCTCCCCCTTCGTCTCTCCCTCTCTAGTTCTCTCCCCGCAGCCGCCCGAGAACGCCGTCGTCGCGCCGACGAGCACCACCGCGGCCATCGTGCACCCCTCACCCTTGCGCCGAGTCCAGAAGCACCGCCGAAACCTCCCCGTCCTCCCAATCGAGCTACGAGACGCCAGGAGGCCCTGCTTCATTGCCATTGCGGTCATCTTCAACCTCGGGCACCCGAGCCCTTCGTCGTTGATTCGCGCTGTCAAGGACGTCCCCGAGCCCACTGACCTATTGCGCCCCCTCCCTGTGAGCTCCTGACTCATCTCCCCCTAGCCCCGCCGTATTTTTCTTCCTCTAACCGCGCCAACCGCCGGAGCTGTGAGCTCCTCGCCGCTGGCTGCTACCTCTTGAGCACTACGTTGGATTTCCCCGAAGTAGCGTAAGTATTTTCCTCAGTTTTTGAGAACCAAGGTATCAATCCAGTAGGAGACCACGCACAAGTCCCTCGTACCTACACAAAACGATAGCAACTTGCAACCAACGCTTAGGGGTTGTCAATCCCTTCACGATCACTTACGAGAGTGAGATCTGATAGAGATAATATTTTTGGTATTTTTGATAGATAGATGCAAAGTAAAAAGTAAAAGGCAAAGTAAAAACAAAGAAAGTAAATAAAGTGATATAGATTGATATGATGAGAATAGACCCGCGGGCCATAGGTTTCACTAGTGGCTACTCTCAAGACATAAGTATTCTATGGTGGGTGAACAAATTACTGTTGAGCAATTGAAAGAATTGAGCATAGTTATGAATATATCTAGGCAATGATCATGTACATAGGCATCACGTCCAAAACAAGTATATCGAAACGATTCTGCATCTACTACTATTACTCCACTCATCGACCGCTATCCAGCATGCATCTAGAGTATTAAGTAAAAACAGAGTAACGGCGTAAGCAAGATGACATGATGTAGAGGGATAAATTCATGCAATATGATAAAAAAAACCATCTTGTTATCCTCGATGGCAACAATACAATATGTGCCTTGCTGCCCCTTCTGTCACTGGGTAAGGACACCGCAAGATTGAACCCAAAGCTAAGCACTTCTCCCATTGCAAGAACTACAAATCTAGTTGGCCAAACCAAAAAGGATAATTCGAAGAGACTTGCAAAGATAACTCAATCATACATAAAAGAATTCAGAGAAGAATCAAATATTTTCCATACATAATACTGGATCATAAACCCACAATTCATCGATCTCAACAAACACACCGCAAAAAGAAGATTACATCGAATAGATCTCCACGAGAGAGGGGGAGAACATTGTATTGAGATCCAAAAAGAGAGAAGAAGCCATCTAGCTACTAGCTATGGACCCGAAGGTCTGAAGTAAACTACTCACACTTCATCGGAGGGGCTATGGTGATGATGTAGAAGCCCTCCATGGTGGATGCCCCCTCCGGCGAAGCTCCGGAACAGGCCCCAAGATGGGATCTCATGGATACAGAAGGTTGCGGCGGTGGAATTAGGTTTTTGGCTCCTGTTCTAATCGTTCGGGGATACGTAGGTATATATAGGAGGAAGGAGTACGTCGGTGGAGCTCCGAGGGGCCCACGAGGTAGGGGGCATGCCTAGGGGGGCGCTCTCCACCCTCGTGACCTCCTTGGGCACTGCTTGGAGTAGGGTCCAAGTCTCCTAGATCATGTTCGGTTGGAAAATCACGATCCCGAAGGTTTCATTCCGTTTGGACTCCGTTTGATATTCTGTTTCTTCGAAATACTGAAAAAGGCAAAAAAAAACATCAATTCTGGGCTGGGCCTCCGGTTAGTAGGTTAGTCCCAAAAGTAATATAAAAGTGGAAAATAAAGCCCAATATAGTCCAAAACAGTAGATAAAGTAGCATGGAGCGATCAAAAAGTATAGATACGTTGGAGACGTATCAGGCATCCCCAAGCTTAATTCCTGCTCGTCCTCGAGTAGGTAAATGATAAAAAAGAATTTTTGATGCGGAGTGATACTTTGGCATAATTTCAATGTAAATCTTCTTAATTGTGATATGAATATTCAGATCCGAAAGATTCAAGACAAAAGTTCATATTGCCACAAAAATAATAATACTTCAAGCATACTAATCAAAGCAATCATGTCTTCTCAAAATAACATGGCAATAGAAAGTTCATCCCTACAAAATCATATAGTTAGGCTATGCTTCATTTTCGTCACACAAAGATCTTCCCAACTTCTATACCCCCGATGACAAGCCAAGCAATTGTTTCATACTTAAATAATCTCAAACATTTTTAACCTTCATGCAATACATGAGCATGAGCCATGGATATAGCATTATGGGTGGAATAGAATATGATGATGGGGATTGTGTGGAGAAGACAAAAAAGGAGAAAGTCTCACATTGACGAGGCTAATCAATGGGCTATGGAGATGCCCATCAATTGATGTCAACATGAGGAGTAGGGATTGCCATGCAACGGATGCACTAGAGCTATGAATGCTCAAAAAAAAGAAAACTAGTGGGTGTGCATCCAACTCGCTTGCTCACGAAGACCTAGGGCATTTGAGGAAGCCCATCATAGGAATATACAAGCTAAGTTCTATAATGAAAAATTCCCACTAGTCTAAAAAGACAACTTATGAGACTCACTACATGAGGAACAAGGTGCTACTTTGAAGCACAATATATGAGACTCACTACATGAAGAACAAGGTGCTACTTTGAAGCACAAGTGTGGAAAAAGAGATAGTAGCATTGCCCTTTTTTATTTTCTTTTTTGGGCCTTTTTTTGGCCTTTCTCTTTTATATATATATTTTATTTGGGCAATTCTCTAATAATGATGATCATCACACTTTTATTGATTACAACACAATGATTACAACTCGAAACTTAGAACAAGATATGACTCTATATGAATGCCTCCGGCGGTGTACTGGGATGGTGCAATGAATCAAGAGTGACATGTATGGAAAATAATGCACGGTGGCTTTGCCACAAATACGGTGTCAACTACAAGATCATGCAATGGCAATATGACAAAAGTAATGCATGTCATGATGATGATGGTGGAAGTTGCATGGCAATATATCTCGGAATGGCTATGGAAATGCCATGATAGGTAGGTATGATGGCTGTTTTGAGGAAAATATAAGGAGGTTTATGTGTGATAGAGTATATCGTATCATGGGGTTTGGATACACCGGCGAAGTTTGCGCCAACTCTCAAGGTAAGAAAGGGCAATGCACGGTACCTAAGAGGCTAGCAAAGGTGGAAAGGTGAGAGTGCGTATAATCCATGGACTCAACATTAGTCAAAAAAACTCATATACTTATTGCAAAAATTTAGAAGTCATCAAAAATTCAAGTACTACGCGCATGCTCCTAGGGGGATAGATTGGTAGGAAAAGACCATCGCTCGTCTCCGACCGCCACTCATAAGGATGCACAAGCCAGGTACACTTCATGTTTCAAATTTCTTACACAACTTTAACCATACGTGCATGCTACGGGACTTGCAAACTTCGACACAAGTATTTCTCAAATTCATAATCACCCACTAGAACGACTTTGATATTATCACCTCCATATCTCAAAACAATTATCAAGCATCAAACTTATCTTAGTATTCAATTCACTCAAAAGAAAGTTTCACATATTTTGAACACCAAGTATATTAACATTAAGCAAATTACCATGCTATTAAAGACTATCAAAATAATCTAAGTGAAGCATGAGAGATCAATAGTTTCTTTAAAACAAATCCACCACCATGCTCTAAAAGATCTAAGTGAAGTACTAGAGCAAAAATTATCACGCTCAAAAGATATAAGTGAAGCACTATGAGCAAAACTATCAAGCTCAAACGATATAAGTGAAGCACATAGAGTATTCTAACAAATTCCAATTCATGTATGGCTCTCTCAAAAGATGTGTACAGCAAGGATGATTGTGGTAGACTAACAAGCAAAGACACAAATAATACAAGACGCTCCAAGCAAAACACATATCATGTTGGTGAATAAAAATATAGCTTCAAGTAAATTACCGATGGAAGTGGACGAAAGAGGGGATGCCTTCCGGGGCATCCCCAAGCTTTGACTTTTTGGTGTCCTTGGATTATCTTCGGGGTGCCATGGGCATCCCCAAGCTTAGGATCTTGCCACTCCTTGTTCCATAATCCATCAAAAGAATTCACCCAAAACTTGAAAACTTCACAACACAAAACTCAACAGAAATCTCGTGAGCTCCGTTAGAGAAAGAAACCAAAAGACTAATTCAAGGTACTGTAATGAACTCATTCTTTATTTATATTGGTGTTAAACCTACTGTATTCCAACTTCTCTATGGTTTATAAACTAATTTACTAGCCATAGATTCATCAAAATAAGCAAACAACACACGAAAAACAGAATCTGTCAAAAACATAACAGTCTGTAGAAATCTGTGACTAACGCAAACTTATGGAACTCTAAAAATTCTACCAAAATAAGAAGTCCTGGACAATTTGTTTATTGATCAGCATAAAAAAGAATCAACAAAATCACGTTCCTGTGATTTATCATAATTAAATTCATGCGCGCAAAGTTTCTGTTTTTCAGCAGAATCAAATCAACTATCATCGTAGGTTATCCTATAGGTTCTACTTGGCACAAACACTAATTAAAACATAAAACCACATCCAAAAAGAAGGTAGATGGATTATTTATTCCTAAACAGAAGCTAAAACAAAAAACACAAAATAAAATTGGGTTGCCTCCCAACAAGCGCTATCGTTTAACGCCCCTAGCTAGGCATAAAAGCAAGGATAGATCTAGGTATTGCCATCTTTGATTTTCATTTTTTTGGCAGAGTCATGCTCGAATATGGGAGGTTCTTTCCGCTTCCCTTCATATTCAGAAATTTTTATATCTAAAGAATCCAACCACTTATTACAAAGAGTAATCAACATATTCATGCAGTGAAGATTTTCGCTAACACTTTTAAGAGGCTCAAGAGATTTTTGTAAAAAAATTGTTACTTCGCAAATCTTCTCAAACACTTGGGTTTCTTCATGGGTAGGATGAGATCCTCCCTTTTGGGGTAGTGTTCCCACTATTCCCTCTATAATTTCATGCGCAATACTGGGATCAATCTCAATGAAATTTCCCTTGGCAATGCAATCCAAGAGTTGTCTATGTGTCATGTTTAACCCAACATAAAAATTGCGAAGAAGAATTCTAAAGTTCACCTCTAGGGTGCACTTACGATAAGATTCCATCATCCTATACCAAGCATCTTTTAAGTTTTCTCATTGCCTTTGCTTGAAGTGAAGAACTTTAAACTCGGGAGACATAGGAGCGGATAAGGAATTGGACATAAAGACAAGCAAACTAACACATGAGCAAGCAGAAAGGCAAAGGGAAAAAGGCAAACGGGAAAGAGAGGAGGAGATTGGGAAAGAGAGGGCAAATAAAATGGCAAGGGTGAAGTGGGGGAGAGGAAAACGAGAGGCAAATGGTAAATAATGTAATGCGAGAGATAGGGATTGCGATGGGTACTTGGTATGGTTGACTTGCTTGCATGAGCCTCCCCGGCAACGGCGCCAGAAATTCTTCTTGCTACCTCTTGAGCACTGCGTTGGATTTCCCCGAAGAGGAGAGGATGATGCAGCAAAGTAGCGTAAGTATTTCCCTCAGTTTTTAAGAACCAAGGTATGAATCCAGTAGGAGACCACGCACAAGTCCCTCATACCTACACAAAACGATAGCAACTCGCAACCAACGCTTAGAGGTTGTCAATCCCTTCACGGTCACTTACGAGAGTTAGATCTGATAGAGATAATATTTTTGGTATTTTTGATAGATAGATGCAAAGTAAAAAGTAAAAGGCAAAGTAAAAACAAAGCAAGTAAATAAAGTGATATAGATTGATATGATGAGAATAGACCTGGGGGCCATAGGTTTCACTAGTGGCTTCTCTCAGGAGCATAAGTATTCTACGGTGGGTGAACAAATTACTGTTGAGCAATTGATAGAATTGAGCATAGTTATGAGTATATCTAGGCAATGATCATGTACATAGGCATCACGTCCAAAACAAGTAGACCGAAACGATTCTGCATCTACTACTATTACTCCACTCATCGACCGCTATCCAGCATGCATCTAGAGTATTAAGTAAAAACAGAGTAACGCCGTAAGCAAGATGACATGATGTAGAGGGATAAATTCATGCAATGTGATAAAAAAAACCATCTTGTTATCCTCGATGGCAACAATACAATACGTGCCTTGCTGCCCCTTCTATCACTGGGTAAGGACACCGCAAGATTGAACCCAAAGCTAAGCACTTCTCCCATTGCAAGAACTACCAATCTAGTTGGCCAAACCAAAAAGGATAATTCGAAGAGACTTGCAAAGATAACTCAATCATACATAAAAGAATTCAGAGAAGAATCAAATATTTTCCATAGATAATACTGGATCATAAACCCACAATTCATCGATCTCAACAAACACACCACAAAAAGAAGATTACATTGAATAGATCTCCACGAGAGAGGGCGAGAACATTGTATTGAGATCCAAAAAGAGAGAAGAAGCCATCTAGCTACTAGCTATGGACCCGAAGGTCTGAAGTAAACTACTCACACTTCATCGGAGGGGCTATGGTGATGATGTAGAAGCCCTCCATGGTGGATGCCCCCTCCGGTGGAGCTCCGGAACAGGCCCCAAGATGGGATCTCGTGGATACAGAAGGTTGCGGCGGTGGAATTAGGTTTTTGGCTCCTGTTTTGATCGTTCGGGGATACATAGGTATATATAGGAGGAAGGAGTACGTCGGTGGAGCTCCGAGGGGCCCACGAGGTAGGGGGGCGCGCCCAGGAGGCGCGCCCTCCACCCTCGTGACCTCCTTGGGCATTGCTTGGAGTAGGGTCCAAGTCTCCTGGATCACGTTCGGTTGGAAATTCACGATCCCGAAGGTTTCATTCCGTTTGGACTCCGTTTGATATTCTGTTTCTTCAAAATACTGAAAAAGGCAAAAAACAGCAATTCTGGGCTGGGCCTCCGGTTAGTAGGTTAGTCCCAAAAGTAATATAAAAGTGGAAAATAAAGCCCAATATAGTCCAAAACAGTAGATAAAGTAGCATGGAGCAATCAAAAATTATAGATACGTTGGAGACGTATCACTGGCCTCGATGCCGTCATGGCCACAGCCGCCGCCGCTTGCGTCTAAGCAATGGAACGGCTCAGGACCTCCCAAGAAACCCAACGCCATCACCCAAGCCTCCCTCCGTGCACCCTAGCCTCGTCCTGCTCGAGCCCGTAGCTCCGGCGGCCGCCCAACTGCTCGCTGTCGGCGAACCAGGCCACCCCGCGACCTTCTGACACCTTTCTTGGATGCGGGAGACCACAAGCTTGCCTCTATTGCCCTCGGTGTGTCCAGCCGTGGCCGGAAACGGCCGGCCGGCGATCGCCGCCGCGCCGGATTAGCGCCGCCGGTTAGCCGCTGGTTAACTCCACCATTAGCACTAACTAACCCCCCCTCTCCCCTCACTGACATTGACAGCGGGCCCCACAACGGGTCAAAGCTGAGTCAACGCGGGGTTAAACTGTAGTTTATCACTGTCTCAATGACATGCTGGTCCCTCCTATCAGGTTTGACCGTGTTGACTTGCTGACGTCATTGTGATGTCATGCTGACGCAGTGAACTATTTTCTGGAATTAATTTAATTCTAAATGATCCAGGAAATTCCAAAAAATGTTTTAAACTTCTAAAATTCATAGAAATTCAACCGTAACTCCAAATGAAATAAGTTATATATGAAAATGATCAGAAAAATTCAATATATCCATATGTACTAGTTTCATGCATGTTTAAAGAACTTAACCTTGCTGTTTAGTGCAAAACATGATAAGCACTATTTAAATTCATAAGATGAGTTTGGGGTTGAACCATTGGTTCAAAATGACTCAAACCCATCTGGTTTTAGTTGCATTAGCCCAACACACTCATTTTGCCATGTCATGACCATGCATCATATTGTGCATTGCATTGATTGTGCTTCCTTCTCCGTTGTCGGTAATTGTCCCCTCTCGATAGACCTGGTTTCGATGATGAGTTCAATGACACTGATGAAGAGCTATACTATCTTCAGAAGTGCTAGGCAAGCAAAATGCCCTTGTTCATTCCGATACAATCCCACTCTCTCGCTCTTGCTCTCTTTTACTGCATTAGGACAACAATAATTTAACTGTTACTTGTTGCGGTAGTTGAACCCCTTTATCCTCTGCATGACCTGTCATTGCCACAGTAAATAGATGAAACCCACTAGCATGAGTAGGAGTTGTTTGAGCCCTGATGTGCCTACTCATTCATGCTTGTTTTGTCTTGCCTGCTACTACTGAGAGTTGAGTCAGGTCTGATTCATCGGGGATGAATTGGAATGTTGTGAACATGTCCTACTGTGTGTGAGCTAAGTGTGTGAACACGATTTGGTAAAGGTAGCGATGAGAGGCCATGTAGAAGTACATGGTGGGTTGTCTCATTGAAACCGTCCTCAGGAACTAAGTTCTGTGTTTGTGATCCATGAACAGTTACTACCACACATTGGGTTCCGGTAACTTGACCCCTCTCGACTTATTAATCAACATGATCTCTATCTAGGAGTTGCAACTAGTTTCTGGTGTGTGTAGGTAGTGTTAGTAGTCTACCAAGTTATAATGCCCTCGATGCGGCTATATCTCCCACGTGTCGAAGCACGACTTAGAGGCATAACCGCATTGAAAGCAATGTCGCAAGTGAGGTAATCTTCACACAACCCATGTAATACATAAGGGCAAGAGATACATAGTTGGCTTACAATCGCCACTTCACACCATTACATGAATAAAGCATTACATCATCCAGATACAATCAAGGTCCGACTACGGAACCAAAATAAAAGAAGAACCCCAAATGCGACAAAGGTCCCCGATCGACCCCAACTGGGCTCCACTACTGATCAACTAAAACGAAACAACACAAAGGGCAAGATCTTCATCGAGCTCCTCCTTGAGCTTGGTTGCGTCTTCTGCACGGACTCAACGGCACCTGCAAGCTGGTTTTTGGAAGTATCTGTGAGCCACGGGGACTCAGCAATCTCGCACCCGCGAGATCAAGACTATTTAAGCTTATGGGTAAGGTAAAGGTATGAGGTGGAGCTGCAGCAAGCGACTAGCATATATGGTGGCTAACATACGCAAATGAGAGCGAGAAGAGAAGGCAAAGCACGGTCGATAAAAGTATGATCAAGAAGTGATCCTATAGCAACCTACGTCAAGCATAACTCCAACACCGTGTTCACTTCCCGGACTCCGCCGGAAAGAGACCATCACGGTTACGCACACGGTTGATGTATTTTAATTAAGGTCAACTTCGGGTTTTCTACAACCGGACGTTAACAAATTCCCATCTGCCACATAACCGCGGGCACGGCTTTCGAAAGTTCAAATCCCTGCAGGGGTGTCCCAACTTAGCCCATCACAAGCTCTCACGATCAACGAAGGAATAGACCTCCACCCGAGACATTCCGATCAGACTTGGTATCCCGGTACAACAAGACATTTCGACAGGGTAAAACTAAACCAGCAACACCGCCCGAATGTGCCGACAAATCCCGATAGGAGCTGCACATATCTCTTTCTCAGGGCACACTCAGATGAGCGCTCCGTACAACTAAAACCAAACCTCGAGTTTCCCCGAGGGGGCGCTGCACAGGACTCTAGTTCGGACCAACACTCAGAGGAGCACTGGCCCGGGGGGGTAAAATAAAGATGACCCTCGGGCTGGCCGACCCAAGGGAAAGAAAAGGCTAGGTGGCGAATGGTAAAACCAATGTTGGGCATTGCTGGAAGAGCTTTACTTAAGGCGAACTGTCAAGGGGTTCCCATTATAGCCCAACCGCGTAAGGGACGCAAAATCCGGGAACATAACACCGATATGACGGAAACTAGGGCGGCAAGAGTGGAACAAAACACCAGGCATAAGGCCGAGCCTTCCACCCTTTACCAAGTATATAGATGCATTAATTAAGTAAGATATAGTGTGATATCCCAACAAGTAAACATGTTCCAACAAGGAACAAACTTCAATCTTCACCTGCAACTAACAACGCTATAAGAGGGGCTGAGCAAAGCGGTAACATAGCCAATCAACGGTTTGCTAGGACATGGTGGGTTAGAGGTTTGACATGGAAATTTGGGAGGCTAACAAGCAAATGGTAGGCATCGCAGCATTGGCATGGCAAAAGAGCGAGCAAACTAGCATAGCAAAGATAGTAGTGATTTTGAGGGTATGATCATCTTGCCTGCACAGTTGTCAGAGTTGACTGGATCCTCACAAGCAAACTCAACGGGCTCCTTGGTAGCGAAGTCATCTCCCGGCTCTACCCGCAAGACAAACAAGCAACAAGGATACAATCAACCACGGCAAGACCAAGCAATATGATGAAATGACGATATGCTATGCGGGATGCGATGCGGGATGCAAAATGCAAGATATGACAGGAAATGCATGAACCTGGCATCAACTTGGAAAACCAAGTGTGCCACTGGATAGAGGGGATGAAATCGCTTGAAAACGATATAAAGATCATTGGAATCGGAGCTACGGTTTGGAAATGGCAAGCGTTTTAAGATATGACACCGGTCTGCGATTTACAGCAAGTAGGCATCTAAATGCAACGAAATGAACATGCTACAGCCACCAAACATGAAAACAAAATACATGGCAGTGAAGTACACAAGATGGTTGACAAAACACTAGCACTGAGCCATAGGCAAATTCATCCATTAAGAGGTTCAAACAAGCATGGCTAAAACGCAAATGCAAAACAGATTTCAGACTTAGTGAAATTAAC
>NC_041391.1:433425804-433433358 GCF_002162155.2 Triticum dicoccoides | reverse complement strand
GGCGGATGCGTCCGGCGCTGGGGCGGACGTGTCCGTCGGCGGCGGAGGATGTTTTTTTTTTTGAACTAGGGTTTCGGGGGAGAAGACGAATCCGAAAAATGGAGGGGCTATTTATAGGCATAAGTGGAGCTAGGAGAGTCCAAAAGAGGTGCGGTTTTCGCCCACACGATCATGATCGAACGCTCTAGGGCATGGAGCAGAGTTTGGTGGGTTTTGGGCCAAATTTGGGGGGTGTTGGGCTGCAACACACACGAGGCCTTTTCGGTCCCTCGGTTAACCGTTGGAGTATCAAACGAAGTCCAAATGATACGAAACTTGACAGGCGGTCTACCGGTAGTAAACCAAGGCCGCTTGGAAAGTCTCGGTCCAATCCGGAAATGTTTAATCCCCACACAAGAAAGAAAGGTAGAAATGACCAGCGGAGGAGAACGGAACGCCGGATGGCAAAACGGACAACGGGGAAAATGCTCGGATGCATGAGACGAACATGTATGCAAATGAAATGCGCATGATGACATGATATGAGATGCATGACACGCAAGCAATGACAACGCAACAACAGAGAATAACTGCACGACACCTGGCACATCGGTCTCGGGGCGTTACAACACTCCACCACTATGAGAGGATCTCGTCCCGAGATCTAGATTGGCACCGGAGGGAAAACGAAAGGGAAAGAGAAGCGGTAAAACTAAGTTGCTTCTTTGACCAATGAGTGAAACCATGAACCTTGAGAGATTGAGCAATTTAAAAGAAAGAGTACAGCAGAGACGAACGAGATTGCAAACAATCCGTTAGAAAAGAGGAACAAGGAACATTACGAGGACTTGAAGGTTGCGAAGCTATGAATGACGAGTACAATGGACAAGAAGGAATTGAAATCACTCTGGTTGAATCGAGATAAACAAGGAACAAGGAAGATCAAAATCGGACAGCACTCCGGTTGGAAAGAGATGCAAGACTTGATAAGATGAAAAAGAACTTGAAAGAAAAAAAAGGCAGGACACTCCGGTTAAATGGATAAGCATGAAAAGAACACGATCCTTACAAAACAAGATGATGATTGAAGAGCACAACATCACAATGCCTCCGAAACAAAAGAATAGAAGATAGATAATTGAAATAGAAGAATGGAGAAGAAAATGCCAAGCACCCTTCCAAGAAGGTTATAACGGAGTTGTTGGAAAACCAACAACGAACGAATAAGCTTGTAGTGGGCTTATGGAAACATCTCAACATTATGAGGTGACAACCGGCCACTAACGGAACAATTACTTGCTTGAGATTAACGAAGAGATGAAAACTTGTGAATCATGAAACGCGAAGGGAAATTATTAAGAATGACCTAACACCACCTCAAAAGATAAGGTCGAAAGAATTGCACTTCGGAATGCAAGATGAAGAATGCTTGAACTCCTCAAAACAAAACATGTGTTGAGCACCATGTTTATTTTTTTAGTATAGCTTGGCTGATCTTAACTTCAAGAGAAATCTTGAAGAACAATTGAAGAATGAAAAGAATCCTTGACGAACCACCATGTAGAGCCTCCATGAAGAACTCCGGTAATAAAAGGATGATAAAAAGAAAGAGAAGTTGAAAACACAAGGTGAAGCCTTGCGATGATTTAGATGGAGCTTCGCGACGAGATAATGCGGAAAACTTAGAACTCCGGAAGAAAGATGAACAACAAGCAGCCAAGAATTTCTTCCTCCTGAACAAACTCTGAAGGAAAGGATTAATCACTTGGATGAAACCAGAATAAGAATTATGTTATGCGTATCCTTCACCAATTTAAATTGATGACAAGCAACGGATTTGGCATACTACTTATTCTTGTAGAAAGGATTAAGAGAGATATGGCGTAAACTTGAGAAGGTCTTCAACGAACCACCGGTAGGATTTGGAAAGAACGAATGAATTGATATGATAACAAAGAAAGAGAACTCTTGAACGAACCACCGTAAGAATTAAAAATGAACAAAGAAAAGATAAGGAAGACACCGGGAAGAATTTGCAAATACACGAAGATGCTTGAGAGGATTTAGATACATGAGAACGACGAGATCACGAGCCGATTAAAGATCACTTGCACGAAGCATCGGTAAAATTGGAGAGTGATAACTGAAAGCTGAGAATGAATAATCCCGAAATAATGGCCTTCAGAGAATCAAACTGAAAAGACTCCTGAATTTGCACCGGATGGATAAAAAGAATATCTCACAATCGCAAATAATTATGAGAGGATGGCAACAAGCTAGAATCATGAATCTCTGAGAGAGCGGATAGATATGGAGGAAAAGTCTTCATCGGTCTTCAATATCTGAGAATGACGATGAGAAACACCACCAAGAATTATTTAGACACTCCGGAAGAATCCAAACGAAGAGGTTGGGCCAACGGTGAGGAAAATTTGAAAGATGTTGGAGAAAACATTTGACTGATGATAAATCATTCTTACGTCAAACTTCGAAAAAAAATTCAGAATACCTCCGGGAAAAATAAGAAGAGTCAGGTAAGATCCTGGAAAAAGACCTGTGGGTTAGGGCCCACTCAAAAGAACACCGTTGAAAAGATTTAAAAGAGATGTTGCACCGGTTGAATTAAATGACTTGAATGAGATACCAATCTCGAAAGAGCTTGAACGAATGCAGAGTGGAAACACGAATCTTCGAGATATCTTGAGCACTCCGGAACAATTTAATAGCGAGAGATGGATGATTAAGAGGTGCACCGGCATAAGAAAAGCATTGGAAAAAAAAAGAAAAGGAGTATGCTTAATACCAAAGCTTGAATTAAATCCACCGGAGAAGAAAAGAACGAGGAATGATGAACTTGAAGCTCCATTAGAATCTTCATGAGAATCACCGGATAAGAACATTGACGGAAAAGAATGGAGAAACTTCCCATCAATAAAATGGATACTTGAAGAAGAAATCTTAGTCCTTGAAGAAAAACAAAAGGGAGGGAGGGTGGGAAAAACAAAGGCAACTTGGAGACGGATGAAACAAACAGCGTTGAGAAGAACTGATACTTGATCTTGTGAATGTTGAAATGATCGGAACCACTTGGAGAGAAAACACGCCGGTTAAAAAGGATTAACATAACAACATCAATGATCATGAAGGATTGGTATTTACATCGGAGTATGAGAACACCATTTCGGAAAGGTATGGAATCAACACTTGACATTGAAGCAACTCGAATACCACAACTCAAAACAAAAACAAAGGACTGGCTTGCAGAATAAGCCAGAACAAACATATGATAGAGATTTCGTCCGAAGTTTTCATGGTGGGGCCTACACGGGCTCGAGTGTACAGCACCATCATGTACAAGGCAGTGCACATGACATACGAAGTGTCCCCGAGTCGGCATAGCCAAGGACTCTTTAAGACACAACGAGACCACTGTAAAAACGACCGTGGAAAGGCGGACCACTAGACGTCGAACCCCAATTTCATATCATACATCTGTCGAAAAGATATCCTAAGAGCTACTTGAATTCCCACCTATGAAACTCCCGAAATTTTCCGGTTATGCAATCAGGTGTTGGGGATACAGGGGAAGCACAATATCTCACCCAAACTAGCAAATCCTACATCCAGCTGTATCCATCCTTCAACACATAACCAAGAAACCTTCAGAAATCATCTACCTCAACCTTCAAAAAGTATCCGTTATACAAGTTATGGCAATACTCCCGTACTCACCTCAGTACTGGGTTATCGGGGTTATCTCACCAACAACTGCATAAAAGAGATTTTCGATGTCGGCATACTAAACTCAGGTATTCCAGAACTGCAACGATAAAATTATGACGACAACACCTCAGAGCTCAACTCCCCGGGACACTTCCACTAAACCCCTGACAGGAGGCACCAAGACAATGTTCTCATCATAAAACCATCGGAACGATTCCAAGATACCCGCGTGATCCTAAAAAAATTTTTTAGTGAAATTTGAGAAGAGAAGAGTCAAAACTCTACGTCAGGATGCCTTACCAGAGCGATGAGGAGACTGGGAAGTAAAAAGAATTCCTAAGCTCTCCGATATATAATTCCTAAGGACTCAAAACATTTTTCTAGACACAACTCGGCTGCTAAAAACGATCAAGCAATGGGGGCTCCTAAGGTCGGGGAAGGCTCTGATTACCAAGTTATAACGCCCTCGATGCGGCTATATCTCCCACGTGTCGAAGCACGACTTAGAGGCATAACCGCATTGAAAGCAATGTCGCAAGTGAGGTAATCTTCACACAACCCATGTAATACATAAGGGCAAGAGATACATAGTTGGCTTACAATCGCCACTTCACACCATTACATGAATAAAGCATTACATCATCCAGATACAATCAAGGTCTGACTACGGAACCAAAATAAAAGAAGAACCCCAAATGCGACAAAGGTCCCCGATCGACCCCAACTGGGCTCCACTACTGATCAACTAAAACGAAACAACACAAAGGGCAAGATCTTCATCGAGCTCCTCCTTGAGCTTGGTTGCGTCTTCTGCACGGACTCAACGGCACCTGCAAGCTGGTTTTTGGAAGTATCTGTGAGCCACGGGGACTCAGCAATCTCGCACCCGCGAGATCAAGACTATTTAAGCTTATGGGTAAGGTAAAGGTATGAGGTGGAGCTGCAGCAAGCGACTAGCATATATGGTGGCTAACATACGCAAATGAGAGCGAGAAGAGAAGGCAAAGCACGGTCGATAAAAGTATGATCAAGAAGTGATCCTATAGCAACCTACGTCAAGCATAACTCCAACACCGTGTTCACTTCCCGGACTCCGCCGGAAAGAGACCATCACGGTTACGCACACGGTTGATGTATTTTAATTAAGGTCAACTTCGGGTTTTCTACAACCAGACGTTAACAAATTCCCATCTGCCACATAACCGCGGGCACGGCTTTCGAAAGTTCAAATCCCTGCAGGGGTGTCCCAACTTAGCCCATCACAAGCTCTCACGATCAACGAAGGAATAGACCTCCACCCGAGACATTCCGATCAGACTTGGTATCCCGGTACAACAAGACATTTCGACAGGGTAAAACTAAACCAGCAACACCGCCCGAATGTGCCGACAAATCCCGATAGGAGCTGCACATATCTCTTTCTCAGGGCACACTCAGATGAGCGCTCCGTACAACTAAAACCAAACCTCGAGTTTCCCCGAGGGGGCGCTGCACAGGACTCTAGTTCGGACCAACACTCAGAGGAGCACTGGCCCGGGGGGGTAAAATAAAGATGACCCTCGGGCTGGCCGACCCAAGGGAAAGAAAAGGCTAGGTGGCGAATGGTAAAACCAATGTTGGGCATTGCTGGAAGAGCTTTACTTAAGGCGAACTGTCAAGGGGTTCCCATTATAGCCCAACCGCGTAAGGGACGCAAAATCCGGGAACATAACACCGATATGACGGAAACTAGGGCGGCAAGAGTGGAACAAAACACCAGGCATAAGGCCGAGCCTTCCACCCTTTACCAAGTATATAGATGCATTAATTAAGTAAGATATAGTGTGATATCCCAACAAGTAAACATGTTCCAACAAGGAACAACATCTCCGTGTTCCAACAAGGAACAAACTTCAATCTTCACCTGCAACTAACAACGCTATAAGAGGGGCTGAGCAAAGCGGTAACATAGCCAATCAACGGTTTGCTAGGATATGGTGGGTTAGAGGTTTGACATGGCAATTTGGGAGGCTGACAAGCAAATGGTAGGCATCGTAGCATTGGCATGGCAAAAGAGCGAGCAAACTAGCATAGCAAAGATAGTAGTGATTTCGAGGGTATGATCATCTTGCCTGCACAGTTGTCAGAGTTGACTGGATCCTCACAAGCAAACTCAACGGGCTCCTCGGTAGCGAACTCGTCTCCCGGATCTACCCACAAGACAAACAAGCAACAAGGATACAATCAACCACGGCAAGACCAAGCAATATGATGAAATGACGATATGCTATGCGGGATGCGATGCGGGATGCAAAATGCAAGATATGACAGGAAATGCATGAACCTGGCATCAACTTGGAAAACCAAGTGTGCCACTGGATAGAGGGGATGAAATCGCTTGAAAACGATATAAAGATCATTGGAATCGGAGCTACGGTTTGGAAATGGCAAGCGTTTTAAGATATGACATCGGTCTGCGATTTACAGCAAGTAGGCATCTAAATGCAACGAAATGAACATGCTACAGCCACCAAACATGAAAACAAAATACATGGCAGTGAAGTACACAAGATGGTTGACAAAACACTAGCACTGAGCCATAGGCAAATTCATCCATTAAGAGGTTCAAACAAGCATGGCTAAAACGCAAATGCAAAACAGATTTCATACTTAGTGAAATTAACACTAGTCTGAAATTTCAGATCACGATGCTCTCTTCGGAGCAGCAAAACAACATGATAGAAAACCTGAACATGACAAGTAAGAACATGGCATGGAGCTACTCAACAAGCTTAATAAAACACCCAAAGTGACCTGGGGCCAAAAGGGTTCACAAAATACTCTACCGAGCTCACGAACATAGCTCGAACACAATCAGTTTTCAGACTTAGTGAAAACTGAGACACGCTGAAATATAACTCACGAAGGCATGTAAACGAGCTCGATGCACTCACTACGGTGCAAGTCATGGCAAGGAAAGCATATAACCAGCAAGAAGGCACAATGAGCTAGCTACACATGGCAAGAACGAAGGCATAGCATGCATGGAACACTAACGGTAGCATCGGCAAAATCGCAAACAAGTTGACGATCTGCCCAGATTAACAACGAAGCAAAAGTTGAGCTCGATTGAGTCAACCTAGAGCACTCCACATATGCAAACAAAGACATGGATGGATAGAGCATGACAAAAATATCAAAACTCCCTTACTGATCATCCTCAGAAGAGGCACGGATCACTAGGAAACAAGCTGGACATATAGCATCATGAACTAGAATATCCCAGACTTAGTGAAAATCACTAAGTCCCTGAAATCAGCAATCTCAGGTACCTCTCTTCGCAAGCTTGCACAAGACAACACACACATCCTAAAAATACATGGGTGGCACCTCTGGAAAGAAGACAAAATGCTTAACAATTCATCCCAAAGGGGCACAGGCATATCATGCACGAATTAAACATGGCAAAAATGACAAAAGTGCATGATGAACTAACGGATCTGCAATTTAACTCACGAAGCCTCCTTCTAACAGCATTTTGGGCATCAAGATGACCTCAAATGCAAATGATGCAATTGAATGAAGTGATGTACATGTCGAGACGAAGATTCTGATATATCATATGCCCAAAACGGAGCTATGGTTGTGGAGATATCATCAGTCAAAGATAGCACGAAAATCTAGGGTTAGGGGGGAGAGAAGTCAACCTGAGATCCAGATCTGGATCCAAAACACTGTTCACGCCGGCGCGGGATTCGAGGTCCGCCGGGCTCTCGCCGGAGCTCACCGGAGGGAGACGCGAGGCGGCGCCGGGGAGGTTGGAGGAGGCCGGGCCGACCGGAGTCGGTCGCCGGAGTGGCGGGCGAGGGCGGC
>NC_041391.1:433280186-433425237 GCF_002162155.2 Triticum dicoccoides | reverse complement strand
GAGGAGCGGCGCCACGTGGCAGCGCCTGAGTGGCGGAGGCGGGCGGCGGTGGACGCGTCCGGCGCTGGGGCGGACGTGTCCGTCGGCGGCGGAGGATGTTTTTTTTTTTGAACTAGGGTTTCGGGGGAGAAGACGAATCCGAAAAATGGAGGGGCTATTTATAGGCATAAGTGGAGCTAGGAGAGTCCAAAAGAGGTGCGGTTTTCGCCCACACGATCGTGATCGAACGCTCTAGGGCATGGAGCAGAGTTTGGTGGGTTTTGGGCCAAATTTGGGGGGTGTTGGGCTGCAACACACGCGAGGCCTTTTCGGTCCCTCGGTTAACCGTTGGAGTATCAAACGAAGTCCAAATGATACGAAACTTGACAGGCGGTCTACCGGTAGTAAACCAAGGCCGCTTGGCAAGTCTTGGTCCAATCCGGAAATGTTTAATCCCCACACAAGAAAGAAAGGTAGAAATGACCACCGGAGGAGAACGGAACGCCGGATTGCAAAACGGACAACGGGGAAAATGCTCGGATGCATGAGACGAACATGTATGCAAATGAAATGCGCATGATGATATGATATGAGATGCATGACACGCAAGCAATGACAACGCAACAACAGCGAATAACTGCACGACACCTGGCACATCGGTCTCGGGGTGTTACACAAGTGGCACCCGGTAGAGGTGGGCTTGGGACAGACTAGGCACAGTGGCATTGTGTACCAAGTGGCACCCGGATGGTGGGCTTGGGAACCCTGCTCACATCGTTTGGGGCCGTTTGCGACACCCCGGCCGGATCTCCTTGCGGATGGAACCCGAATAGGAGATAAACCTGGACGAGAGACTTGTGTGGTTAGTCAGGTCGTGGCCGACTCCCTTGCCAGGCTTCCGCTTGAAGGTTGCCGAGATACATGACGTGTACATGGCGGTAAGTGGCGAGAGCGTGTGTGAAGAAGTACACCCCTGCAGGGTTATCATTATCTATTCGAATAGCCGTGTCCGCGGTAAAGGACTTCTGGGTTGCTTATACAGTTCATAGACAAGTGAAAGTGGATACTCTAAAATGCGCAAGATAAGCATGAGTGCTATGGATGGTGTTCTCGTAGGAAGACGGGAGCGAATCCATAGTGGTGTATTGGTTGGTGAATATGTGGACTCGTGTGCGCCACCTCAAAAGAGTTATTTGCAGTCGTAGTTCAGGATAGCCACCGAGTCAAAGATGGCTTGCTGCAGTTAAACCCCACCACCCCTTTGTTGATAATGATGCATATATAGTTAGTTCTGATGTAAGTCTTGCTGGGTACATTTGTACTCATGTTTGCCTATTTTATGTTTTTGCAGAGAGACTTCAGTCTCGCTAGTAGTTCCGCATGAACTTCGATGTTTAGCTTGTTACCTCAGCTACGATCTTGTGCCCTCGGCAGGATCTGGTAGATAGTCAGGCTTCTCAGCCTTTTTCATTTGTAGATGTCTGTATTCAGACATGTTAAGCTTCTGCTTGTGCTTTGACTTGTATGCTCTGAGTGTTGGGTCATGAGACCCATGTTTGTAATATCTCGCTCCTCGGAGCCTATTGAATAAAATACTTGAGTTGTAGAGTCATGTTGTGATGCCATGTTGTATTTGCACATATCGAGCATATTGTGTGTATGTTATTGAAATGCTTGGTATGTGTGGGATCTGACTATCTAGTTGTTTATCCTTGGTAGCCTCTCTTACTGGGAAATGTCTCCTAGTGCTTCCACTGAGCCCTGGTAGCTTGCTACTGCTCCGGAACACTTACGCTGGTCGGCATGTGTCCTTCTTCGTTCCTATGTCTGTCCCTTCGGGGAAATGTCATGCAGTGTCTACCCGAGTCCTGTTAGCCTGCTACAGCCCGGTTTACCGGAGTCCTGCTAGCCCAGTTGCTACAGCCCGGATTCACTCGCTGATGACCAACACGTTCGTTGCTGGGTCATGTATGCATGTCCCTGTAAGTTAGTGCCACTTTGGGTTCACGACTAGTCATGTCAGCCCGGGCTCCTTGTCATATGGATGCTAGCGACACTATCATATACGTGTGCCAAAAGGCGCAAACGGTCCCGGGCCTGGTAAGGCGACACCCGTGGGAATACCGTGCATGAGGCCGCAAAGTGATATGAGGTGTTACGTGCTAGATCGGTGTGGCATTGGGTCGGGGTCCTGACACTCTAACAATCCCAATGGGTTTAATGGTATCCCTATTAGCAAGCTTAATAGTAACATCAATGTCTTCTAATTCAACGGGTGCAATGCCGTGCATGATTTCTTTATAAAGATCATAAGGTATCGCACTAGCACTAGCACCCGTATCACATAAGCCATGATAACAATGATCTCCTATTTTAACAGAAATAACAAGCATGCCTACAACAGGTCTACGTGTCTTAGTATCAGGTCTAGCAATATTAGCAGTTTCACCCAAGAAATAAATAACATGCCCATCTAAATCCTCATCCAAGAGATCTTTAATCATAGCAATACTAGGTTCAACATTAATTTGCTCAGGAGGTGTATAAGTCCTAGTATTACTCTTACGAACAACAGTTGAAGCTTTAGCATGATCTTTTATCCTAACAGGAAAAGGAGGTTTTTCAACATAAGCAGTAGGAACAATAGGATCACTATAGGTAATAGTCTTTTCTTCGACTATAATAGGTGCAACTACTTTCACTTCAACAGGAGGATTATATTTAAACCACTTCTCTTTAGGGAGATAAACGTGAGTAGCAAAAGATTCACAAAAGGTAGCTACTATCTCAGAGTCAAGTCCATACTTAGCGCTAAATCCACGAAAAGCATCGGTATCCATAAAAGATTTAACACAATCGAACTTAGGTGTCATACCTGACTCCTTACCGTCGTCGGAACCCCAATCTTCAGATTTGCGTTTAATTCTTTCCAATAAGTCCCATTTGAAATCAATAGTCTTCAGCATATAAGAACTAGCACAGGAAGTATCGAGCAGGTTGTGATTATCAAGAGAAAGCCGAGCATAAAAATTCTAAATAATCATTTCCCGAGAGAGCTCATGATTGGGGCATGAATATAACATTGACTTAAGCCTCCCCCAAGCTTGAGCGATGATTTCTCCTTTGCGAGGCCAAAAATTATATATGTAATTACGATCACGATGAACAAGATGCATAGGATAGAACTTCTGGTGAAATTCCAACATCAATCGCTTATAATTCCAAGATCTCGTATCATCACATAGCCTATACCATGCCAATGCATCTCCCTTCAAAGATAAAGGGAAGACCTTCCTTTTGACAACATCATCGGGAATACCTGCAAGCTTAAATAATCCACAAACTTCATCCACAAAGATAAGGTGTAAATCGGGATGCAATGTTCCGTCTCGTGCAAATGGATTAGCTAGCAGTTTTTCTATCATACCTGAAGGAATCTCAAAGTGAATATTTTCATAAAGTTCAGTAGGTTGAGGAGAAATTATTTGCTATTTTGGTTGGGGTGAAGATACCCGAAACAAGCCCCTCAAAGGATTAGTTTCCATAGTGACAAGTAACAGAAAATTTCAGCACACTATATAAATGTTTCCTTACCAAGTTCCACTCACCAAAAGCGCTACACTCCCCGGAAACGGCGCCAGAAAAGAGTCTTGATGACCCACAAGTGTAGGGGATCTATCGTAGTCCTTTCGATAAGTAAGAGTGTCGAACCCAACGAGGAGCAGAAGGAAATGATAAGCGGTTTTGAGTAAGGTTTTCTCTGCAAGCACTGAAATTGTAGGTAATAGATAGTTTGGTGATAAGATAAATAGTAACGAGCAACAAGTAAATAAAGTAAATAAAGTGCAGCAAGGTGGCCCAATCCTTTATGTAGCAAAGGATAAGCCTGGAAAATTTCTAATAATGAGAAAGGAGCTCCCGAGGACACATTGGGAATTATCGTCAAGCTAGTTTTCATCACGTTCATATGATTCGCGTTCGGTACTTTGATAATTTGATATGTGGGTGGACCGGTACTTGGGTACTGCCCTAACTTGGACAAGCATCCCACTTATGATTAACCCCTATTGCAAGCATCCACAACTACAAAAAGAAGTATTAAGGTAAACCTAACTACAGCATTAAGCATATGGATCCATATCAGCCCCTAACGAAGCAACGCATAAACTAGGGTTTAAGCTTCTGTCACTCTAGCAACCCATCATCTACTTATTACTTACCCATGCCTTCCTCTAGGCCCAAATAATGGTGAAGTGTCATGTAGTCGACGTTCACATAACACCACTAGAGGAAAAGACAACATACATCTCATCAAAATATTGAACGAATACCAAATTCACATGACTATTAATAGCAAGACTTCACCCATGTCCTCAGGAACAAACGTAACTACTCACAAAGCATATTCATGTTCATAATCAGAGGATTAATAATATGCATAAAGGATCTGAACATATGATCTTCCACCAAGTAAACCAATTAGCATCAACTACAAGGAGTAACCAACACTACTAGCAACCCACAGGTACCAATTTGTGGTTTTGAAACAAGATTGGATACAAGAGATGAACTAGGGTTTTGAGAGGAGATGGTGCTGGTGAAGATGTTGATGGAGATTGACCCCCTCCCGATGAGAGGATCATTGGTGATGATGTTGGTGATGATTTCCCTCTCCCGGAGGGAAGTGTCCCCGACAGAACAGCTCTGCCAGAGCCCTAGATTGATTCCGCCAAGGTTCCGCCTCGTGGCAGCGGAGTTTCATCTCGTAAGCTTGCCCCCAATTTTTTCCAGGGTAAAAGTGATGATATAACAGAAGATGGACGCCGGAGGCCCACCAGGGGGCCCAGGAGATAGGGGCGCCCCCTGTCTCCTGGACAGGGTGTGGGCCCCCTGGCCTATTTCTTTCGCTCAAAAATTCTTATTAAATCCAAAAGGTTGTCTCGTGGAGTTTCAGGACTTTTGGAACTGTGTAGAATAGGTTTCCAATGTTTGCTCCTTTTCCAGCTAGAATTGCAGCTGCCGACATTCCCCCTCTTCATGGTAAACCTTGTAAAATAAGAGAGAATAGCCATAAGTATTGAGATATAATGTGTAATAATAGCCCATAATGCAATAAATATAGATATAAAAGCATGATGCAAAATGGACGTATCAAGTACCCAGTGGTTGTCAGGGCACCTGGAGAATCCAGTGTTGTCCTGGGATATCCCGGAGTACCCGTGTGATCATCCTACGGTTCGCCACCGAGGCTCAAAGGGATCATAAGATTATTCATGCTAGAAACTTCCTTGTGCAGCCACAAGCCATTATGGGCTCTGGCATAGTTGAGTATGTTGTGTGACCTCTTTCAGTGGTAGACTAGCAGATGTAGGGGATGTAGGTGGTACTGTCTACCCAGAGTAAGGAGTTCATGCTTCTGAAAGACCGTGTCTCGGTCATCCATTTCTCAAACACCATGTAGTGCGAGAAATCTAACGAAGGAGATCGAGTCTTGTCGGGAAAAGTGTGCAAACCTCTGCAGAGTGTACACACTAATCATGGTTAGCCATGTCCCCGGTTATGGACATCTTGAGTATCTGGTTCTTGGATTATCATGTTGATCTCATCACTCTAAATTAATTTGTTGGGTTTAATGATGATGTTTAATTGGGATTGAGTTGGAGGAACCTTCTCAATGTTTAACAACCACCATGATAGTTAAATAAAATTTATTCCTTTGTTGTAGGGAAAAATTGGCTTTATGCAAAACTGTAACCATAGAGCTTTCCACCAGCCATATATGCATGTAGTGATAGCATTTATTCTGTTCATTACTCTATGTGTTACATTGCTAGCATATTCCATGTGCTGACCCGTTTCGGGCTGCAACATATCATGTTGCAGACTTTTCAGACAACGAGTAAGGTGCCATAGATCGTTGTCGTTCACTCAGCTATGCCGTTGGAGTTGATGGACTCACTTTATAAATTCTCAAGTACTATGCGTGTCAGCATTACCGATCCAGGGATGACACTGATGCACGGAGACTAGACTGTTTGAGGTCTGGTCGCTACATAGTAGCAGCAATAATAGTAACGATAACGGTGATAGCAGTGATTTTGTAGCAGTAACGATAGCAATAGCAACAGTAGTAACTTAGCAAGAACAATATAAGGTAAATTCGTAGGCATCGGATCGGTAATTCCTTGGATGATACTCATCATGAGACAGTTATAAACTAGGGCAATACGGCGCTAGCTCCAGTTCATAAATATAATGTAGGCATGTATTCCGTAAATAGTCATACGTGCTTATGGAAAGAACTTGCATGATATCTTTTGTCCTACCCTCCCGTGGTAGCGGGGTCCTATTGGAAACTAAGGGATATTAAGGCCTCGTTTTAATAGAGAGCCAGAACAAAGCATTAGCACATGGTGAATACATGAACTCCTCAAACTACGGTCATCACTAGGAGTGGTCCCGACTATTGTCACTCCGCGGTTGCCGGATCATAACACATAGTAGGTGACTATAACTTGCACGATCGGATCTAGAACATGGATATAGTGAAGATAACATAAACGGTTCAGATCTGAAATCATGGCATCCGGGCCCAAAGTGACAAGCATTAAGCATGGAAAAGTCATAACAACATCAAACTCAGAACATAGTGGATACTAGGGATCAGGCCCTAAAACAACACCATGGTAGTTCTACTGAAAACAGGGTCAGTCCATGGTTAGTTTCATTCAAATCATGCAAATTAGAGTCCAAAACAAGAGGAAAAGCGTTAGGAAAAGTAGATATGACGTAGATGTATCACTGACATGCCTATCTTGATCCGCGGCGCTGAAGCGCCATGCGCCAAGGGTCTGCTCAACCCTGTCGATGACGTGCATCATGGCGTCATCCATCGCGTTGCCGGGGAGCGTCTCGGCCTCAACGGGTCGTGGCGCCTTCTCGTTTTCCTTGTCGAGGAGGTTGATGGCAGAGGCGACGCTTCGGTGGGTTGGCATGCTTGGAAAAGGTGGATGTGCTACATGTTGTGCTTGTTGCCTCCATGCGTCGCGCGCAATATCACTAGGTGGCGGCGGGAAACTGGTGAGGAAATGGCGGGAAATGGTGGCGTGTTCAGAAAACACCATCAATTAATGGAAACTTAGCATAGAAGGAACATCGAGCTAGCACGACGCGTGCGGGCACATTGCTCGCCCAAGGCTATGATCCATATACTTGTGTGCCCAACAGAGCACACTATTCACAGTAAAGAATATTGTTCCGTTTATCCTAGTAGAGCAGTGGCGGCAAGTGTCACAAGAAGTAGATGATGATCAGATGATCATTTATATCCTAGTTAATTGTGTATGTAACAGTTTACTTTCGTGTGTGGAAATGTCATGTGTGTACTAGCCACCTATGTAATTGGATGTTTGTCATGTATCACACACATCTTGTTTATGTGAAACGTTTCTGTTCTCTTGGCTCAACACAAACAGTTTATCAGAATGAAGTGTATGCCCTCCATTGCACACACCTTGATCTGGCTGAACCATTTTTGTTTCGTTGCCTAATCGAAAATAGTTCATGTGAGTGAACTATATGTCGTATATCACACACACCTTGATCTGGCTGACCGTTTCTTTTGTGTTGCCTAATCACAAAAAATTCATCTGAGTGAGCTGTATGCCATATATCGCACACACCTTCATATGGCTGCCCATTTCTGTTGTTCCGCCTCATCACAAACAGTTTATCCGAGTGAACTGTATGTCATATATCGCATAGACCTCCATATGGTTGCCCGTTTCTTTTGTTCTGCCTCATCACAAATAGTTCATTGAACTGAACCATATGCCCCGCATCACACACGCAACTAAAATCAGAACGTCTTTGATGTATCCTTCATCGCAAACATTTTGCATCTTTTTTGATGATTTTTTACATCACCATTTGCGATTAATGCATCGCACATAGTTTCGTCAAAGGGTCTTTGATCGTAGTGTCGCGTTAGCAGCATCCTGCAGTAGTGAGAAAATGGAGGAAATTAGCCCGGGAGATAATAGAGATGAGTTCAGATGCATCTAGCTCAAGTTTGCTACCATCCTCAACAAGGATGTCATCGACCATGCCGATGTTTTCAACAGCGACGCACCTGCCAGCTTGGAGGAGATAAAAACTCGCCTTAATCAACAAGGTCGCGATGCTGACGGACCGGTGTCTCTTGCGGATCCGATGAAGAAATACATTAATGATCCTTGTTATTGATGTAATAGGATAGTGACAGCTAGCTATGTTGTTGTGGTTCTGTAAAGTACTCAATCAGCTACACATGTCATTCTTTGTCTTATTGTACTTCAAAATTTTGCCTAGCTATCTTAATTAAGTGCCACACATAATTATCATGGATGTATTTTAATTAATGTTACCTAGCTCTAAATATATTTAATATTAAAAAATGTTGCCATGACACCGTTTTTTGGCTGTCATGGCAGTGTTTTTCTGATGCTTTCAAACTAAGTAATGGCATGGGAAGGATATGCAATGCCTCCAATGTTTCTCCA
Organism: Triticum dicoccoides; assembly: GCF_002162155.2. Taxonomy (NCBI): domain Eukaryota; kingdom Viridiplantae; phylum Streptophyta; class Magnoliopsida; order Poales; family Poaceae; genus Triticum; species Triticum dicoccoides. The sequence goes on along the minus strand of NC_041391.1, from coordinate 433,416,718 downwards.
TATTTATGTCCTGTGGAGAAGTCCCAATGCCATAGGTACATATGATATTGTCTTCGTGCAATTCTAACCAACGCCATAGATATCAAAAATATTGCTGGCATAGCTTCCAATGCCACCGCTATTTCTTAACAATGGCGCCATATTGATGGCATCGGGCTCCTACGCCAACAAGGCTGTTTTTGGCACGCCATAGCTAGGTTTTTCTGCACTAGTGCGATCAGCCTACGTGATTCGTGTCATAATAGCACTGCTCCACCCATCAAGATAAACAAGCTTAGTTATATAAATTCGAATCTGATATGATGCTGGTATTAGTAAAATAGAGACATGTTTAATTGGTCAGCTAAATGTTCCTACTTTAGTTTCGAAATGCATATGAGCCACATATGGAGAGACGGGAAGGAATAGTATTTCTCTGTGTGCTCTGGTTCATCATGGGTGGGCAACACACATTGTATAGAAAGACTTGTAATATCTTCAATTTGCTTGCTCTTCTGCTCTTCTTTAACATGATCCTCTTCTCTTCTTCTTTAATAAGTACAATATGTTCCTTGTTGGAAAGAGTAGCAAAGACATTTGCGGTTGACAAGTTAGGTCGAGTTGTTCTTCCTTAGTATATTTTGAAGCTGTCATGTGTGAAGTATCATTACTTCTGGAGCTTTCATATTTTGAGTAGTAGGCCACATTATATTAATGCACACACCAAATTACATCACACATGGCATCTCTCGGAAGAATTGCAGAGATAGCACATAGGGGTTTACAAGGAGGCACTATTGGATTAGAATCACTTATGCATTACAAAGATAATGTCACTTATTTTTGTGTTTTCATGCATGTGAGGTATTGAACATGATCATAATGAATATGAGAATGGGCGCATGAGAGGAATATTGCGAAACAATTCACTAGCTAACTAACTTGGCATGGTGAAGGATGGCCTATCTTATTCACCCATCAAAGTGCTTGCTCTAACTTGGCAAGGTTGTATTGGTTGCACGTATCTTGCATATGACGTCTTACATTACTTCTACTTTGTTACACCACCATCTGCTTAGTTTAAGCATCATATATGAGTATATGCCATGCATATCCATTTTCTATACCTACTCCATGTGTCATCATACCATGTTTTTTTAGTCAAATGTTGTTCTTTCGTAATAGATGTCCAAAAGGAAGAGGGTGAGTGCAGATCCTGAAAAAGTACAAAAAAAGTATTTGGAAAAGGCAGTGATACCTGATAAATCAGATAGATCAGCAGCCCCAAAAAACACAGGCTCAACTGTAGCACACTTTACCCCTACTCCACTGGCCAAAGCCCTATTAGAACTGGAGAGATCCCAACGTCAGGTACTGTCTATGATATCAATTCAAAATTTGAACCCCTACATTTCTGTATGTGCCTTACCATCTCTCTTGTATGAAAACTAATTGCAGATGAATCTCCATTATCAAAGGACCATAGGATCTCATAACAATACTGGGCACTGCATTCCTCTTGTCAGTACCTCTTGCCCTTTATCAGCATACTTACACTCATTTTTATTTGATTATGTAGCATCACTGTAAATGTTCGCTTCCTTATCCATCGCTTGCTCGAAATTATAAGATCTATATTTACTACTCCCTCCGTACGGAAATACTTGTCCGAGGAATGAATGTATCTAGATGTATTTTAGTTCTAGATACATATATTTATATCCATTTTCACGACAAGTATTTCCGGACGGAGGGAGTATTACATAAATGTAGAATTAACCCAATGGTTATGAAGTTATGGATTGCTCATGTAAGTACCTGTTGTCATGTACTCCCTCCGTATCGAATTAATTGTTGCTCAATTGGATGTATTTAGAACTTAAATAGTGCTAGATATATCCATTTGAGCGACAAGTAATTTCGGACGGTGGTAGTATTACTGTACTTGCATTGAGAGATAGTTGATTGTCTAGCATTACCCTGCATCTTCTATGCCCTGCCCTCTGATACGTCTCCGTCGTATCTACTTTTCCTAATGCATTTGCTCTTTTTTGGACTCTAATTTGCATGATTTGAATGAAACTAACCTGGACTGACGATGTTTTCAGCAGAACTACCATGGTGTTGTTTTTGTGCAGAAATAAAAGTTCTCAGTTTTGGACAAAACTTGTTGGAGATTTATTTTAGAATATATAAAAAATACTGGAACCAAGAACCACCAGAGGGGGCCCCCTGGCTGACCATAAGACACTAGGGCGTGCCACCCCTCCAGGCGTGCCCTGGTGGGTTGTGGGGCCCTCGGGGCTCCGCAGACCCTAATTCCAGCACTGTAAATTCCTATTTTTGGAGAGAAAAATAGGAGAGGAAGCTTCATCATGTTTCACGATACGGAGCCGCTGCCAGCTCCTGTTCTTCATCGGAGGCTAGATCTGGAGCCCATTCGGGGCTCTGGAGAGGGGAATCTTCGGTCTTCATCATCACCAACCCTCCTTCATCACCAATTCCATGATGCTCCCCACCGGGAGTTAGTAATTCCTTCGTAGGCTCACTGGTCAGTGAGGAGTTGGATGAGATTCAGCATGTAATCGAGTTAGTTTTGTTAGGGCTTGATCCCTAGTATCCACTATGTTCTGAGATTGATGTTGCTATGACTTTGCTATGCTTAATGCTTGTCACTAGGGCTCGAGTGCCATGATTTCAAATCTGAACCATTTATGTTTTCACCATTATATCTTTGCTCTCGATCCGATCTTTCTAAGGGGTTCATTAGGGAATCATCGGACAAATGACCTCAACACTCCGAGAACAGCGGAGGTGCGGCCATGCGAATGGCCTTCATGGAAGAGGTCGGGTTCCATCAAGAGTTTGCCCAATTCATGGTGAATGTCAGGCTGACCGACTCCTCGCACATGAGTTTTACTAGCACCACCTCATCACGAACTTCTTTGTGCAAATTTTTCATTTTCTGAGTAGGAATAATCCTCCTGAGGTGCAGTTTAATTTATATGTTGAAACTCATCTGATACCGTTAACTGAATTTTGTGAGATATTTTTGATTCCCTCTGATGGGGAATTAAGAGAGCCTAGACCTATAGAGTTTGAGGACTTTTATCGCACTCTGATAGTGGGGGATGAGAGAGGCGTGTCAAATGTCACCGCCACTAGTTTGCAGTTTCCTTCTGTGCATTACTTTGTTTTATTCATCGTGAAGTGTTTAACTGCTAGGGAGAAGGTCGGTGCACTCAGTGCCCCCGACTTCGCCATTCTATGTCGTGCACTACATAATGACCACACCTTTAGCCTAGGGGCTAATATTGCACATTGTCTGCACCTTAGCGGAACTAAGGGCAAAATTCATGGTGGTATTTATGCCACTCGCCTAGCGAGTCATTTTAATGTTCAGATATGCCAACATGATTATCCTTTGTCCCGAGTTTATCTAGATCACCAGGCGATGGAGGATCAATAGTTTATTGATGTCGTTGATTCATTTCATGACATTCGCTACAACTCGATTTTCAGTGTAGAAACCTGTGATATTATCCCATTGCCTGCACCTGCTTTGTTTGATTCTATGGCCAGGGGCAGATACAGGGTCATGCCTGAGGACATTATTGTCTACCGGAACAACCAGGTGGCAGCAGAGGAGGAGCCCCAGGATTGGGACGCCCAGGTGCCACCACCACAGAACTACTACATGGGACTGGATGGCTACTATGTGTGGTGATTACCAAGCTAGGCCAAAATCCTAAGCTTGGGGGAGTACGTATTTCCACCAACATAATATTCATGTTCACACATTTCATTCCATTTGTCGGTGTCAAACTTTTTCATTGTACTATCCATGTTAGATTTATTTTCTCACTTTCTTCTTGTGTGTTTGAAAAACTTTGAGAAAATCAAAAATATTTCCTGCTCTTTTTGGTTTTTCTTTTAGTTTAATTAGTTGTAGTATTAAAAGAAAACCCAAAAAGATTTCTTGATTCTTCTTTTGCTTCTTGGGAGTTTTCCTGTGTAAATAGTTTTTCTAGTTTTTGATTTTTTTTCTTTAATTTGACTTCTTTAAGAAAAACTCTAAAAATATTTCAGTGTGTTTCTCTGAAATTCTTTTCTTTTCATTGAGTCGTACCAAGGAGAAGACAACGATGAAAATGTTGAGTGGCTCGCATATGCATTATTTTTTATCTAACAAAGAGCCCATATTACCTTGTCTTCTCTTTTTTGAGTAAAATGATTGCAGATTACAGCTTAGTCCATGGCACTCTTGCACTATTATTATTTTCATATCATTCGGTCATGCAAGTGAAAGGCAATAATGATGATATTTGATGAAGTGACTGTGGCAGAGAGAAGCGGGTATGAACTCAACTTGTTTTTTGTTTTTGTAAATATATTTAACCTAGTATCCATGATTCAACACATTATGATCGAACATGTTGTAATGACAATTAGAGATTATAGTTTCTCATGCCATGCTTAAGTAGCTAGGGGTGGATAATGATTTATCTTGGATGTCAACATGCATTAAAATGATTGTGATGTAGTATGATGATATAGTATCCTCCTCTGAATGTTTCAAATGGCTTGACTTGGCACATGTTCATGCATGTAGTTGAATCAAAACCAACATAGTATCTATGATATTTATATTCATGGTGTTCATATCCTACTCATGCTAGTATTCAATGTTGATTATGCATAACGCATGTTCATGACCGTTTTCGCTCTCTAGCTGGCCGCTTCTCAACCTATCTACTAGCCTTCGCTTGTACTAAGCGGGAATACTACTTGTGCATCAAAATCCTTAAACCCAAGTTATTCCAGATGAGTCCACCATATCTACCTATATGCGGCATTACCCTGTTGTTCCAAGTAAATATGCATGTGACACCTCTAAAATTTCAAATGAACATTTGTTTCGTGTGCCTGGACAGCTCATGGAGCGACTGTGGGCGGTCAATATCTTCCATGCCAAGTGGGTTATTCTCATGATGAGTGTTTACTCACTCGTCCTTGCATGAGAGGGGCGGTAATAGGGATGCCCAGTCCCGAAATCAAAAATTGCAAATAATTAAACAAAACTCCCCCAGGACTATTGTTGGTATGGACAGTACTTGTGGATTCGGCTAGCCGGGAGTGTGTTTGTTGGTGGAGGGGAGTAAACCTTTACTTTTATCGCTTGGGAATCGCCCCTAATGTGTTTAGCATGGAAGATATTTATAACTCTTGGTTGTAACATTGACAGGAAGGGTGTACCTCCCAAAATTATATTTATCTCCGTTTTAAGCTTTGAGCTCCGGCACCTCTGCAAATCCATGTTTCCCTCTGCGAAGGGACTATCTATTTAATTTTATGTTGAGTCATCACCTTCTCAAACAAGCGCCAGACCCGAGAGCACTATTGTCATCCTCATGCATTGTGTTTAGTTAATGTTGGATTCATCATGACTGGATCTTTTATACCATGAATTACAATGTTTAGTCACTGCTTGAACTTTGGAGGTGCTCTACATTATGTTTTGCGGTCTCAGAAAGGGCTAGCGAGATCCCACTGTTGTCATATTATATCATGATTGTTTTGACAAAGTGTTGGCATTTGATATATCTTATTATTGCTCTCTAATTAATTATGCCATTGATATGAGTTAATATAATTTCTAAGAGTTATTGTTGACATGATTAGTCATGATCTTTGCTGGAAATCTGGGTGCTACTTAAGCTTATTTATGTAAACAAGAACAAAAGTGTTTGTACAAGTTTTTTCTTTTCCACTTTCGGTTTGTCAACTAAATTGCTTGAGGACAAGGAAAGGTTTAAGCTTGGGGGAGTTGGTACATCTCCGTCTTATCTACTTTTCCTAACGCTTTTGCTCTTGTTTTGGACTCTAATTTGCATGGTTTGAATGAAACTAACACAGATTGACGTTGTTTTCAGCAGAACTATCATGGTGTTGTTTTTGTGCAGAAATAAAAGTTCTCGGATTTGGACAAAACTTTATGGAGATTTATTTCAGAATATATAAAAAATATTGGAAACAAGAACCACCGGAGGGGGGCTCCTGGCTGACCACAAGGCACCAGGGCGCGCCACCCCCTCCAAGGGCGCCCTGGTGGGTTGTGGGGCCCTCGGGGCTCCGCAGACCCTAATTCCAACACTATAAATTCCTATTTTTGGAGAAAAAATAGGAGAGGAAGTTTTATCGCGTTTCATGATACGGAGCCGCCGCCACCTCTTGTCTTCACCGAGAGGCCAGATCTGGAGCCCGTTCGGGGCTCCGGAGAGGGGAATCTTTGGTCTTCATCATCGCCAACCCTCCTTCATCACCAATTCCATGATGCTCCCCACCGGGAGTGAGTAATTCCATCATAGGCTCGCTGGTCAGTAAGAAGTTGGATGATATTCATCATGTAATAGAGTTAATTTTATTAGGGCATGATCCCTAGTATCCACTATGTTCTGAGATTGATGTTGCTATGACTTTGCTATGCTTAATGCTTGTCACTATGGCCCGAGTGCCATGATTTCAGACCTGAACCGCTTATGTTTTCACCATTATATCTATGTTCTAGATCCGATCTTGCAAGTCATATTCACCTATTACGTGTTATGATCCGTAAACCCCAGTGTGACAGTATTTGGGATACTTCCCGAGGATGATCATAGTTTGACGAGTTCGTGTATTCACTTTGTGTTAACGCATTGCTCCGGTTCTCTATTAAAAGGAAGCCTTAATATCCCTTAGTTTCCTTATGGACCCTGATGTCACAGGAGGGTAGGACAAAAGATGGCATGCAAGTTCTTTTCCATAAGCATGTATGACTATTTATGGAATACATGCCTACATTATATTTATGAACTAGAGCTAGTTCTGTCTTACCCTAGGTTATGACTGTTATATGATGAATATCATCCAACGAATGCACTGATCCAACGCCTACGAGTTTTCCACATATTGCTCTTGCTAAGTTACTATCGCTATTGCTACTGTTACAACTGCTACAAATTGTTACTGATGTTACTGTTACCACTGCAATCGTTACTGTCACTATCAAACTATCATATTACTATGCTACTGATCACTTTGCTGCAGATATTCAATCTCCAGGTGTGGTTGAATTGACAACTCAATTGCTAATACTTACAAATATTCTTTGGCTCCTCTTGTGTCGAATCTATAAATTTGGGTTGAATACTCTACCCTTGAAACTGTTGCTATCCCCAATACTTGTGGGTTATCACCCTCCATTTTCTCCAAATTATCAGATCTACATTTACTCTTACCAAATTTTTGAATAAAGCCAATGCCACTGCACACGTTGAGGTCTGCATTCCTCTTGTCAGTACCTTTTGCCTTGTAACGATGTACTTAATTGATAACTACTTGATTATGTATCATCACTCTGCATCTGAGCTTCATTATCCTATATTTCTTCCAATATTATTAGATCTATATTTAATCTTTACAAAATGTAGAATAAAGACAATGCTTATGAAGAAGTTTCTTTGGGGAATTTCTTGAATTATCCTTCCATCGACATGGAGAAGGGCTTTGTCCAGCCCATGTTAACATGTAATGTAAGTCCATCCTTCTCAAGCCTTCAAACTTTGTTCTAGTATAGATTTGGATATGCATCATTTCCTCCACTCCTGTTTACTTTGGTGTTTGCATCAGATTGGATGTTTGCAACAACTGCTAGTTCCAAATTGTAGTTGTAAAAATATGTTCCTTATTCATACCGTCCACATTAATCAGAACATATCCATTTATTTTCTTTAGCCATGTATGTATGCGTGTGTTCTAGATCTCTAATCCGGTGGTGTGGTGAAGCTGCCCACACCTGCATCATCTCATTTCCTGCTTTGTCTTAACTAATTTTGCCGATGATACAGACAATGTTGTATTATGTTAATGTTATATTAAATTATATATCTCAATTTGCCAATATAAAATGCGACGGAATTGTCAGCACACTGACCATGTTGCTTATATATTTGTGAAACATGTTATCTGTCTCCTTGTTTATCTTTCAGAGTCATATCTCTTATGCCAGGTAGAACTTTAGGGAAGATAGTGAGCCAAACCATCTTGAAGTGAGCGAGATGAACCCAAGGTCATTTCTTGATGAAGACAGTGAGTTCAAGCTACTCACCAGTAGTTGTGAGACAACCTCGGTGAAGTTGTTGCGTCAATCAGTTCGACTTCTCCAGTCTCAACTTAAAGTGGAAAGACTTGGTTCAGCTCAGGTCCGACTTGATGTCAATTCTCTAACGAAGATCTCAGAGGACAGTCGTGCGTGCTTTCTTGCTACGCAGCTAGAGTTTGAGGATCTATCATTGAGACAATTGAGGTCTCATCAGCTTGTTCTGCTGCTTGCGGTGCACCTCTGGGGCAGGGCTAATGTCTTTTGAACCATTTTGAAGTGCTGTCAGTTTTGTATATTCTTTCGTCGGCACATTCTTATGCATTGGTAGCGACCTTTGCTGCCCAGTTTATGTAATCCGCGGTCTGGTTACGCTTTATTATCACCGGTGGTGAACTTGATGCCCGGTGGATGTAATATGTCGTAATTTCTTTATTGTATAGTCTAGGTTTATTCTTAGTCGGTATGTTGTAATTTAGGCTCTTCAATGGAGCTCAACGTTGTCGATCTGTCAGGCCGGCCCGTAACTCGTTATATATGGGCCGAAACATGGGTCTAATCATCTTGGGCCATTAGCAGGCCTAAACATAAAGCAGTTTTCCGCCTTTAACAGGTCGACTAAAATCCGGGCCTATTGGGCCAGAAAATACCATGGACTTTTAATAGGTTGAAAACTAGATTGGGCTAGAGTTGAGCCGAAAAATTCACGGGCCAACACTGGCTGAAACATACTTAGGCCCATGTTTGGCCCAATAACATACGAGTCGTTAACAAGACAAAATTTATCTCGGGCCTTGTTTGGCCGAATAAAATTATGGGTCATAAGCAAACCGGATTCAACACGGGTCGTAATTAGGCCCAACTATGTCACAGGCCATTAACAGGCCGATAGGCACGTTGGGCTGAAATTTATCCACGAAGACTACGGGCCGTTAAGAGGCCGAAAGTCACTTCAGACAAGAAATAGCCTAGTTGCAGCACGGGCCGTTAAATGGCCTAAAGTGAAACCAGTTTGACAACAGTCCAGATGCACCAAGCGCCGCTAACAGGCTGAAACAATTATGGGGCCGAACTGTTAAACGGGACTTTATTAGGCCAAAATACGAACCTGACTTAAAATGGACCCAAAAGCACAGTGACAAGTTAACGGGCCTAATCTGATATGGGTTGTAATTAGCCCAAAACACGACAGGTTGTGAACGGGCCAGATCTAATATGGGCCATAATTTGACCTAAAACATGGTAGACTGTGAACGGACTAGCCCACTAGTGTCTGACAAAATATTGTGGGCCTTTGGTCGGGCCGGTCTTTTTACCTTAAATGGGCCGCTTTTGGGCCGTGCCACATGTCGACATATCATAGGTGCGTTCCGTCTATTGTATGGATGACATCTGTCCCAACGTTGAGCTGACACATGGATCCTCCGGCGAATGTGAAATTTACACATGGAAAATCGCCATTGGCCCGAGCTGTTAGCGGGTTATCGGATCCAAAACCGGACCCAATAGCTTAACAACGACACGTTATGGTGGATGCCACGTGTCGGTTACCCCTGATGAAAACACTTCCATGACGCGACATTTATCATCATGGAAGTCGATACTTCTGTGATGATAATTTCAGTATTGTCATGGAATACTTCTACGACAGCATAGGTATGACTATCTTGATTCTGTCATAATCATCATAGATATATATGCATGACAGAAAATGGGACCTACTGTGGCAAACGACGTACCATCATGGAAGTGTTTTTTTGTCGTGTATTACCGATAAATAATATATAGGTGGAAATGTTTCCAGAGATGTTAAATTAATAATAAAAGGGTCTAACAATAATTATGAGTTTTATATTTAATTACATATCAATGGGTCTTAAAAGGCCAAGAGGTGGAAGGAGAATTGGGCCACAAGGGCCCAGTAGTGGTGGCACCCCCTTCTCCCCCATGGAAATGGGAGAGGGAGGCCGAATTGGAGGAGGGCTCCTTTTGGCCGGACAAGGGGGGAGACTTTCCCTCCCCATGTGGCTCCCCCTCCTTCCCCTTCAACATATATATACTAGAGGCTTTTGCACCTTTTCTACACACAAGTTTTGGAGCCTCCTTTAGCTCTCTAGTTCTAGTTCTAGTTGGTCCTAGTTGATAAATCAGAACTACACCTAGATCTTCTAATCATCATAATTAGAAGCCCAGTGTGGTCAAGTTTGCTTCATACATACCAAACTCTGCTTCCACATTGTGTTTATTTTTGTCTCGACTCTATGCCTCATATGTGCCTGTAGGTGTTATATCCTACTTGTTCGACAACTAAATCATGATTCCTAAATTTTACATGTATTATGGACAAGATGCATGTCACCCTCTTCTTTCGTCTTAATTTGAATGACTACACAGAGATCTTTTGTATCCCATTATAAGATGTGCTTCCACTATGTAGAAGTTACGTTGAGATTGCATAAAAATGATGCATCCAATTTTCATGATTCATTTGTATCTTCATAATGCAAATGAACTTCATACACATGATAGTTATGCTTATTCAATGTGTACTGTTTGCTTCATGTACTTCACACTTATGCTTCCACATTAATTGTGTTCATTTTGGCTTCATTTCCATGCTTCATATTGTTTCATATGTGCCACATTTGTTCAACTGAAACTACTCATGATTTCAAATTTCTGTATGGCTAACTTGAGAGGAAGATCATGCTTTACTGCCGACTGTGGGCATGTCATGATCATCGATGGTGGGCATGGCATGCGATGTGAGATCAAGCATCTGAGTGCTCAATGTTTTGTCATCATTTTGCAAGCAAAGTAGCAAGACACACAGTGGGTTGTCAAAAGTCAAGGGTATCATCCCCTCGATGGTGTCAGCCTCCTTGCTACTCTCGCCAGACTCTTGTGCCTCATGATATCGATACCCGCATATTTGTGAAACGAAAGAAAGTCGTCGAGGCTTGCTCAGATGCGGTGGATGGAGCATAGCAGGGAGGGTCTTGGATGGTACCGTAGCAACGACGCAATGTAGTAGGCGGGTTGTGTACATGCTATGTACAGAGCAATTAATCGCTAGTAAGCCAAAAATCTGCAATCATAACACATGGAATCATACCTAAAAAAGGAGGAACATCATATGATAACGCTTGGAGAGAAACTGGACTGTGGAGTATGAAGCATGGTTTGTATTGTTGGAAGCATGATTTTTATATGATGAAAGTAAATTGAGCACCTTTGTATTTCTGGGAATCATATCCCTAATATGTTTGAAGCATGTGTTATGTGTAGTCATGATAATGGTTATCTTTTGTAGAAAGGAGGTTTTATTTGGGTAGAGCAATCCTCTAGTCGCTTGATTTTTTTTCCTTTGGGTAGGAAACTAAATATCTATTCACCATGGCAAGTTTAATTCAGCGTGGAAGCAAATTCTTTGATAAACGAAAGCAAGGTTAATTATGCATTGCATGGGAAAAATGCCTACGATGTCAAATCCACATGAAACTCGTGGAAGAAAAAATTAAATAATATGGAAGCATAATGGGATCAAGATCTGTTTCATAAGGAAGCAAATAGTCTGACATAAAAACCCAGAATTGAGACTCACGTTTTTTTACGGGAGTAGTTATGGCCTGATTTATGGAAGTTAGGAAACAAGGAAGCAACGTCTATGGAAGTAGTTATAGAGCAGCAACAAATTAGCAATCGGAAGCGCCTAAATTTCCTGTGTGACTTGATTACTAAATCGGACATACGTGTTGCTTCTGATCCGACAGCCATCAACTGGTCTGATAGTAGCAAACTATCCTGATGCTTAGCGGTGCCCTTTCATTAAAGTCATTAAGTCGGGCATAAAGGTACAAGTAAGAAAATGTGTTTTGTGATTTCTAATTTTTTTTTACGACAATTAAAGAAAAAAAGGAATAAATAACTACATAGTGATAAAAGCAAACAAGCATACACAAAAATATTCACCCTATGTTATTGCTCCACGGCAACGGCACCAGAAAAGAGTTTGATAACCATCAAGTGCAAGGAATTGTCGTAGCACTTTCCAACAATTCAATCTTTGTTTAGATTTTTTTACAAACATCTTAAAAAATGCTATTTTAAAAAAATACAAATTTAGAAATTTTCGTGTTTCCAAGTATTGCTCAAAAATTTAAAAATGTTCCCGTTTTCAAATTTTATGGATAGATCCAAAAAATCTTCGTGCTTTCAACTTTGTTTGGTTTCCACAAATGTTTCCGTTTTAAAAAAGTGTTAATGTTTCCAATTTTTGCTCAAAATTTTGATATTTCCCCTTTTCACAAATTGTTCAGAGATTTAAAAAATTCCCATGTTTATTTTTCTTCGTCTTTTCAAATTTAGTTCAAAACTTCAATAACAATGTTCCCGTGTTGCGAAATGGTTCAAGAATTAAAAAATGGTTATTTTATCAAAAAATATTCAAGTTTTTTGAAAACTATTTGTAATTTCAAAAAATTATTCACAATTTTGGAAAATGTTCGTGGTTCATAAAATATTCACTTTTTTCAAAAAGGAAAATTCGTTTTGAAGTTTATAAAAGTGTCTTAGATCTGTCATTGTTGATAGTTCCTAATGATGCATGCCACCTATATGTCACTAAATCTCATCAGTTTATAGGACCTCCCACGTCAACGGGTAGCCATGTAACGCACACGTGCTGTGAGCTAGGTACAATTGGGCCGGCCCAACTAGCAAGACTCCTTTTCCCGTTTTGAAAAGATTCTATAACCTTCCCACACCATTTTTTGTGTGTGTTTTCTTTCTAGTTTTTTTTGTTTATTTTCATGTTTGTTATCTCTTTTCTCTTTTCATTTTAATTTTGTATCTTCTTTTCCCTTTTTAGTTTCAGTTTCATTAATAACTTTGTACTAAACAATCATTAATTAATATGGATATGAGATAGTAATACCTTATCAATTTGGTGAACATAATTTGATTTTGAATATTTTCAAAATCATGAATATTCTTTAACTTCTCAAATTCAAGGATGTTTTTTAATTTTGTGAGCATTTTCTATTCTCATTTTTTTAGATTCAACTAACATATTTTGAATTCACAAACATTTTATTTGGAATCGTGATATTTTTAAATATTGTGAAAGTTTTTGTCAAATTGTGAAAATTATTTTAGTTTGTAGTTTCTTTGAAATCGTGAGCATTCCCTTTTTCATGAAAGTTTTTTCATAATGTGGACATGTTTTTGAATTCGTGATTTTTTTAATTCCACAATCAATTTTCTGAATTGTGAATATTTTTTAACTCACCACTATTTTTTAGATTGAGAATGTCATTTCAAATTACGAACACCTTTTAAAAATCCTTGGCATTTTTTAATTTTGGAAACATTTTTTCAAATTGTGACCATTTTATGAATTCACAAACATTTTTTTCAAATTGTGAACATTGTTTGAATTAGTGAATAATTTTTTTGAATATTTTCTCGAATTTTGAGAATTTTAGAATTATCTGAAAATAATTTTTTAGTTTTCAAATTGCAAATATTTTTTGAATACATGTAAATTTATTAAAATCATGGATATTTTTCAAATACATGAACATTTTTCAATTTCATAAACTTTTAGTAATTCACAATATTTTTCAAATATTTTTTTGATTTTAAATTTGTGAACATTTTTTATATTCATAAAGATCCTTTAAAGTTCGTAAAAAAGAATTTTATTGGAAAAAAAACAAATAAATTATAAGTTGGCTGAAAACCCCTAGAAAAAGACGAACACAAGCTATACATATATAGTTCAAAGAGCCGGCTAAGTCCTATATGTGGGCCGGCCCATAGGATCACCATGGGGGGCTCCGGGTGCGCGTTTGTGCGGCACCCAACGCTCTACGAACCTAAGCACGCAGATCCTAATCAACCTGTAGGTCGTTGGATAGTGACCTACCGTTACCCCCCACACGTGCTCACTCTCTTTCAGGCCGACCTAGTTTCTCGTTTCATTCCACACGGATGAGTAGAACGAGGCATGCATAGTATGACAGGTTGGTTATTTCCAAAACCTTACCTTACTCGTTCTTTTTCCTTTTCTGTGTTTTTCTTCTTCTATTTGCATGATTTTTTGAATCACGAAAACAATTTCTAAATTTGACAAATTTTTCAAAATATGGGAACAATTTTGGGATTAAGAACATTTTTTAAGCTAAAACCACAAGAAAAATTATGAAATGGAGGGAGTACTTTTTTTCGTACACATTGTACATTTTTTATATATAGAAGGAATATTTTTGTACATGTTTAACTTCTCAAAATTAATGGTTACCATTTTTTTGAAATATAGGATTTTGATGTCTACTTTTTTCATACACATATGTACATTTTTTGTATAAATAAAAAATATTTCTATATGCATTTTATTTTATTTGAAATACATGATTAACATTTTTCTATAATAACACATAACTTTTTATTGAAATGCTTGAACATTTTGTATTTACATAAGGTTCATATTTATATACATAAGTAACATTTTTTTATACAAGTTAACATTTTTTACTCACATGATTGTTTTTAAAATATAATCCCTCCATTCCATAATATAAAAGTGTTTTCCAAATGCTTAATTAAAAAATTTCAAACACTTGTTCAACATTTTTTAAGATTCTTGATTAATATTTTTTTAATACATGATCAAATTGTTTCATACACATTTTTTGCATACTTTTTCGTATACGTGGTAAACACTTTTCTATACATATTTAACATTTTTCAAAAGCTTGATCAACATTTTTTAAATGTTTATGTAGAGTAATTTTTGTAATATATTTGTTTAGAATATTTAAAAGTATAAACAAAATTAAAAAAGGAAAGCAGAAAACGAAAACAGAAACTATAGAAAAATAAAGCAAAACAAAAGACGTGACACTTGTTCCCGTGCACCTAGGCCGGCCCAACTCGTGCACCCTTCAGCGCTGGTCGTTCCTACCGTCCCGCTGAACGCGAGATATAGGGGTGCCCACGCCTTAGCCTCTTAGGCCTTGTACAACGCATGTGCTTATACGGGTGCTTGAGTAAAAGAACTTGTTTTTCTACATTGGTTTGCACTAGTGCTCCGGAACGGAAGGGGAAGAAAACTTTTGCTTCTAGCGCAAGTCGGTGCTTGCAAAAATAACTGCCCCTTTCAGTTCAGGGTGCTTTAGCCTAGTGCCTCACTCTTCTCCCTGTACAGCTGAACAAATGTTGAGAAATCATTGGTCTTGGCTTGCTAGAAGAGGATGATAGGACGGGAGAAGGAAGGGAGGGAAAAGGAAGGAGGAAATATTATCCGAAGAACAGCTCCACCACCCATGTCTGCCCGCCTCCGGAAGCACCTCCGGGCCCAAATTGCTTTCCTCATGCCCGCTCAAACAATCGACCAATAACCATGACGTGCGGGGGGATTCTTCGAATGTGTCCTGAAGCTACTCAATCCCGTTCCATGGCGGTTGATTCAACCACGTGGGCTAGATGCGTCCCGTCGACGCGCTTGCCATTGGTGAAGTAGGCGCCGAGCAACTCGAGGAAGAATGTGTGTCGTGGCATCACTTGGTAAGGGGGCACCGCCTGAAGTAAATATGCCCTAGAGGCAATAATAAAGTGGTCACTTTATATTTCCTTATTCATGATAAATGTTTATTATTCATGCTAGAATTGTATTAACCGGAAACTTGATACATGTGTGAATACATAGACAAAACAGCGTGTCCCTAGTATGCCTCTACTAGACTAGCTCGTTGATCAAAGATGGTTAAGTTTCCTAGCCATGGACATGAGTTGTCATTTGATAACGGGATCACATCATTAGTAGAATGATGTGATGGACAATACCCATCTGTTAGCTTAGCATAATGATTGTTTAGTTTTATTGCTACTGCTGCTTTCTTCGTGTCAAATATATATTCCTCCGACTATGACATTATGCAAATCCCGGACACCGGAGGAATGCCTTGTGTGCTATCAAACATCACAACGTAACTGGGTGATTATAAAAGATGCTCTACAGGTATCTCCGAAGGTGTTTGTTGGGTTGGCATAGATCGAGATTAGGATTTGTCACTCCGAGTATCGGAGAGGTATCTCTGGGCCCTCTCGGTAATGCGCATCATATGAAGCCTTGCAACCAATGTGACTAATGAGCTAGTTGCGGGATGATGCACTACAGAACGATTAAAGAGACTTGCCGGTAACGAGATTGAACTAGGTATGAAGATACCGACGATCGAATCTCGGGCAAGTAACATACCGATAACAAAGGGAATAACTATGTTGACATTCGATCGACCGATAAAGATCTTCATAGAATATGTGGGAACCAATATGAGCATCCAGGTTCCGCTATTGGTTATCGACCAGAGAGGTGTCCCGGTCATGTCTACATAGTTCTCGAACCCGTAGGGTTCGCACGCTTAACGTTTGATGACGATAGGTATTATATGAGTTATGTGTTTTGGTGACCGAAGGTTGTTCGAAGTCCCGGATGAGATCACGGACATGACGAGGAGTCTCGAAATGGTTGAGAGGTAAACATTGATATATTGGAAGGTTACGTTCGGACACCAGAACGGTTTTGGCGGATTTTTTTGGGAGTATCTGGATGTTACCGGAACCCCCCGGGGGATTATTGGGCCTACATGGGCCATAGGAGAGAGGGGAGACAGCACACAAGGGGTGGCCGCGCCCCCCTCCCATGGGGAGTCCGAATTGGACTTGGGGAGGGGGGCGTCCCCTTTTCCTTCTCCTCTTCCTCTCCCTTTCCCCTTTTCCCCCTCCGGAAGAAGGAAAAAGGGGGGGGGCGAATCCTACTAGGAGTGGGGTCCTAGTAGGACTCCTCCCCCCTTGGCGCGCCCCTTGGTGGTCGGCCTCCTCCCCTCCTCCTTTATATACGGGGGTGGGGGGCACCCCAAAGCACATTAATTGTTTAGGCATGTGCGGTGCCCCCTCCACCGTTTACTCATCCAGTCATATTGTCATAGTGCTTAGGCGAAGCCCTGCTCGGAGCACTTCCAACACCGTCATCACGTCGTCGTGCTGACGGAACTCATCGACTCCATCGACACTCTGCTGGATCAAGAGTTCGAGGGACGTCATCGAGTTGAACGTGTTCAGAACTCGGAGGTGTCGTACATTTGGTACTTGGTCGGTTGATTCGAGAAGACGTTCGACTACATCAACCGCATTAAGTTAACGCTTCCGCTTTCGGTCTACAAGGGTATGTGGATGTTGGGGAATGTAGCAGAAATTCAAAATTTTCTACGCATCACCAAGATCAATCTATGGAGATACTAGCAACGAGAGAGAGGGGAGTGCATCTTCATACCCTTGAAGATCACGATGCGGAAGCGTTACAAGAACGCGGTCGGTGGAGTCGTTCACGAAGCGATTCAGATCGCGGCCGAATCCGATCTAAGCACCGAAGAATGGTGCCTTCGCGTTCAACACACGTGCAGCCCGGTGACGTCTCCCGTGCCTTGATCCATCAAGGAGAGAGGGAGAGGTTGGGTAAGACTCCGTCCAGCAGCAGCACAACGGCGTGGTGGTGATGGAGGAGCGTGGCACTCCAGCAGGGCTTCGCCAAGCACTGCGAGAGACGAGGAGGGAGAGGGGTAGGGCTGCGCCAGGAGAGAGGGAAACTCATGTTCATGGCAGCCCCAAAAAAACCACTATATATAGGGGAAGGGGAGAGGGGGCCGGCCCCCTCTAGATCCCATCTAGAGGGGAGGGGCGGCGGCCAGGAGGGGAGGCTTGCCCCCCAAGCAAGGTGGAGGCGCCCCCTTCCCCTAGGGTTTTCAACCCTAGGCGCCTTGGGCCCTTGGGGAGGGGTGCACCAGCCCACTAGGGGCTGGTTCCCTCCCATATTCAGCCCATCAAGCCCCCCGGGGCATGTGGCCCCACCCGGTGGACCTCCGGACACCTTTCGGTGGTCCCAGTACAATACCGATAACCCCCGAACTATTCTGGCGACTGAAACTCGACTTCCCATATATAAATCTTTACCTCCAGACCATTCCGGAACTCCTCGTGACATCCGGGATCTCATCCAGGACTCCGAACAACATTCGGTAACCACATGCAAACTTCCTTTATAACCCTAGTGTCATTGAACCTTAAGTGTGTAGACCCTATGGGTTCGGGAATCATGTAGACATGACCGAGACAGCTCTCTGGCCAATAACCAACAACGGGATCTGGATACCCATGTTGGCTCCCACATGTTCCACGATGATCTCATCGGATGAACCACGATGTCAAGGATTCAAGCAATCCCGTATACAATTCCCTTTGTCAATCGGTATGTTACTTGCTCGAGATTCGATCGTCGGTATCCCAATACCTCGTTCAATCTTGTTACCGGCAATTCACTTTACTCGTTCCGTAATGCATGATCCCTTGACTAACTACTTAGTCACATTGAGCTCATTATGATGATGCATTACCGAGTGGGCCCAGAGATACCTCTCCGTCATACGGAGTGACAAATCCTAGTCTCGATTCATGCTAACCCAACAGACACTTGTGGAGATACCTGTAGTGCACCTTTATAGCCACCCAGTTACGTTGTGACGTTTGGTACACCCAAAGCACTCCTACGGTATCCGGGAGTTACACAATCTCATGGTCTAAGGAATGATACTTTACATTAGAAAAGCTCTTAGCAAACGAACTACACGATCTTGTGCTATGCTTAGGATTGGGTCTTGTCCATCACATCATTCTCCTAATGATGTGATCCCATTATCAATGACATCCAATGTCCATGGTCAGGAAACCATAACCATCTATTGATCAACGAGCTAGTCAACTAGAGGCTCACCACGGACATGTTGTGGTCTATGTATTCATACATGTATTATGGTTTCTAGCTAATACAATTATAGCATGAACAATAGACAATTATCATGAACAAGGAAATACAATAATAACCATTTTATTATTGCCTCTAGGGCATATTTCCAACAGTCTCCCACTTGCACTAGAGTCAATAATCTAGTTCACATCACTATGTGATTGTAATGAATCCAACACCCATTGGGTTTGATCATATCTCGCTTGTGAGAGAGGTTATTAGTCAATGGGTCTGAATCTTTCAGATCCATGTGTGCTTTACAAATCTCTATGTCATCTCCTAGATGCAGCTACCACGCGCTATTTGGAACTATTCCAAATAACTGCTCTACTATACGAATCCGGTTTACTACTCAGAGTCATCCGGATTAGTGTCAAAGTCTGCATCAGCGTAACCCTTTACGACGAACTCTTTTACCACCTCCATTATTGGGAAAATTCCTTAGTCCACTAGTTACTAAGGATAACCTTGACCGCTGTGCTGTGATCCATTCCTGGATCACACTTGTACCCCTTGACTGACTCATGGCAAGGCACACTTCAGGTGCGGTACACAGCATAGCATATTGTGGAGCCTACGTCTAAAGCATAGGGGATGACCTTCGTCCTTTCTCTCTCTTCTGTCGTGGTCAGGTCTTGAGTCTCACTCAATACACAGACCTTACAGCCAAGAACTCCTTCTTTGCCGATCTATTTTGAACTCCTTCAAAATCTTCTCATGGTATGTGTTCATTTGAAAGTACTATTAAGCATTTTGATCTATCCTTATAGATCTTGATGTTCATCGTGCAAGTAGCCTAATCCAGGTTTTCCATTGAAAAACACTTTTCAAATAACCCTATATGCTTTCTAGAAATTCTACAGCATTTCTGATCAACAATATGTTAACAACATATACTCATCAGAAATGATATAGTGCTCCCACTCACTTCTTTGGAAATACAAGTTTCTCATAAACTTTGTATAAACCCAAAATCTTTGATCATCTCATCAAAGCGTATATTCCAACTCCGAGATGCTTACTCCAGTCCTTAGAAGGATTACTGGAGCTTTGCATACTTGTTAGCATCTTTCAGGATTGACAAAACCTTCTGGTTGTATCCCATACAACCTTTCCTCAAGAAAATCGTCGAGGAAACAATGTTTTGACATCTTATCTGCAAGATTTCATAAATAATGCAGTAACTGCTAATATAATTCCAACAGACTCTTAGCATCGCTACGAGTGAGAAAGTCTCATCGTAGTCAACTCCTTGAACTTGTAGGAAAACATCCTAGCGACAAGTCGAGCTTTCTTAATGGTGACACTTACCATCATTGTCTGTCTTCCTTTTAAAATCCATCTGTACTCAACAGCCTTACGACCATCGAGTAGTTCTTCCAAAGTCTATACTTTGTTTTCATACATGGATCCTCTCTCGGATTTTATGGCCTCGAGCCATTCGTCAGAATCCGGGCCCACCATCGCTTCTCCATAGCTCGTAGGTTCATTATTGTCTAGCAACATGACCTCTAAGATAGGATTACGTACCACTCTGAAGTAGTACGCATCCTTGTCGACCTACGAGGTTTGGTAGTGACTTGATCTGAAGTTTCATGATCACTATCATCAGCTTCAACTTCAATTGGTGTAGGCGCCATAGGAATAACTTCTTGTGCCCTGCTGCACACTAGTTGAAGTGATGGTTCAATAACCTCATCAAGTCTCCACCATCCTCCCACTCAATTCTTTCAAGAGAAACTTTTCCTCGAGAAAGGACCTGATTCTAGAAACATTTGCTTCCGGATCTGAGATAGGAGGTATACCCAACTGTTTTTGGGTGTCCTATGAAGATGCATTTATCCGCTTTGGGTTTGAGCTCATCAGCCTTTAACCTTTTCACATAAGCGTCGCAGCCCCAAACTTTTAAGAAACGACAACTTAGGTTTCTCCAAACCATAGTTCATACGGTGTCGTCTCAATGGAATTGCGTGGTACCCTATTTAAAGTGAATGCGGTTGTCTCTAATTCCTAACCTATAAACGATAGTGGTAATTCGATAAGAGACATCATGGTATGCACCATATCCAATAGGGTGCGGTTATGATGTTCGGACACACCATCACACTACGGTGTTCCAGGCGGTATTAATTGTGAAACAATTTCCACAATGTCTTAATTGTGTGCCAAACTTGTAACTCAGATATTCATCTCTATGATCATACCATAGACATTTTATCCTCTTGTCACGACGATCTTCAACTTCACTCCGAAATTACTTGAACTTTTCAATAATTCAGATTTGTGTTTCATCAAGTCAATATACTCAGAATCTACTCAAATCATCTGTGAATTAAGAACATAACGATATCCATTGCGTGCCTCAGCACCCATTGGACTGCACACATCAAAATGTATTACTTCCAACAAGTTGCTTTCTTGTTCCATCTTACTGAAACCGAGTCTTTTCAGTCATCTTGCCCAAGTGGTATGATTTGCATGTCTCAAGTGATTCAAAATCAAGTGAGTCCAAACGATCCATCTGCATGGAGTTTCTTCATGCGTATACACCAATAGACATGGATCGCATGTCTCAATCTTTTCAAAAACGAGTGAGTCCAAAGATCCATCAACATGGAGCTTCTTCATGCATTTTATACCAATATGACTCAAATGGCAGTGCCACAAGTATGTGGTATTATCATCACTATCTTATATCTTTTGGCATGAACATGTGTATCACTATGATCGAGATTCAATAAACCATTCATTTTAGGTGCAAGACCATTTAAGGTATTATTCAAATAAACAGAGTAACTATTATTCTCCTTAAATGAATGACCGTATTGCGATAGACATAATCCAATCATGTCTATGCTCAACGCAAACACCAAATAACAATTATTTAGGTTTAACACCAATCTCGATGGTAGAGGGAGTATGCGATGCTTGATCACATCAAGCTTGGAAACACTTCCAACACATATCATCATCTCACCTTTAGCTAGTCTTCGTTTATTCCGCAGCTTTTATTTCGAGTTACCAACACTTAGCAACCGAACCGGTATCTAATACCCTGGTGCTACTAGGAGTACTAGTAAAGTACACATTAATATAATGTATATCCAATATACTTCTATTGACCTTGCCAGCCTTCTCATCTACCAAGTATCTAGGGTAGTCCTGCTTCAGTGACCGTTCCCCTCATTACAGAAGCACTTAGTCTCGGGTTTGGTTTCAACCTTGGGTTTCTTCACTAGAGCAGCAACTGATTTGCCATTTCATGAAGTATCCCTTCTTGCCCTTGCCCTTCTTGAAACTAGTGGTTTCACTAACCATCAACAATTGATGCTCCTTCTTGATTTCTACTTTCGCGACGTCAAACATCGCGAATATTTCAAGGATCATCATATCTATCCCTGATATGTTATAGTTCATCACGAAGCTCTAGCAGCTTGGTGGCAATGACTTTGGAGAAACATCACTATCTCATCTGGAAGATTAACTCCCATTCGATTCAAGTGATTGTTGTACTCAGACAATCTGAGCACAAGCTCAACGATTGAGTTTTTCTCCCTTAGTTTACAGGCTAAGAAACTCGTCGGAGGTCTTATACCTCTTGACGTGGGCATGAGCCTGAAATCCCAATTTCATCCCTCGAAACATCTCATATGTTCCGCGATGTTTTGAAATCATTTTCGGTGCCTCAATTCTAAACCGTTTAACATTACTGAACTATCACGTAGTTATCAAAACGTGTATGTCAGATGTTTGCAACATCCACAGACGACGGTCGAGGTTCAGCACACCGAATGGTGCATTAAGGACATAAGCCTTCTACGCAGCAATGAGGACAATCCTCAGTTTACGGACCCAGTCCGCATAATTGCTACTATCAACTTTCAACTAAATTTTCTCTAGGAACATATCTAAAACAGTAGAACTATAGCCCGAGCTACGACATAATTTTCAAAAACCTTTATACTATGTTCAGGATAATTAAGTTCATCTTATCAACTCCCACTCAGATAGACATCCCTCTAGTCATCTAAGTGATACATGATCCGAGTCAACTAGGCCATGTCCGATCATCACGTGAGACGGACTAGTCATCATCGGTGAACATCTTCATGTTGATCGCATCTGCTATTCGACTCATGTTCGACCTTTCGGTCTCTTGTGTTCTGAGGCCATGTCTGTACATGCTAGGATCGTCAAGTCAACCTAAGTGTTTTGCATGTGTAAATCTGGCTTACACCCGTTGTATGCGAACGTTAGAATCTATCACACCCGATCATCACGTGGTGATTCGAAACAATGAACCTTCGCAATGGTGCACAGTTAGGGGGAACACTTTCTTGAAATTTTATGAGGGATCATCTTATTTATGCTACCGTCATTCTAAGCAAATAAGATGCAAAAACATGATAAACATCTCATGCAATCAAATAGTGACATGATATGGCCAATATCATTTTGCTCCTTTTGATCTCCATCTTCGGGGCGCCATGATCATCATCGTCACCAGCATGACACCATGATCTCCATCATCATGATCTCCATCACCGTGTCTTCATGAAGTTGTCTTGCCAACTATTACTTCTACAACTATGGCTAACGGTTTAGCAATAAAGTAAAGTAATTACATGGTGTTATTCAATGACACGCAGGTCATACAATAAATTAAGACAACTCCTATGGCTCCTGCCGGTTGTTATACTCATCGACATGCAAGTCGTGATTCCTATTACAAGAACATGATCAATCTCATACATCACATATATATCATTCATCACATCCTTTTGGCCATATCACATCACATGGCATATGCTGGAAAAACAAGTTCGACGTCCTCTAATTGTTGTTGCAAGTTTTTACGTGGCCGCTGTAGGTTTCTAGCAAGAATGTTTCTTACCTACGCCAAAACCACAACGTGATATGCCAATTGCTATTTACCCTTCATAAGGACCCTTTTCATCGAATCCGATCCGACTAAAGTGGGAGAGACAGACACTCGCTAGCCACCTTATGCAACTAGTGCATGTCAGTCGGTGTAACTTGTATCACGTAAGCGTACGTGTAAGGTCGGTCCGGGCCGCTTCATCCCACAATACCGCTGAAACAAGATAGGACTAGTAACGGTAAGAAAATTGAACAAACCAACGCCCACAACTACTTGTGTTCTACTCGTGCATAGAATCTACGCAATAGACCTAGCTCTGATACCACTGTTGGGGAACGTATCAGAAATTCAAAATTTTCTACGCATCACCAAGATCAATCAATGGAGATACTAGCAACGAGAGAGAGGGGAGTGCATCTTCATACCCTTGAAGATTGCGATGCAGAAGCGTTACAGGAACACGGTCGGTGGAGTCGTTCACGAAGCGATTCAGATCGCGGCCGAATCTGATCTAAGCACCAAAGAACGGTGCCTCCGCGTTCAACACACGTGCAGCCCGGTGACGTCTCCCGTGCCTTGATCCAGCAAGGAGAGAGGGAGAGGTTGGGGAAGACTCCGTCCAGCAGCAGCACAACGGCGTGGTGGTGATGGAGGAGCGTGGCTGAGGGAGTTCCGGACTAGGGGGTGTCCGGATAGCCGAACTATCATCATCGGCCGGACTCCAAGGCTATGAAGATACAAGATTGAAGACTTCGTCCCGTGTCCGGATGGGACTTTCCTTGGCATGGAAGGCAAGCTTGGCGATACGGATATGTAGATCTCCTACCATTGTAACCGACTCTGTGTAACCCTAGCCCTCTCTAGTGTCTATATAAACCGGATGGCTTTAGTCCATAGGACGAACAACAATCATACCATAGGCTAGCTTCTAGGGTTTAGCCTCCTTGATCTCGTGGTAGATCCACTCTTGTAACACATATCATCAATATTAATCAAGCAGGACGTAGGGTTTTACCTCCATCAAGAGGGCCCGAACCTGGGTAAAACATCGTGTCCCTTGTCTCCTGTTACCATCCGCCTAGACGCACAGTTCGGGACCCCCTACCCGAGATTCGCCGGTTTTGACACCGACATTGGTGCTTTCATTGAGAGTTCCTCTGTGTCGTCACCGATAGGCTCGATGGCTACTTCGACCATCATCAACGACGCAGTCCAGGGTGAGACCTTTCTCCCCGGACAGATCTTCATATTCGGCGGCTTTGCACTGCGGGCCAATTCACTTGGCCATCTGGAGCAGATCGAAAGCTACGCCCCTGGCCGTCAGGTCAGATTTGGAAGTTTAAACTTCACGGCGGACATCCGCGGGGACTTGATCTTCGATGGATTCGAGCCACAGCCGAGCGTGCCGCACTGTCATGGCGAGCATGATTTAGCTCTGCAGCCGGACAGTACCCTGGAGGCCGCACTCGAACCCGCTCCGATCTTCAATTCGGAGCCGGCTGCGCAGATCGAGGACGGGTGGCTAGACACTGCCTCGGGGGCTGCCACCTCTACGGAGATAGAGCCGAACACTGACCTTGTCCCTCATAAAGCTCATGACTCCGAGGTGCCGGACTCCTCGCCGGACTCCGAACCTCCCGCGCCCCCTCCGATCAAATCCGATTGGGCGCCGATCATGGAGTTCACCGCAGCGGACATCTTTCAACACTCACCTTTTGGCGACATCTTGAGTTTGCTAAAGTATCTCTCGTTATCAGGAGAGCCCTGGCCGGACTGCGGTCAGGACGGTTGGAATGCGGACGACGAAGAAATTCAAAACCCACCCACCACCCAATTAATAGCCACTGTCGACGATCTAACCGACATGCTAAACTATGACTCTGAAGACATCGACGGTATGGACGACGATGCCGAAGACGACTCAGAACCAGCGCCTACCGGGCACGGGAAAGCCACCCCAACTCACGACGTATACATGGTGGATACACCAAAAGGAAGCGATAACGAGGAAAAACGGGACGTGGCGAAGGACAACTCCCCCAACAAACAACCAAAACGGCGACGCAAGCGCCGCCCAAAGACCGGCCTCGATAAAAACGGCACCCATACGGACCCGGCCCTAGAGCAGGGCGAAGCAGTGGACGACGCACATGTCAACAAGCAGCCAGCCGGACATGAACTGGACAAGCAACCCATCCCCGGCGAAGATGATCTCACATCACCAGAGCATACGAATCTTCATAAAAGGTTCGTCGCCACTGCAAGAAGTTTGAAGAAGGAAAAGCGGAAGCTCAAAACAGCGGAGGACGCACTCAGAATGAGAAGGAGCAAAGTACTCAACAACGCAGATAAACATGGCGCTAGTCACCAGACAAAGAGCTACCCGAAGCGCAAGCTGTTGCCCGAATTTGACGAGGAGGCCTTAGAGCCCCCGCAGTCAAAAAAGAAAGAAGCCGCCTGGCCGGATAGACGACCAGATGACAGGCCAAGAGCAACAAGGGGCGCCGCACACAAGCTGGCACATGATCAGCATAAAGATCCTCGGACAAAGGACGACCCAGTCAGATCTATTTATGGGCCAAAAAAGAAGACTCCAGGAAGCAACATAACCCACCAAGCATTTTAAGACAATGGCACACCCAAATACAGGGGCGCCGCACACCCACTATGTTTCACCGACGAGGTACTGGATCATGGATTTCCAGCGGGATTCAAACCCGTAAACATAGAAGCATATGACGAAACAATAGACCCCGGAGTCTGGATTGAGGATTACATCCTACACATACATATGGCCAGAGGAGATGATCTCCATGCCATAAAATACCTACCCCTCAAGCTCAAAGGGCCAGCTCGGCATTGGCTTAAAAGCCTCCCAGAAAATACCATTGGAAGTTGGGAAGAGCTTGAGGATGCGTTTCGAGCAAATTTTCAGGGGACCTATGTCCGCCCTCCGGATGCAGACGATTTAAGTCACATAACTCAACAGCCCGGAGAGTCAGCACGCAAATTCTGGAACAGGTTCCTCACTAAAAAGAACCAAATAGTAGACTGTCCGGACGCTGAAGCCTTAGCAGCCTTTAAACACAGCGTCCGAGACAAATGGCTTGCCAGAAACCTCGGCTACGAAAAACCAAGAACAATGGCCGCACTAACAAGCCTCATGACCCGCTTTTGCGCGGTGGAAGACAGCTGGCTGGCTAGGTGCAGCACCAGCGACCCGAGTACATCCGAAGTTAGGGATGGAAATGGGAAATCACGACGCAGAAAAGATCAGCGTCGAAATAAGGAAAATGGCCCGAATAGTACGGCGGTCAACGACGGATTCAAAAGCTCTCGGCCGAACAACAAAACACTGCCCCTCAAGGACAACAGTGACGAGCTATCCAACCTAAATAAGATTCTGGACAGACTATGTCAAATACATGGTACCTCCGGGAAGCCTGCAAACCATACCCATAGAGATTGTTGGGTCTTCAAACAGTCCGGCCGACTTAATGCCGAACACAAGGGGCTCGACACACCAAGCAAAAGTGACGAAACCCAAAAGCAGCACTCCGGAAAACAGAAGACTTTCCCACTAGAAGTCAAAGCAGTGAACTTACTTCATGTGATAACACGAAAAGACAGCGCGACACCTGCAATACCACGACACCGCCCGCAGAATGGGGATAGACCCTACCAAAATTCACCGTAGCAGCACTTCCTTCAAAGGAGTGACGCCAGGCCTTTAAGCCAATTATACAGACTCTGTACCACTAGAGGTTGTGTTCGGTTCATCCGACAACTTTCGTCGCGAAAAGCTCACTCTCCATCGCCCCATTCAAACAGTAGCCCTTAAGCACTACTGGGGCACGCAGCTATTGCCAGCCCTAATGCAATACCACATTACGCGTTTTTTACGCTTAAGAATGCCCGGTCAACATGGCATAATTTCATTAAAAAGTAACTCCGAGTGTTCCTCGACCATGGAGAATGTGAGACTGCCTCGACAGCCACACACTAATCAGACCTTGCGGGTCAAAGCCCCTAAAAACAGGTCATTCAGACCTCGGACATGGTTAGGCGAGTCCGGCAAGGGGCTTCCCAGCCGCATATCCCCTTTATAAGGGGCCGCGTGTATAAATGATGAGAGCCAATAAAGCTCAATTTTCTTCCTTTTATTCTATTTTTATACAACCTCTGCACGATATTTCTTGGAAACTAAGTCCTTCTCTTTTACAGATGAAGCACGTGCTACACCCGTCCAGGATACAGCACAACGGAGACACGGGCGCAGACGTGCAGCAGGGACCCGTTGCAAGGATTCTTTTCAGATTAAGACCCTGCGTCAACCTTTCTTATTGTCTCTTGTTGATACACATCCCCCGGTTTCCTACCATAACCGAGGAGGAGGCTGGCGTTTTGGCATCGGCCGCGTCAGAAGTTCCCGCCTGAACCTGGACACTAGGGGCTTAGGGCATTGTTCTGCCCGGTATCATAAAGACCGAACACCTCAAGGAGTGTTCGGCGTCTCGAGTTAGGCCTTATATGCATCAGCTCCGAATCATGTCTTTGGTCAAATGTTGGGTTTGCCCGGCTCCTGTGTTTTGCTGCCTTATGTTCCGTATCATCGGCTAACGCGGCACCAGGAGAACTACTGCGATTGTGCCCCGGTTCGGCCGGGCGAGCACCTCAGTAGAGAAAGCCAAAAATTGACTGTCATGATATAGCGAGAGACTGGTCAACCACTCGATCAACCATTGGAATGTTTAGAATTCCTCCGCTTTGACGAAGGACCGCTTCCCGGTCAGGCACATACGCGCCCCGAAGTTCGGAGAGGAGCGGTGCCGATAGGGGCTATATAGTAGCCCCACATTCGAGCTCCTATGGCTAAGTGAAAGTGATAAAGCATTATAGTCCGGTTGCCTAGTTTGCTACGCTATCACCTCCCTAAAAGGACCAAGACATTGGATTAAGTGTGAAAAAGCGCTTTTCTTTTTGCAAACACCCCCGCACCATGTGCGTGGGGGCTGAAGCCAAAGACTGCAACTTTCAGGTTATTCATACATATGCGGCCGCACAGGAGATAGTTCAATACTTGAACACACAAGTATAAAAAGTTATTGCATTATAAACATGATCTCAGAAATCATACATGTCATTCAAACATAACATCTTTCGAGCACTGTGATCTATTATACGAGCGCCCTGCAGGACTTCCTCAAAATAGTGCTCGGTGGGGAATCGGCTTTTGTCTGAACCCCGGGATGCAACAGCGGTGGCATCCATCTCCGCCTAGTATGTCTTACCACGGGCGAGAGCCATCCGTGCACCTTCTATGCATGCCGACCGCTTCATCGCCCCAATACGCGGCACCGCCCCAAGGAATTGCTGCAACAAGCCAAAATAACTCTTCGGCTTGGGCCTTTTCGGCCACAGATGAGCGACCACATCCGTCATGGCAAGTCCGGACAATCTATTCAGCTCAGCCCACTCAACCAGCCGATCACTCAACGGAAGTGGACGCTCCGGACTATGGAATTGAGACTAGAAAAGCTCTTCCATTTCGTGATCCTCCTGGCTTCGAAAGTGCACGACTGCGTCCGCCGCACTCGCCGCCAAGTCCAGATAAGGATCCTCCGCACCGTACAATCGGCCCAGCTGAGCATACTTCGGATCCGTGAACTTCCTACGCAGCATAAAGGGCTTCCCAGCCACAATGTCTCCGACCTGACGCAGTTCCTCCTTCATAGCCCGCATCGCACTACGGGCATCCTTGGCTTCGGCGTCGGCCTTCTTCAGGTCCTCTTGCTCCGCTCGGCGTTCTCCTTCAAGAACCTCTAGGCGGTCGGTAGCAACTTTTAATTTTGTGTCCATTCCGGCCATCTCCTCCCTGCTTCGGCAGTGAGCAACCTTCTCGGCTTCTAGCTCTTCCGCTGCCTTCGAGGCAGCTGCCTCGCTTTTTCTAGCTTGCTCCTTGGCCCGAGCAAGTTCTGCTTGAAGGCCTTCCACAGCAGCAGCACTATCTGCATCAGGCATACAAATTGTAAGGAATGGGCGTCAGCTCCCTTACTAGGCGACCGCAGAGCAACCACATACCTTGTGACTCATCAAGTCGTTTATTGACCAGCGAGATGTCTGCATCCGCAACGTCGAGATGCCTCTTAAGCTCGGCAACTCCATCAGTCCGGCTGGCCACTGAACGTTCCGCCACCTGCATAGGAAAGGCGACATTCTATAACTGAGATTATGATCCTCGGCATGCTGCCGTTTTCGACAGCATACCAAGTCTCAGGGGCTACTATCTATACAGGGCGCACTTCATGTGCAAAAAACTGTCAAAAGGTATATCATTTTTTGCGTACCTCAAATCCCGTCAGCAAACTTCTGACGGCCTCACACAACCCGCTTTTGGCGGACGAGATCCTCTCAATCACCATACTCATTAATGTGCGGTGATCTTCTGAGATGGACGCCCTCTTAAGCAAATCCTGCAACTCCACCGGCCGTACTCCAATGGGTGCTGAACTCTCTGGCCCCGCCGGACTCGGGGAGACCCTCCGTGACGACACCTCGGGGTCGTCCGCCCCACACGATGGGGCGGCAGATGGAGGCATTTCGCTCTCCATCATCTCCGGATGAAGGTCTCCCGAAGATGAGCTGTGCTGAGATGGGCTGAGATCCGAACTACAAGGTGAAAACTTCGGTTACCCTTAGAAATTAAACAGGGATGTTCACTATTACAAAATTCCCCCTTTTTACTTACGGCTCGCTAGAGGGCTGATTCCTTCGAGGAGACAGTACGGCCGGGGCTCTTCCCGGCACAGGACCTTCCGGTACAGATTTCTTTCCCCGCTTTGAGGCCTTGGCCTCCGGGTCTTCGGAAGCGGTCCTCTTCTCCCCCTGGAAGGAGGGACTCTCGATTCCTCCCTTACTGAAAGCCTCCGTGGCTGAGGTGGTAGATCCCCTGTGCCCTTCTTCGCCCTCCTCCGAAGGTGCAACCTCTAACATTTTGATTAACACGGGATCCTGCGTGGGCTCAGGGAGGGGGGCCGGACAACGTATTAGTTTTGCTTGCGCTATCCACTCCTATCCAAGGGATAGCTAGTTAAAAGGCAAACCCACAGTAAATAAATGGACAATGTGTCCGGACACAGGGCAACTTACTTGAGTATCTGGGCGATTGCAGCTTAGGCCAGCATCCTCGGTCAATTCCGGACGCATCTCTTGCGATCCGAAGAACAGTTTGTACATCTCCACAGGTGTCAAACCCATGAAGTGTTGAAGAGCTCGTGGCCCCTCCAGATTAAATTCCCACAGGCGGAGGGGGCGACGTTTGCAGGGCAGTAGGCGCTGGATCAACATAACATGTACCACTACGGCCAGATTGATCTTCCTTTCTTGGAGGCCTCAAATCCGGTCCTGCAACAGGGGAACGTCCTTGGACGGCCCCCAGTCACGCCCCTTGTTGACCCATGACGTCAGCCGTTGTGGAGGGCCTGAGCGGAAGACGGGCGGTAGCCTCTGCCTGCTGCCCCTGGGAGCGGTGATATAGAACCACTCCTGTTGCCACAAGCCGAGCTCCTCCTGAAAAGAGCCCTCGAGCCATGGAGCATCGGCCCTCTTACTTATAACCGCCCCTCCGCACTCTACCTGACGCCCCTCAATCACCTTCGGCTCCACGTTGAAGGTTTTGAGCCACAAGCCAAAGTGAGGGGTAGTGCAGAGGAAGGCTTCGCAGACGACAATGAATGATGAGATGTGGAGGATAGACTCCGGAGCCAAGTCATGGAATTCCAGCCCATAATAAAACATGAGCCCCCTCACGAAGGGATCCGTCGGGAAGCCTAAACCCCGATGGAGGTGAGACACGAACACGACGCTCTCGCCACGCTCGGGAGTAGGAGTAACTTGCCCTCGGGCAGGCAGCCTATGCGAAATCTCGTAGGTTAAGTACCTGGCGTCTCTTAGCTTTAGCACGTCCTCCTCCGTGACGGAGGAGGGCATCCACCGGCCTCGTAGGTCGGGGCCGGACATTGTCGAAGATCGAAGGTACCCGAATATGGAGCCTTGGGTGTTGGAACTCGGGGCGAGGGGCGGATTCGATAGAGGATTGAAGGAAAAGAACGGGCCTTGGTCTCATTATAAAGAGGGAGAATACCAAGAGCCGTCCCCGTGACCGTTTGGAACCCGCCTTCGATGGATGGGGCGTGGCAACGGGCACGGTTGGGTTACCCACGTCCGTATTGATGGGAATCCCGGAATAAGGGGAACACGATCTCTGCTTCGACAAGACGTGCCAAGGAAACCGCCTCGCTAAACGCGCTGAGGTGGAACAATAAAAACAATTTGAAGGCTTGGTAGTGGTGTGACGTTACGCCACAAAATATGTCAGCAGATTGAACTTGTGTAA
This sequence comes from Triticum dicoccoides, assembly GCF_002162155.2. Lineage (NCBI taxonomy): Eukaryota > Viridiplantae > Streptophyta > Magnoliopsida > Poales > Poaceae > Triticum > Triticum dicoccoides. The sequence goes on along the minus strand of NC_041391.1, from coordinate 433,384,458 downwards.
TATTATTCTCTCTACGGTGGTATGTGGAATTTATTTTGCAGAGCCGAACACTATCCTGGTGTTCACAATCTTCTATAAATTATTCGGAGGAAGAACCCGCCTTGCAATGCCGAAGACAACATGCGCGCCGGACTCATCGTCTTTGAAGCCTGGTTCAGGGGCTACTGAGGGAGTTCCGGACTAGGGGGTGTCCGGATAGCCGAACTATCATCATCGGCCGGACTCCAAGACTATGAAGATACAAGATTGAAGACTTCATCCCCTGTCCGAATGGGACTTTCCTTGGCGTGGAAGGCAAGCTTGGCGATACGGATATGTAGATCTCCTACCATTGTAACCGACTCTGTGTAACCCTAGCCCTCTCCGGTGTCTATATAAACCGGATGGCTTTAGTCCATGGGACGAACAACAATCATACCATAGGCTAGCTTCTAGGGTTTAGCCTCCTTGATCTCATGGTAGATCCACTCTTGTAACACATATCATCAATATTAATCAAGCAGGACGTGGGGTTTTACCTCCATCAAGAGGGCCCGAACCTGGGTAAAACATCGTGTCCCTTGTCTCCTGTTACCATCCGCCTAGACGCACAGTTCGGGACCCCCTACCCGAGATCCGCCGGTTTTGACACCGACAGTGGCACTCCAGCAGGGCTTCGCCAAGCACTGCGGGAGACGAGGAGGGAGAGGGGTAGGGCTGCGCCAGGAGAGAGGGAAACTCATGTTCATGGCAGCCCCAAAAAAACCACTATATATAGGGGAAGGGGAGAGGGGGCCGGCCCCCTCCAGATCCCATCTAGAGGGGAGGGGCGGCGGCCAGGAGGGGTGGCTTGCCCCCCAAGCAAGGTGGAGGCTCCCCCTTCCCCTAGGGTTTTCAACCCTAGGCGCCTTGGGCCCTTGGGGAGGGGTGCACCAGCCCACTAGGGGCTGGTTCCCTCCCATATTCAGCCCATCAAGCCCCCCGGGGCAGGTGGCCCCACCCAGTGGACCTCCGGACACCTTTCGGTGGTCCCGGTACAATACCGATAACCCCCGAACTATTTCGATGACTGAAACTCGACTTCCCATATATAAATCTTTACCTTCGGACCATTCTGGAACTCCTCGTGACGTCCGGGATCTCATCCAGGACTTCGAACAACATTCGGTAACCACATACAAACTTCCTTTATAACCCTAGCATCATCGAACCTTAAGTGTGTAGACCCTACGGGTTCGGGAATCATGCAGACATGACCGAGACAGCTCTCTGGCCAATAACCAACAGCGGGATCTGGATACCCATTTTGGCTCCCACATGTTCCACGATGATCTCATCGGATGAACCACGATGTCAAGGATTCAAGCAATCCCGTATACAATTCCCTTTGTCAATCGGTATGTTACTTGCCCGAGATTCGATCGTCGGTATCCCAATACCTCGTTCAATCTTGTTACCGGCAAGTCACTTTACTCGTTCCGTAATGCATGATCCCATGACTAACTACTTAGTCACATTGAGCTCATTATGATGATGCATTACTGAGTGGGCCCAGAGATACCTCTCCGTCATACGGAGTGACAAATCCTAGTCTCGATTCGTGCCAACCCAACAGACACTTTCGGAGATACCTGTAGTGCACCTTTATAGCCACCCAGTTACGTTGTGACGTTTGGTACACCCAAAGCACTCCTACGGTATCTGGGAGTTACACAATCTCATGGTCTAAGGAAATGATACTTGACATTACAAAAGCTCTTAGCAAACGAACTACACGATCTTGTGCTATGCTTAGGATTGGGTCTTGTCCATCACATCATTCTCCTAATGATGTGATCCCGTTATCAATAACATCCAATGTCCATGGTCAGGAAACAATAACCATCTATTGATCAACGAGCTAGTCAACTAGAGGCTCACCAGGGACATGTTGTGGTCTATGTATTCACACATGTATTACGGTTTCCAGCTAATACAATTATAGCATGAACAATAGACAATTATCATGAACAAGGAAATACAATAATAACCATTTTATTATTGCCTCTAGGGCATATTTCCAACAGTGGACACCCTCTCCCCCCTCTTGTTGCTATGCATCTCCTAGATAGATCTTGCGTGAGCATAGGATTTTTTTTGAAATTGCATGCTACATTTCCCAATAGTGGTATCAGAGCCAGGTCTATGCATAGATGATATGGATGAGTAGAACACAAAGAGTTGTGTGCGGTGATTGTCATACTGCTTACCACCAATGTCTTATTTTGATTCGGTGGTATTGTTGGATGAAGTGGCCCGGACCAACCTTACGTGACCGCGTTCATGAGACCGGTTCCACCGACAGACATGCAACTAGTTTTGCATAAAGGTGGCTGGCGGGTGTCTGTTTCTCCAACTTTAGTTATATCGAATTTGACTGGGGCCAATCCTTGTGAAGGTTAAAACAGCAAACTTGATAAATCACCATTGTGGTTTTTGTGCCGTAGGTATGTACGATTCATGCTAGCAGCCCGTAGCAGCCACGTAAAACTTGCAACAAACAAAGTAGAGGACATCTAACTTGTTTTTGCAGGGCTTGTTGTGATGTGATATGGTCAAGACATGATGTGATATATAGATTGTTGCATGAGATGATCATGTTTTGTAAAAGTTATCGGCAACTAGCAGGAGCCATATGGTTGTTGCTTTATTGTATGAAATACAAGCGCTATGTAATTGCTTTACTTTATCACTAAGCGGCAGCGATAGTCGTAGAAGCAATAGTTGACGAGACGACCACGCCGCTACGATGGAGATCAAGGTGTCAAGCCGGTGACGATGGAGATCATGATGTTGCTTCGGTGATGGAGATGATGATCATAAGATGATGATGGCCATATCATTTCACATATTTTGATTGCATGTGATGTTTACTTTTATGCATATTGTTTTTCTTAGTACTGCGCTAGCATTATAAGATGATCCCTCACTAAATTTCAAGGTATAAGTGTTCTCCCCGAGTATGCACTGTTGCGAAAGTTCTTCGTGCTGAGACACCACGTGATGATCGGATGTGATAAGCTCTACGTTCAAATACAACGGGTGCAAACCAGATTTGCACACGCGGAATACTCGGGTTAAACTTGACGAGCCTAACATATACAGATATGGCCTCGGAACATTGGAGACCAAATGGTCGAACATGAATCATATAGTAGATATGATCAACATAGTGATGTTCACCATTGAAGACTACTCCATCTCACGTGATGATCGGACATGGTTTAGTTGATTTGGATCACGTATCATTTAGATGACTAGAGGGATGTCTATCTATGTGGGAATTCTTTAGTAATTTGATTAACTAAACTTAATTTATCATGAACTTAGTCCTGATAGTTTTTGCATATCTATGTTGTAGATCAATGGCCCGTGCTACCGTTCCTTTGAATTTTAATGCGTTCCTAGAGAAAGCTAAGTTGAAAGATGATGGCAGCAACTACACGGACTGGGTCCATAACTTGAGGATTATCCTTATTGCTGCACAGAATAGTTATGTTCTTGATGCACCGCTAGGTGTACCACCTACCCCAGCAACTGCAGACATTGTGAATGTCTGGCAGTCGTGTGTTGATGACTGCTCATTAGTTTAGTGTACCATGATTTACGGCTTAGGATCGGGACTTCAAAGGCGTTTTGAACGTCATGGACCATATGAGATGTTCCAGGAGTTGAAGTTAATATTTCAAGCAAATGCCTGAGTTGAGAGATATGAAGTCTCCAACAAGTTCTATAGCTGCAAGATGGATGAGAACAGTCCTATTAGTGAGCACATACTCAGAATGTCTGGGTACCATAATCACTTGACTCAGCTGGGAGTTAATCTTCCAGATGATTGTGTCATTGACAGAGTTCTTCAATCACTACCACCAAGCTACAAAGGCTTCATGATGAACTACAATATGAAGGGATGGAAAAGACTATTCCCGAGCTCTTTGCGATGCTAAAGGCCGTGGAGGTAGAAATCAAGAAGGAGCATCAAGTGTTGATGGTTAACAAGACCACTAGTTTCAAGAAAAAGGGCAACGGTAAAAAGAAGGGGAACTTCAAAAAGACTGACAAGCAAGTTGTCACTCCCGGGAAGAAACCCAAGTTTGGACCCAAGCCTGAAACTAAGTGCTCCTACTACAAAGTAAGATTGGTCACTGGAAGCGGAACTGCCCCAAGTATTTGGCGGATAAGAAGGATGGAAGGTGAACAAAGGTATATTTGATATACATGTTATTGATGTGTACCTTACTAATTCTTGTAGTAGTTGAAAGATCGAGGATGTCGCCTAGAGGGGGGGTGAATAGGCGCTTTAAAATAATTACGGTTTAGGCTTGAACAAATGCGGAATAAACCTAGCGGTTAATTTGTCAAGCACAAAACCTACAACAACTAGGCTCACCTATGTGCACCAACAACTTATGCTAAGCAAGATAAGCAACTATGTGATAGCAAGATATATGACAAAGAACAATATGGCTATCACAAAGTAAAGTGCATAAGTAAAGGGGCTCGGGTAAGAGATAACCAAGGCACGCGGAGACGACGATGTATCCCGAAGTTCACACCCTTGAGGATGCTAATCTCCGTTTGGAGCGGTGTGGAGGCACAATGCTCCCCAAGAAGCCACTAGGGCCACCGTAATCTCCTCACGCCCTCGCACAATGCAAGATGCCGTGATTCCACTAAGGGACCCTTGAGGGAGGTCACCGAACCCGTACAAATGGCGACCCTTGGGGGCGGTCACCGAACCCGTACACTTTGGCAACCCTTGGGGGCGGTCACCGGTACCCGTCAAATTGCTCGGGGCGATCTCCACAACCTAATTGGAGACCCCGACGCTTTCCCGGAGCTTTACACCACAATGATTGAGCTCCGAACACCACCAACCGTCTAGGGCACCAAGGCACCCAAGAGGAACAAGCTCTAGGGTGCCCAAACACCCAAGAGTAATAAGCTTCTCAAACTTCACTTCCACGTATCACCGTGGAGAACTCAAACCGATGCACCAAATGCAATGGCAAGGGCACACGGAGTGCCCAAGTCCTTCTCTCCCAAATCCCACCAAAGCAACTAATGCTAGGGAGGAAAATGAGAGGAAGAACGAAAGAAGAACACGAAGAACTCCAAGACCTAGATCCAAGGGGTTCCCCTCACTTAGAGGAGAAAGTGATTGGTGGAAACGTGGATCTAGATCTCCTCTCTCTTTTCCCTCAAAAACTAACAAGAATCCATGGAGGGATTGAGAGTTAGCAAGCTTGAAGAAGGTCAACAATGGGGGAAGAACACGAGCTCAAAGGATAAGGTTGAATGGGGAAGAAGACCCCCTTTTATAGGAGCTCCCGAATCCAACCTTTATGCTCACAGCCCGCACAGAGCGGTACTACCGCTCCAAGGAGCGGTACTACCGCTAGGGCGGTAGTACCCCTTCGAAACACAACAGCGAGGAGGCAAAAAGGCCAAAAGAACCTCCGGAGCGGTAGTACCGCTCGACCTCACGGTACTACCGCAAATGGTAGCGGTACTACTGCTTGCGAGCGGTACTAAAAAAATACTTCTGTGCCTACTTCCGCTGAGCAAAACACGAGATTTTGGTCCAGAGCGGTACTACCGCTTAGGAGCCGCGGTAGTACTGCTCTGGAGCGGTACTACCGCTCAGGAGCCGCAGTAGTACTGCTCTGGAGCAGTAGTAAAAAATTACATCCGCTCCAGTCGCGGTAGTACCGCTGCAGCCTTTACCAAAACAACCACAACTTTTGCAAACGGACTCCGAATTCAACGAAACCAAGTTTGTTGGAAAGCTAACGACATGGGCTAACACAATATTGATAGAAATATCAAGAATAAGTAAATGATAAAAGTCCCATAAGAAAATGGTGAGAACCCTTCATCGGATAAGACCGGTAAAACCTCCAACACCGAAAACATCATAGAAGACGCATGCGAACTCCGTTTTCGATGAACTCAAGCTTGTCATCAAGATGACCATAATCTCTACGACTCACAAAGATAACCAAACAAGAACCAAGAAACATGATGCAAGGATGCAATGGTTTGAGCTCTCTACTAACGATGCGATCAAGCTACCAACTTGAGAGCCCCCCTTAATAGTACGGCAAACGATCCTATAACTCGGTCTCCCAACTACCACCACAAGACCCGGTAAAATAGAAAACCTATCAAGGGAAAACCTTTGCCTTGCACATGGTCCACTTGAGCTAGATGAATACGATCTTGACTCCCTCAAGTTGGACCACCTTTCTTGATTGCGTTGGCTCGATGAAGACTAGATGATTGCTCCCCCATAGTTCACTATGGGTGAGCCACTCTTCGGCACATCTTCACAAGTCCATTGACACCACAATGGATGGCAAGATTCAAGCACTTGATCTCTTCGTGATGCTCCACTTGAACTTGCACACGGCAATCTTGATGACGATCACCACTTGATGTCATCCTTTCCATGGGTTGTATGATATCTTCCTCTTGACGCAAGCCCATGGATACGTACCTAACCCCACATACAACTCTCACATAGACCATGGGTTAGTACATAAAGTGTAATGGACAATGCTTACCATACCATGGGATCACTTGATCCCTCTCGGTACATCTTCTATGCTTTGTGAGTTGATCAACTTGATTCACTCTTGACTTAGTCTTGATCAACCTTGAATCTTTGCAACTCTCTTCATTTGGATGATGTCTTGAAGGTAAACATGAATGATCACACAACCTTCTTCTTCAAGACATGCTTGCAATAAGCTCAACACTCGCATGACCAATCTTTGGATAATTCCTTAATAGCACCTTGGTCAACTCAAAAACTCCTTGAAACCAACACATGGACTTCAAGAAAAGCCTATGGACAAATCCTTCAAATACAACTCAAGACAACCATTAGTCCATAGAGATTGTCATCAATTACCAAAACCAAACATGGGGGCACCGCATGTTCTTTCAATCTCCCCCATTTTGGTAATTGATGAAAATCACTTTGAAGAGAGTTTATATAAGGAATTATGCATCACCATGCAATGCAACAACTAATAGTGCATGCGAATGAGATGCAAATGCTAAGGAACAAAAACAAAGCAAGAAGAGATAACTCTCTAAACTTCTCCACAAAACTCTCTGAAACTTCTCCCCCATTGGCATCGATTGCCAAAATGGGCGAAAATCTAAGAAGGCCAATATAAATTGTGGTCCTCCATAAATTGTGTATTTCTCAACAAGAGAGTGGAATGCAATACACATACCCAACTGCCAATACTTGGAGGAAGACAAACTATATTGATGCCCAAAGATTGCAACAAAAAGATATGCCACAAAGACATAACAAACAGAGACACAAGCAATCAGAAGATACCAATTGAAGCAAGCAATCAACGGATATCAATTGAACCAACTAGACCAATGATCCTACATGCCACAAGAATAAAGATATTATGAAAAGCGCAAAGGAGTGTTTTAAAGAAACTAGAGAAGCTCCGCATGATTTGTGCACACATAAGAATTTTTGTATTTGAATACAAAGTGCACAAAATAGGATCATAGCTCCCCCAAAATCAATAGAAACTCACATCCAATGCAAGTGAGCATATAGGAAACAAAGCCTAGCGCTTGCAACAAGCACATGGTTGAGCAACATGTAAAAGAGGCAACTTAAGAATAGGCTCAACCAAAATGATGTGTGTGAGTCATGGCAAAGCACTTGAGAAGACTAAGATTAGGATGAGCATTAAGCATCAACATAGTCTTGAAAGAATGAGGCACACGGTGCAAGGCCTATCATTCCCACACACAACTGGCAAATGGGTTCACAAGCTTACTAATAAGCAAAAGAGAACCTATGCTTGTGACAACCCGTGGTGAAGATAGACGAGGGGAGGCTCATCAAGACGAGGGATACCAATTAAGATGGCAAAAACCTCGTAAATATAAGCAAGAGGAAAATAATCTTCACCACACAAGAGTGCAACAAGATGCAACGATAGAGGACACGCACTCAAGGCAAAAGCTTTCACGGAGCCACCAAAGAAATAACATAAGAAAGACAAGGTGGACGTGAAAGAAAAGATATCAACTAGAGATGTAATTTCTCTCAAGTGTATAAGGTTCTATGTAGACGAAATCATGATGATATATATATCTACAAAGAAGGATGTACACCCGAAATAGTTACAACACGAAGGAACAAGATATCCACAAGGAAGTCATAAATATACCAATAAGATATTTGCTTGAAAGCATAGCACTTGGATAGATATGGTCTTATTGTATATAAATGAAGTCCAAACACACATCCATCAAAGTCAACACAACTAGAAACAAGAGATCATCGTTGGGATGCTTTGAGAAAGGAAACAAGTATCACAAGATATGAAATGAATATCATGCCAAGATGCAACCTACACAAGGTTGAATGCAAGAGGAGAAAGCATGAATAGATACTTGTTATCGAGATATCATTGGAAGGATGTAGTAGATACCAATTGAAGGTAGATAGTAGTTCATTGATCATCCTTGCTTGACTCCAATATGCACATGGTGACAACACCTTCCTTGTGAGTGAGCCGAGCATCCAATGCATCTCCAAATGTTCCTAGAAGAACAACACAAACTAAACGGTACCCAAACTCATTGGGACCAAATAGTTAGAAACCCCAATACATAGGACAAACCCCACATAAATATGTGCATATAGATATGAAAATGAATTTCATGCACATCTCATCCAAATTGAGACTAGGTGGAGTTTCCCCTATATATTAAGTCAAAGAAAGAAAGCATGCCAAATGAAATACATGAAGTAAACATGCATGCTCAAGACTTTCAAAACCCGAAACCAAAAACAAAGAAATGCCAAGTGAAAAGGATACCAAATGGAGAAATCATCACTTGGAAGATATCATTAAAGATACATCAAGGAATGAGATATCCATTGATACACACTAAACTAAAGATGTCAAACTCCCAAAGAGAGGATGGTTCCAAACAAACCAGGCTCTCAACAAAGTTTCATGATGGCACAAAGTACCAAAAAGAAATGGCTTGCCTTCCACCAAAACACACTTGATAAGGATCACAAGAAGAGTGTTCTAAAGAAAATAGGATAGCTCCCCCACGAGTTGTGCATTATATAGGATTTGCATTTGAATACAAAATGCACAAGGTGGGATCACTACTTTCACTATATCTAGAAAACACTAGACAAGAACAAGAAATAAACAAGATCCACAAGTGGTAGGGAAGACACCGGGAGTTGACACAAACCTTGGCAAGAGAAAAGGCAAATAAAAACAAAAGCCAAAGTAAAGATGATCAACAAATTCTACCACACATAAGTGACTACCAATTGTCAAAAGACAAGAAGTATTTGGAAATAATTCCCGGTGGTAGATAACAAGGACATCCAACATCATCTTCACAACAAACACAAGCAAATTGCAACTTGTAGAGCTAACATGCCACCTAGGAACAAGATAATCTACAATATCTCTAGGTGACAATATCTCAATGTACACATTTTCTAGGCTTGTAATATGCACTTAGCATATTACTCCCCCATAATGTGATACCAATAAGAACTTAACAAGAGGCAATAAGAGGAACAAACAAGAGATAATTAATGGACTATTGAGAATCTGAATTTCTCATGAGAGATATACCACCTAGAGACTAGATAAACTTGTAATATCAATCCTAGATGGTATTCGTCATGTACATACATTTATAGGATTGTGAGGTGCGCAAAGCACATCACTCCCCCAAAATGGGATGTTCCATTAATCTCTCACACGAGCCAACTAGGATACAAACAAGAAGCATAAAGGCTCAACGCACGACACACACGTACATGGTGTGCAAACCAACACACACATACTTGATTGCTCAAGATAAGCAAGTTGGAATCACAACATATACAAACACATGCAAGGAACAAAACCAAAACATGCAAGGGGTCAAGTAACTTTCAATGTAAGCAATTTTAATTACAAGTTACCGCAAGGAGGCACATTGGATATAAGATATAAACTTGATGATTCAATTGACTTGGCTTGAGACAATAAGAGTGATGAAGTCCCCTTAATTCTTCATAATGTAGCCAAGTCTCCAATGCCCTCCAACAACACCTATTGATCAAGTTTGAGCTTGTTGGTCCCCAACCAAGTTGGGTCCTAAGAGGTTAGTCACAATAGGTTTGGCTACCCAAATGGTTCTTTGCTTGACACCACTTTGAGTACCAACAAACTTGGCAAACACATTGCCAACCTTATCCTTACCAAGAGAATAGATATCATCAATAATAATTGGGTTGGATAAGTTACCACTAGTGCATGAAGAAGCGACGTGACCTTTCTCACGACATAAGTAGCAACGTCTACTCTTCACTTTCTTCTCACTTGATTTCTCAATTTGAGAAGCATTAACTTGAGTCTTCTTGGGAAGAGGCCTTTCTTCAACTTGATGTTGAGCATGAGATTGAACTTGTGCCCTCTTCCCTTGTTGCTTGACACTAATGGCCTTCTTCTTCAATGGGCAAGATCTAACATGATGCCCTTCGACTTTGCACTTGAAGCAAACAATCTTGGCCGAATTCTTGACATGTTCTTGGCCCTTCTTCTTGTTCAACTTGGACTTCTTCTTCTTGTTGGAGTTGAATCCAAGTCCACCTTTGTCATTGGGGGATTTTTGCACACTCAAGATATTGTTGAGTGTGACCTTCCCTTCATGACACTTTTCCAAGTCTTTCTTCAAAGAAGTGACTTGGGCCTTGAGCTCTTTGATTTCCTCTACATGGTTAGTCTCAACACAAGTACTAGAGGAACTATAAGCTTCATCGTTAGAGCAACAAGGCAAGGAAAGCAATTCATCACAAGATGTACCAACATTGTGAGTAGATGAATTACAAGGACTAGCACATGGCAATATACTATTTTGACTAGAAGTAGTGCTAGTATCCACATGAGGCTCACTAGATGTTACCTTAGCAATCATGGCCGAGCTATCTTTAGCACACTATGGGATACTAGAAGATCATCATGAGAGCTTCAGAGCTTTTCATGACTTTCTTCCAATTTCCCATAATTGCAAGATAGCACCTCAAGTTGAGCCCGTAGCTCAACATTCTCCTTCAAAATGGATGCTTCACAAGTAATAGAATTAGTAGCACAAGCATCATCATTAACAACAAGAGGAGAAGGCAACTTGGCAAGCTCTTTTAAATAAGAAGCTTCAAGTTGAGCATGAGACTCGATGAGTTTGATGAGCTCACCCTTGATGACCCTTGAGCCATTTTTGAGGTGCTCAAAATCCTCAAGGAGTCTAGCATGAGCAACTTCAAGCTTAGCATTTTTAGTTTCAAAAAAATTGGCCACCTTAAGAGCTCTATTAGTAGATTCCTTCACTTTAGAAAATTCTAGAGCAAAAGTCCCCTCAAGAGATTCCTTGGTGGTTTGTTCAAGTTCAAGAGCTTGAGAGAGGTCCGCAATCTCATTAGCGTAATCACGCCCATGACCTTCCATTTTATCAATGGTGGCCTCATGCTCCTCTAGATGAGATTCTAACTCCTCAATGTATTTCTTGCCATCAATGGCAATGGACATTATTTCCATGAAGTTGGAATGAGCAATTTTATTTTTATGAAGAGCTTTAAAAATCATTTCCCCCTTAGTTTTTAAGGAGGCAACATTATCATTCTCTTCATCATTATCCTCATCATCATTAGCATCAACATCATCATCAAGAGACATATTGGGGTACAAAGTAGGAGATACCTTTGACGCCTTAGCCATAAGGCAAAAAGCAATAGATGATGATGTAGGATCCCTTGAGGCACCATTAAACACCACATCTTGTTCCATGGAGTGTTCGGTTTCCACTACATTGTTAGCACAACAATTCAAGGAAATAGATGCATTTTTATCATGGCAACAAGACATAGCAAGCATATCATCATGAGATTTAGTCAAGCAATTTCTACATGATATGCAAGGACTATCAACACAAGCATGTGAAACATTTGGAGTGCTCGAAGTGTTAAAGCCCAAAGAAGGAGCATTGCAATAATACAGTGATGAAGGATCATCCACAATAAGCATACTATCAACATTGCAATGACCAACACTACTCACCATGCCATTACCTTGTGGCAAACCACATGTAGGTGAAGTAGAAGAAGTTGAGAAGACTATACGACCGGAGATGGAGGGAGAACAATCATCACCACAAATCTTGGACACACCATATTTATCTTGAAGCTTCGTCCACAACTCATGAGCATCTCGGAACGGCATGAGTTGAAATATAACTACATTGCTCAAAGCATAAAAAAGCACATTAGAAGCTTGAGCATTGAGATAAGAGTTTTTCTCATCCTATAAAGATAATCTTTGGGGATCCTTTGGAGGAGAAAAACCCATATCTACAATTCACTCTAAATTTGGGTCCATGACCCTAAAGAGATTAAGCATGCGAATTACCCAAACATCAAAATTTGTGACATCGAAACTAAGAGTGTCAGAGAATCCTAATTGCCTAGTCGACATCTTTACTCTCTAGGTGGTTAAGCCTAACAAAGAGAGATGTGGCTCTGATACCAATTGAAAGTTCGAGGATGTCGCCTAGAGGGGGGGGGTGAATAGGCGCTTTAAAATAATTACGGTTTAGGCTTGAACAAATGCGGAATAAACCTAGCGGTTAATTTGTCAAGCACAAAACCTACAACAACTAGGCTCACCTATGTGCACCAACAACTTATGCTAAGCAAGATAAGCAGCTATGTGATAGCAAGATATATGACAAAGAACAATATGGCTATCACAAAGTAAAGTGCATAAGTAAAGGGGCTCGGGTAAGAGATAACCGAGGCACGCGGAGACGATGATGTATCCCGAAGTTCACACCCTTGCGGATGCTAATCTCCATTTGGAGCAGTGTGGAGGCACAATGCTCCCCAAGAAGCCACTAGGGCCACCGTAATCTCCTCACGCCCTTGCACAATGCAAGATGCCGTGATTCCACTAAGGGACCCTTGAGGGAGGTCACCGAACCCGTACAAATGGCGACCCTTGGGGGCGGTCACCGAACCCGTACACTTTGGCAACCCTTGGGGGCGGTCACCGGTACCCGTCAAATTGCTCGAGGCGATCTCCACAACCTAATTGTAGACCCCGACGCTTGCCCGGAGCTTTACACCACAATGATTGAGCTCCGAACACCACCAACCATCTAGGGCACCAAGGCACCCAAGAGGAACAAGCTCTAGGGTGCCCAAACACCCAAGAGTAATAAGCTTCTCAAACTTCACTTCCACGTATCACCATGGAGAACTCAAACCGATGCACCAAATGCAATGGCAAGGGCACACGGAGTGCCCAAGTCCTTCTCTCCCAAATCCACCCAAAGAAACTAATGCTAGGGAGGAAAATGAGAGGAAGAACGAAAGAAGAACACGAAGAACTCCAAGACCTAGATCCAAGGGGTTCCCCTCACTTAGAGGAGAAAGTGATTGGTGGAAACGTGGATCTAGATCTCCTCTCTCTTTTCCCTCAAAAACTAACAAGAATCCATGGAGGGATTGAGAGTTAGCAAGCTCGAAGAAGGTCAACAATGGGGGAAGAACACGAGCTCAAAGGATAAGGTTGAATGAGGAATAAGACCCCCTTTTATAGGAGCTCCCGAATCCAACCGTTATGCTCACAGCCCGCACAGAGTGGTACTACCGCTCCAAGGAGCGGTACTACCGCTAGGGCGGCAGTACCCCTTCGAAACACAACAGCGAGGAGGCAAAAAGGCCAAAAGAACCTTCGGAGCGGTAGTACCGCTCATCCTCACGGTACTACCGCTCGACCTCACGGTACTACCGCAAATGGTAGCGGTAGTACTGCTTGCGAGCGGTATTAAAAAATACTTCTGTGCCTACTTCCGCTAAGCAAAACACGAGATTTTGGTCTGGAGCGGTACTACCGCTTAGGAGCCGCGGTAGTACTGCTGTGGAGCGGTACTACCGCTCAGGAGCCGCGGTAGTACTGCTCTGGAGCGGTAGTAAAAAATTACATCTGCTCCAGTCGCGGTAGTACCGCTGCAGCCTTTACCAAAACAACCACAACTTTTGCAAACGGATTCCGAATTCAACGAAACCAAGTTTGTTGGAAAGCTAACGACATGGGCTAACACAATATTGATAGAAATATCAATAATAAGCAAATGAGAAAAGTCCCATAAGAAAATGGTGAGAACCCTTCATCGGATAAGACCGGTAAAACCTCCAACACCGAAAACATCATAGAAGACGCATGCAAACTCGGTTTTCGATGAACTCAAGCTTGTCATCAAGATGACCATAAGCTCTAAGACTCACAAAGATAACCAAACAAGAACCAAGAAACATGATGCAAGGATGCAATGGTTTGAGCTCTCTACTAATGATACGATCAAGCTACCAACTTGAGAGCCCCCCTTGATAGTACGGCAAATGATCCTATAACTCGGTCTCCCAACTACCACCACAAGACCGGTAAAATAGAAAACCTATCAAGGGAAAACCTTTGCCTTGCACATGGTCCACTTGAGCTAGATGAAGACGATCTTGACTCCCTCAAGTTGGACCACCTTTCTTGATTGCGTTGGCTCGATGAAGACTAGATGATTGCTCCCCCATAGTTCACTACGGGTGAGCCACTCTTCGGCACATCTTCACAAGTCCATTGACACCATAATGGATGGCAAGATTCAAGCACTTGATCTCTTCGTGATGCTCCACTTGAACTTGCACACGGCAATCTTGATGACGATCACCACTTGATGTCATCCTTTCCATGGGTTGTATGATATCTTCCTCTTGACGCAAGCCCATGGATACGTACCTAACCCCACATACAACTCTCACATAGACCATGGGTTAGTACATAAGGTATAATGGACAATGCTTACCATACCATGGGATCACTTGATCCCTCTCGGTACATCTTCTATGCTTTGTGAGTTGATCAACTTGATTCACTCTTGACTTAGTCTTGATCAACCTTGAATCTTTGCAACTCTCTTCATTTGGATGATGTCTTGAAGGTAAACATGAATGATCACACAACCTTCTTCTTCAAGACATGCTTGCAATAAGCTCAACACTCGCATGACCAATCTTTGGATAATTCCTTAATAGCACCTTGGTCAACTCAAAAACTCCTTGAAACCAACACATGGACTTCAAGAAAAGCCTATGGACAAATCCTTCAAATACAACTCAAGACAACCATTAGTCCATAGAGATTGTCATCAATTACCAAAACCAAACATGGGGGCACCGCATGTTCTTTCAGTAGTGCCTGGGTATTTGATACCGTTTCGGTGCTCATATTTGTAACTTGAAGCAGGGACTACAGACTAAATGAGGATTGGCTAAGGACGAGGTGACAATGTGCGTCGGAAATGGTTCCAAGGTTGATGTGATCGCTGTCGACACACTACCTCTACATCTACTTTCGGGATTAGTTTTAGACCTGAATAATAGTTATTTGGTGCCAGCGTTGAGCATGAAGATTATATCTGGATCTTGTTTAGTGCGAGAAGGTTATTCATTTAAATCAGAGAATAATGGTTGTTCTATTTATATGAGTAATATCTTTTATGGGCGTGCACCCTTGAAGAGTGGTCTATTGCTGTTGAATCTTGATCATGATGATACACATATTCATTATATTGATGCCAAAAGATGCAAAGTTGATAATGATAGTGCAACTTATTTATGGCACTGTCATTTGGGTCATATCAGTGTAAAGCGCATGAAGAAACTCCATAAAGATGGACTTTTGGAATCACTTGATTATGAATCATTTGATACTTGCGAACCGTGCCTTATGGGCAAGATGAGTAAAACTCCGTTCTCCGGAACAGTGGAACGAGTTACTAACTTATTGGAAATAATATATACCGATGTGTGCGGTCCAATGAGTGTTGATGCTCGTGGCGGGTATCGTTATTTTCTGACCTTCATAGATGATTTGAGCAGATATGGGTATATCTACTTAATGAAACACAAGTCTGGAAAATTTGAAAAGTTCAAAGAATTTTAGAGTGAAGTGGAGAATCATCATAACAACAAAAGAAAGTTTCTACGATTGGAGGAGAATATTTGAGTTATGAGTTTGGCCTTCATTTAAAAAAATGTGGAATAGTTTCACAACTCACGCCACCTGGAACACCACAGTGTAATGGTGTGTCTGAACGTCGTAACCGCACTTTATTGGATATGGTGCAACCTATGATGTCTCTTACTGATTTACCACTATATTTTTGGGGTTATGCATTAGAGACATCTGCATTCACTTTAAACAGGGCACCATCAAAGTCCGTTGAGACGACACCATATGAACTATGGTTTGGCAACAAACCTAAGTTGTCGTCTTAAAGTTTGGGGATGCGACACTTATGTCAAAAGGCTTCAGCCCGATGAGCTCAAACCCAAGTCAGAGAAATGTGTCTTCATAGGATACCCTAAGGAAACAATTGGGTACACCTTCTACCACAAGTCCGAAGGCAAGATTTTTATTGCTAAGAACGGAACCTTTATAGAGAAGGAGTTTCTCTCGAAAGAAGTGAGTGAGAGGAAAGTAGAACTTGATGAGGTAATTGTACCAGCTCTCAATTTGGAAAGTAGCTCATCCGAGAAATCTGTTCCCGTGATGCCTACACCAACTTAATGATAAAGATCATGAAACTACAGATCAAGTTGCTACAGAACCTCATAGGTTTGGCAGAGCACGATCCGCACCAGAGTGGCACGGTAATCCTGTTCTGGAAGACATGTTACTTGACCATGACCACTGTTTAAGAATTCACCCGATTAATCAGTTAACGGGATAGTTAACCGCTACTCACAGCATGGCCGAATCGAATAACACCTATTCACCACATTAACTTGCCAAGCCGATTAATTGGCCAGTTAGACCAATTAATCAGTTGTCATGCCGATTAATCCCTGCTGGCCCATTAACGATTGGACAAACAAAGACCAATTTTTTGGCCCGTAACCCCTTCCAGCCCCACCCCGCTCCTTAATAGCTAGGATTAATAATTTTACCTCCTCTCTATGCTTTCATATGTGTATATCAACATGTTTTGTTATACTACATAGCTGGGAGCATAAGAGTATGGTATAATACATAAAAAAAATCTAGATATATGTTGGCAAGTTCATTTTCAATCTACCGATTAATGGTCGACCTATTAATCCAGTTAATAGGCCGATTCACCGATTAATCCCTACTCCTAAACCGACCGAGCAGCTATCAGTTAACGATTTCTTGAACATTGACCATGACGAACCTACGAACTATGTAGAAGCTATGATGAGCCTAGATTCTAATAAATGGCTTGAGGCCATGAAATCTAAGATAGGATCCATCTATGAGAACAAAGTGTGGACTTTGGTGGATCTTCCCGATGATCGGCGACCCATAGAGAATAAATGGATCTTCAAGAAGAAGAATGATGTTGATGGTAATGTTACTATCTATAAAGCTTGACTTGTTGCAAAGGGTTTTCGACAAGTTCAAGGAGTTGACTATGATGAGACGTTCTCACCCGTAGTGATGCTTAAGTCTGTCTAAATCATGTTAGCAATTGCTGCATTTTATGATTATGAAATCTGGCAATGGATGTCAAAACTGCATTCCTTAATGGATTTCTTAAAAAAGAGTTATATATGACGCAACCAGAAGGTTTTGTCGATCCTAAAGGTGCTAACAAAGTGTGCAAGCTCCAGTGATCCATTTATGGACTAGTGCAAGCATCTCGGAGTTGTAATATACGCTTTGATGAGGTGATCAAAGCATATGGTTTTATACAGACTTTTGGAGAAGCCTGTATTTACAAGAAAGTGAGTGGGAGCTCTATATCATTTCTAATATTATATGTGGATGACATATTGTTGATTGGAAATGATGTAGAATTTCTGAATAGCATAAAAGGATACATGAACAAGATTTTTTCAAAGAAAGACCTCGATGAAGCTGCTTACATATTGGGCATCAAAATCTATAGAGATAGATCAAGACACTTGATAGGACTTTCACAAAGCACATGCCTTGATAAGTTTTGAAGAAGTTCAAAATGGATCAGTCAAAGAAAGGGTTCTTGCCTGTGTTACAAGGTGTGAAGTTGAGTCAGACTCAATGCCCGACCACTGGAAAAGATAGAGAGAAAATGAAAGTCATTCCCTATGCTTTAGCCATAGGTTCTATCATGTATGTTATGTTGTGTACCAGACCTGATGTGTGCCTTGCTATAAGTTTAGCAGGGAGGTACCATAGTAATCTAGGAGTGGATCACTGGACAGTGGTCAAGAACATCTTGAAGTACCTAAAAAGGACTAGGGATATGTTTCTCATTTATGGAGGTGACAAAGAGCTTGTCGTAAATGGTTACATTGACGCTAGCTTTGACACTGATCCGGATGACTCTAAGTCACAATCCGGATACGTATTTTTACTGAATGGTGGAGCTGTCAATTGGTGTAGTTCCAAGCAGAGTGTCATGGCGGGATCTACATGTGAAGCAGAGTACATAGCTGCTTCGGAAGAAGCAAATGAAGGAGTTCATATCCGATCTAGGTGTAATACCTAGTGCATCGGGTCCAATGAAAATCTTTTGTGACAATACTGGAGCAATTGCCTTGGCGAAAAAGAATCCAGATTTCACAAAAAGACCAAACACATCAAGAGACGCTTCAAATCCATCCGAGATTTGGTCAAGGAGGGAGACATAGATATTTGCAAAATACATAAGGATCTAAATGTTGCAGACCCGTTGACTAAGCCTCTTCCACGAGCAAAACATGATCAACACCAAGACTCCAAGGGTGTTAGATTCATTACAATGTAATCTAGATTATTGACTCTAGTGCAAGTGGGAGACTGAAGGAAATATGCCCTAAAGACAATAATAAAGTTGTAATTTTATATTTCCTTATTCATGATAAATGTTTATTATTCATGCTAGAATTGTATTAACCGGAAACTTGATACATGTGTGAATACATAGACAAAACAATGTGTCCCTAGTATGGCTCTACTAGACTAGCTCATTGATCAAAGATGGTTAAGTTTCCTAGTAATGGACATGAGTTGTCATTTGATAATGAGATCACATCATTAGTAGAATGATGTGATGTACAAGACCCATCCGTTAGCTTAGCATAATGATCGTTCAGTTTTATTGCTACTGCTGCTTTCTTCGTGTCAAATATATATTCCTCCGACTATGAGATTATGCAACTCCTAGACACCAGAGGAATGCCTTGTGTGCTATCAAACGTCACAACGTAACTGGGTGATTATAAAGATTCTCTACATGTATCTCCGAAGGTGTTTGTTGGGTTGGCATAGATCAAGATTAGGATTTGTCACTCTGAGTATCGGAGAGGTATCTTTGGGCCCTCTCGGTAATGCACATCATATGAAGCCTTGTAAGTAATGTGACTAATGAGTTAGTTGCAGGATGATGCACTACGGAACGAGTAAAGAGACTTGCCAGTAATGAGATTGAACTAGGCATGAAGATACCGACGATCGAATCTCGGGCAAGTAACACCGATGACAAAGGGAATAACAATGTTGACATTGCGGTTCGACCGATAAAGATCTTCATAGAATATGTGGGAACCAATATGAGCATCCAGGTTCCGCTATTGGTTATTGACCAGAGAGGTGTATCGGTCATGTCTACATAGTACTCGAACCCGTAGGGTCCGCACACTTAACGTTCGATGACGATAGGTATTATATGAGTTATGTGTTTTGGTGACCGACGGTTGTCCGGAGTCCCGGATGAGATCACAGACATGACAAGGAGTCTTGAAATGGTTGAGAGGTAAACATTGATATATTGGAAGGTTACGTTTGGACACCGTAATGGTTTTGGATATTTTTTGGAGTACCGGGAGGTTACCGGACCCCCCCCCCCTGGGGATTGTTGGGCCTACATGGTCCATAGGAGAGAAGGGAGGCGGCCCACAAGGGGTGGTCGCTGATAACCCACAAGTATAGGGGATCGCAACAACTTTCGAGGGTAGAGTATTCAACCCAAATTTATTGATTCGACACAAGGGGAGCCAAAGAATATTCTCAAGTATTAGCAGCTGAGTTGTCAATTCAACCACACCTGGAAACTAAGTATCTGCAGCAAAGTGTTTAGTAGCAAAGTAATATGATAGTGGTGGTAACGGTAACAAAAGTAAAGACAGCAAAAGTAATGTTTTTGGTATTTTGTGGTGATTGTAACAGTAGCAACGGAAAAGTAAATAAGCGAGAACCAGTATATGGAAAACTCGTAGGCACCGGATTAGTGATGGATAATTATGCCGGATGCGGTTCGTCATGTAACAGTCATAACATAGGGTGACACAGAACTAGCTCCAGTCCATCAATGTAATGTAGGCATGTACTCTGTATATAGTCATACGTGCTTATGGAAAAGAACTTGCATGACATCTTTTGTCCTACCCTCCCGTGGCAGCGGGGTCCTAT
Source organism: Triticum dicoccoides (assembly GCF_002162155.2). Taxonomy (NCBI): domain Eukaryota; kingdom Viridiplantae; phylum Streptophyta; class Magnoliopsida; order Poales; family Poaceae; genus Triticum; species Triticum dicoccoides. Next base: position 433,363,924 of record NC_041391.1, on the reverse strand, counting down.
TGGAAACTAAGGGATATTAAGGCCTCCTTTTAATAGAGAATCGGAACAAAGCATTAGCACATATTGAATACATGAACTCCTCAAACTATGGTCATCACCGGGAGTGGTCCCGATTATTGTCACTTCGGGGTTGCCGGATCATAACACATAGTAGGTGACTATAGACTTGCAAGATAGGATCTAGAACACACATATATTCATGAAAACATAATAGGTTCAAATCTGAAATCATGGCACTCGGGCCCTAGTGACAAGCATTAAGCATAGCAAAGTCATAGCAACATCAATCTCAGAACATAATGGATACTAGGGATCAAACCCTAACAAAACTAACTCGATTACATGATAAATCTCATCCAACCCATCACCGTCCAGCAAGCCTACGATGCAATTACTCACGCACGGTGGTGAGCATCATAAAATTGGTGATGGAGGATGGTTGATGATGATGACGGCGACGAATCCCCCTCTCCGGAGCCCCGAACGGACTCCAGATCAGCCCTCCCGAGAGAGATTAGGGCTTGGCGGCGCTCCTATCGTAAAACGCGATGATTTCTTCTCTTTGATTTTTTTCTCCCCGAAAGCCAATATATGGAGTTGGAGTTGGCGTCGGAGGGCCACCAGGGGGCCCACGAGGTAGGGGGCGCGCCCAGGGGGGGCGCGCCCCCCACCCTCGTGGACAGGGTGTGGGCCTCCTGGTCTTCATCTTTTGCGAGGATTTTTTATTGTTTTTTCTAAGGTGTTCCATGGAGTTTTAGGTCATTCCGAGAACTTTTATTTTCTGCACATAAAACAACACCCTGGCAATTCTGCTGAAAACAGCGTCAGTCCGGGTTAGTTCCATTCAAATCATACAAGTTAGAGTCCAAAACAAGGGCAAAAGTGTTTGGAAAAGTAGATACGATGGATACGTATCAACTCCCCCAAGCTTAAACCCTTGCTTGTCCTCAAGCAATTCAGTTGACAAACTAAAAGAGAAAAAGAAAAACTTTTACAAACTCTGTTTGCTCTTGTTGTTGTAAACATGAAAAGCCAGCATTCAAGTTTCAGCAATTATTATGAACTAACCATACTCACAATAACACATAGGTCTCACAATTACTCATATCAATAGCATAATCAGCTAGCGAGCCATAATAACAAAACTCGGATGACAACACTTTCTTAAAATAATCATAACATGTTATAATAAAATGGTATCTCGCTAGCCCTTTCTGAGACCGCAAAACATAAAATGCAGAGCACCTTTAAAGATCAAGGACTGACTAAACATTGTAATTCATGATAAAAGAGATCCAGTCAAGTCATACCCAATATAAACCAATAATAATGAATGCAGACGACAGTGTGCTCTCCAGCGGGTGCTTTTTAATAAGAAGGGTGATGACTCAACATAAAAGTAAATAGATAGGCCCTTCGCAGAGGGAAGCAGGGATTTGTAGAGGTGCCAGAGCTCGGTTTTGAAATAGAGATAAATTATATTTTGAGCGGCATACTTTAATTGTCAACATAACAACTAAAAGACGACGATATCTTCCATGCTAAACAGATTATAGGCAGTTCCCAAACAGAATGGTAAAGTTTATACCCCCCCCCCTCCTCCACAAGCATCAATCCATGGCTTGCTCGAAACAACGAGTGCCTCCAACATTCAACGGGTCCCAAGGGGAGTTTTGTTTGCAGTTATTTTGATTTAGTTTGCATAAAGCATGGGACTGGGCATCCCAGATACCAGCCATTTTCTCGTGAATGAGGAGCGGAGTCCACTCCTCTTGAGAATAACCCACCTAACACGGAAGATAAGGGCAGCTCTAGTTGTCATATGAGCTATTCAAGCATGCAAAACAGAATGTTTATTTGAAGGTTTAGAGTTTGGCACATACAAATTTACTTGGAACGGCAGGTAAATACCGCATATAGGTAGGTATAGTGGACTCATATGGAATAACTTTGGGGTTTAAGGAGTTTGGATGCACAAGCAGTATTCCCGCTTAGTACAGGTGAAGGCTAGCAAAAGACTGGGAGGCGACCAACTAAGAGAGCGACAACAGTCGTAAACATGCATTAAAATTAATTTACACTGAATACAAGCATGAGTAGGATATAATCCACCATGAACATAAACATCATGAAGGCTATGTTGATTTGATTCAACTACATGCGTGAACATGTGCCAAGTCTAGTCACTCAATACATTTAAAGGAGGATACCATCCCATCATACCACATCATAATCATTCTAATAGCATGTTGGCACCCAAGGTAAACCATTATAACTCATAGCTAATCAAGCATGGCATAAGCAACTATAATCTCTAAATGTCATTCCAAATATGCTTACTTCATAATAGCTGAATCAGGAACGATGAATCATCATATTTACGAAAACAAGAGAGGTCGGGTTCATACCAGCTTTTCTCATCCCAATAAGTCCATCATATATCATCATTATTGCCTTTCACTTGCACGACCGAACGGTGTGTATAATAATAAGAGTGCACGTGCATTGGACTAAGCTGGAATCTGCAAGCATTCAACTCAAGAGAGAAGACAAGTAATATGGGCTCTAAGTTAAATAAACAAGCATGCATATAAGAGCCACTAAGCATTTTTAATATGGTCTTCTCAACCCCCAAAAGAAAGAAAATAAAAGAAAAACTATTTACATGGGAAAGCTCCCAACAAGTAAAAGAAGAACGGGAAATATTTTTGGGTTTTTCTTTTTAATTCTACTACAAGCATGGAAAGTAAACTAACTAATTTTTTTGGTTTTTCTTAAGGTTTATTAAACACACAAGAAGAAAGCTAGAAAAAGAAATTTAAACTAGCATGGATATTACAGCGAAAGAGTATGAGCACCGACATCTAGCAATGAGTGTGTGTGTGAACATGAATGTAATGTCGGTGGGAAATATGTACTCCCCCAAGCTTAGGCTTTTGGCCTAAGTTGGTCTAATGTCAGGGATAGCCTGGCGGATACCCGTAGGTGAAGCTGGGGTCATACTGTGACGCAGCGGCTATCGCCGCCTGAGCTGTAGCGTGGAGTCGAGCAGCCTCCGCTCTCCTCTCGTACTCATTTGCCTCCTCTCTGGTAATAATATATCTTCTTTTTGCCTGCGAATCAAAGAAATCAGGGGCAGGAAGAGCAATATGGACTACCCGACGTCTGTTAAAAATTAGTTGGTACTGGAGAGGTGGTTCAGTCCTCTCAACAAAATGGTGGGAACCCATATAATCAAAATCTAAATAAGAAGGGGGTAATTCCATATCACCCTCACGAATGTCTATCTCAAGAAAATTATCTAAGCGGGTTGCATAAATTCCTCCAAAGAAATCTCCGTTATGTCTATTCTGATGCAACCTACGAGCTACAATGGCTCCCATATGATAAGATTGGTCTCCTGACACAGCACTCCTGAGAATACTGAGATCAGGGACACACATGTGACATGCTTCATCCTTAGCATTTATGCATCTACCTATGAAGAGAGCAAAATAATGTACAGCAGGAAAGTGAACGCTCCCTATAGTAGCTTGTGTTATATCTCTAGATTCCCCCACAGTTATTCTAGCAAGAAAGTCTCTTTCAGATTTAGGGGGATCCCTGACATTACCCCAAGATGGAAGTTTGCAAGCAAAAGTAAAGTCCTCTAAGTCCATGGTATAAGATTTGTCATAAAGGTCAAACATGACTGAAGGAGAATTACGCGAAGATGAAAACTCAAACCTCCTCACAAATGAACTTGTGAGATCATGATACTGGGGGCATTTGTCAGCTTCAAAGTCCTCAAGACCGGCATTATGCAAATATTCGCTAAATTCTTCTTTGATTCCCACTTGATTCATAAAATTTTCCGATGGCCATTCACAGGGCCTCACAGGAGCGTCTCTTGGTGGTTCCTCATCAGCGTCACGTATTGCAAGCCTGGGACCTTGCTTCCTTGAAGGACCACCTTGGAACATCGTCCTAAGCATATTGTTTCCTCTGAAAAATTTCTGAAATTTTTAGTAACTTCAAATAAAAGTGAACCAACTTCAATAAAATTGATAGCAACAACTCCCACAAGTGCCTAGGGCCTATATCAAGCATTGGAACTACTTAGAATCATATAAATTTGACATGCAAGCTCAAGAACATGGTCACCTATGCAGCACAAATTTGCAATGAATAAAGCACTAGAACAAAAACTAATTGGACCAATGGAGGAGTCACATACCAAGGAACAATCTCCCCAAGCAGTTTTGCGAGAGGTGCTTTGAGCAAGGAGATCGAAAATCACAGCAACGGGGGCTGGAACTCGTGCTTGAGTTGTTTTTTCGTGTTTGTGTGAGGCAGAGGAAGAAGATGAGTGCAGGGATAAGTGGAGGAGACAGACAGAAAAATACTATTTTACTTTATTTCTACTAAATAACAGAAAATATAAAGGGGGTACAGAAGGTTGTTCTTCTATTTTCATCCATCTCGTGATCATCAAAATGAACCCACTAACAAGGTTGATCAAGTCTTGTTAACAAACTCATTCCGAATAATCACGGAACCGGAGAAATTTCTAATAACACTAAGTTACCTCAACGGGGATATGAAAATCCCCAACAATAAGAATATCATACTTTTTCTTGACAGTAGGGAGAGGAAATTCAAAACCTCCAAATATAATCGATGGAATTTTTCCAATAGAGTTGATACTATAAACTTGAGGTTGTTTTCCCGGAAAGTGTACCATGTGTTCATTGCCATTAACATGAAAAGTGGCATTGCCTTTGGTGCAATCAATAACAGCCCCTGTAGTATTAAGGAAAGGTCTTCCAAGAATAATAGACATACTATCATCCTCAGGAATATCAAGAATAACAAAGTCCGTTAAAATAGTAACGTTTGCAACCACAACAGGCACATCCTCACAAATACCAACAGGTATAGCAGTTGATTTATCAGCCATTTGCAAAGATATTTTAGTAGGTGTCAACTTATTCAAATCAAGTCTATGATATAAAGAGAGAGGCATAACACTAACACCGGCTCCAAGATCACATAAAGCGGTTTTAACATAACTTCTTTTAATGGAGCATGGTATAGTAGGTACTCCTGGATCTCCAAGTTTCTTTGGTATTCCACCCTTAAAAGTGTAATTAGCAAGCATGGTGGAAATTTCAGCTTCAGGTATCTTTCTTTTATTAGTAATAATATCCTTCATATACTTAGCATAAGGATTTGTTTTGAGCACATTAGTTAATCGCATACGCAAAAAGATGGGTCTAATCATTTCAGCAAAGCGCTCAAAATCCTCATCATCCTTTTTCTTGGATGGTTTCGGACGAAAAGGCATGGGTTTCTGAACCCATGGTTCCCTTCCTTTACCATGTTTCCTAGCAATGAAGCCTCTTTTATCATAACATTGATTCTTTGATTGTCGGTTATCAAGATCAACAGCAGGTTCAACTTCTACATCATTATCATTACTAGGTTGAGCATCAACATGAACATTATCATTAACATTATCACTAGGTTCATGTTCATCACCTGATTGTGTTTCAGCATCAGAAATAGAGATATCATTTGGATTCTCGGGTGGTTCAGCAATAGGTTCACTAGAAGTTTGCAAAGTCCTATCATTTTTCTTTTTCTTCCTTTTAGAAGAACTAGGTACATCAATATTATTTCTTTGAGAATCTTGCTCGATTCTCTTAGGGTGGCCTTCAGGATACAAAGGTTCCTGAGTCATTCTACCAGTTCTAGTAGCCACTCTAACAGCATAATTATTTTTCTTACTATTCATTTCATCAAGCACTTCTTTTTGAGCTTTTAAGTACTTGTTCTACTTGAGTGGTAACCATAGAAGCATGTTTGCTAGCAAGTTTAAGTTCACCTCTAATATCAGCCATATAATCATCCAAGCGTTTAATCATAAAGGTATTCTGTTTTAATTGTCTACCAAAATAAGCATTAAAGTCATCTTGCTTAAACATAAAGTCATCAAACTCATCCAAGCACTGACTAGCAATTTTAGTAGGAGGGACTTCAGCTTTATCATATCTATAGAGAGAATTTACCTTTACTACATGTGTCGGGATATCGGGAGGTTCTTCAGTAAATAAGTAATTGAGATCATATACTTCTTCAACAGGCGGTAAATTAAGACCATGTATTTCTTCAATAGGAGGTAAATTCTTAACATCTTCAACTTTAATACCTTTTTCTTTCATAGATTTCTTTGCCTCTTGCATATCTTCAGGACTGAGAAATAGAACACCTCTCTTCTTCGGAGTTGGTTTAGGAATAGGCTCAGTAATTGGCTCAGGAACTGGCTCAAGAGGTGCCCAATTATTTTCATTTGCCAACATATTATTCAATAGAATTTCAGCATCATCCGGTGTTCTTTCCCTGAAAAGAGAACCAGCACAACTATCCAGGTAATCTCTGGAAGCATCAGTTAGTCCGTTATAAAAGATATCAAATATTTCAGGTTTCTTAAGAGGATGATCAGGCAAAGCATTAAGTAACTTGAGAAGCCTCCCCCAAGCTTGTGGGAGACTCTCTTCTTCAATTTGCACAAAGTTGTATATTTCCCTCGAAGCAGCTTGTTTCTTATGAGCAGGGAAATAATTAGCGGAGAAGTAATAAATCATATCCTGGGGACTTTGCACACAACCAGGATCAAGAGAATTATACCATATCTTAGCATCACCCTTTAATGAGAACAGGAATATTTTGAGTAAATAAAGGTAGCGCGATCTCTCATTATTAGTAAACAGGGCAGCTATATCATTTAACTTAGTAAGATGTGCCACAACAGTTTCAGATTCATATCCATAAAAAGGATCAGACTCAACCAAATAATTATATCTAGATCAACAGAAAAATCATAATAATCTTGATCGGGAACACAGATAGGTGAAGTAGCAAAAGCAGGGTCGGGTCTCATCCTATCTCTAAAAGATTCTTTACTCCATTTAACTAGCAACCTCTTAAGTTCATGTTTATCCTGGCAAGCAAGAATAGCTGCAGAAGATTCAGCATCAAAAAGATAACCCTCAGTAATAGCAGGCATAGTTTCATCATCACTAACATCATCGTGTTCAGGTTCAATAATTTCTCTTTCTCTAGACCTAGCAATTTGCTCATCAAGAAATTCACGAAGGGGCATAGTAGTATCAAGCATAGAAGTAGTTTCATCATAAGTATCATGCATAGCAGAGTGACATCATCAATAACATGTGACATATTAGAATTCATAGGAGTAGTAGGTTTAGGTGTCGCAAACTTACTCATAACAGAAGGAGAATCTAGTGCAAGGCTAGATGGCAGTCCCTTACCTCCCCTCATAGTTGAGGGCAAAATAGTAGTTCAATCATCTTTCAAGTTCTTGATAGTGTCCAGCAGATATAAATCCCAAGTGACTCAAAGAATAGAGCTATGCTCCCCGGCAACGGCGCCAGAAAAAGGTCTTGATAACCCACAAGTATAGGGGATCGCAACAGTTTTCGAGGGTAGAGTATTCAACCCAAATTTATTGATTCGACACAAGGGGAGCCAAAGAATATTCTCAAGTATTAGCAGCTGAGTTGTCAATTCAACCACACCTAGAAACTAAGTATCTGCAGCAAAGTGTTTAGTAGCAAAGTAATATGATAGTGGTGGTAACGGTAACAAAAGTAAAGACATCAAAAGTAATGTTTTTGGTATTTTGTGGTGATTGTAACAGTAGCAACGGAAAAGTAAATAAGCGAGAACCAGTATATGGAAAACTCGTAGGCACCGAATTAGCGATGGATAATTATGCCGGATGCGGTTCTTCATGTAACAGTCATAACATAGGGTGACACAGAACTAGCTCCAGTTCATCAATGTAATGTAGGCATGTACTCCGTATATAGTCATACGTGCTTATGGAAAAGAACTTGCATGACATCTTTTGTCCTACCCTCCCATGGCAGCGTGGTCCTATTGGAAACTAAGGGATATTAAGGCCTCCTTTTAATAGAGAACCGGAACAAAGTATTAGCACATAGTGAATACATGAACTCCTCAAACTATGGTCATCACCGGGAGTGGTCCCGATTATTATCACTTCAGGGTTGCCGGATCATAACACATAGTAGGTGACTATAGACTTGCAAGATAGGATCAAGAACACACATATATTCATGAAAACATAATAGGTTCAGATCTGAAATCATGGCACTCGGGCCCTAGAGACAAGCATTAAGCATAGCAAAGTCATAGAAACATCAATCTCAGAACATAATGGATACTAGGGATCAAACCCTAACAAAACTAACTTGATTACATGATAAATCTGTTGGGGAACGTAGTAATTTCAAAAAAAATCCTACGCACACGCAAGATCATGGTGATGCATAGCAACGAGAGGGGGAGTGTATCTTCATACCCTTGAAGATCGCTAAGCGGAAGCGTTTATCAACACGGTTGATGTAGTCGTACGTCTTCACGATCTGACCGATCCAAGTACCGAACGCACGGCACCTCCGAGTTCTGCACACGTTCAGCTCGATGACGTCCTCGCCTTCTCAATCCAGCAAGACGGGCAAAGTAGTAGATGAGTTTTGGCAGCATGACGGCGTGGTGACGGTGTTGGTGAAGAACAATCTCTGCAGGGCTTCGCCTAAGCACTACGGAAACTATGACGAAGGATAAACTAGAGGGGACGGGATTGTCGGCACACGTCTTGGTGTTTCTTGATGTTTCTTTGGTGCTAGCCCTGTCCCTCTATTTATATGTTGAGCCCTAGGGTCGAAACTTGGAGTAAAAGCCTCCACAAAGTCGGTTTCACCCGAAAGTCAAGAGTCCTTCTCGGACTCGAGGGCCAGTCGCCAGGGTTCCCGGTGTCTGGACCCAGATGCCAGGGACCCTGGCGTCTAGCCCCTTTGGCCCAAATAACATGTTCTCGTACCCAAACATTTCGGGAAACATCCGGAACTCCTTCCGGAGATCAAACACTATTATACCATATATCAAACTTTATCTCCGGACCATTCCGGAGTTCCTCGTCATGTCCTTGATCTCATCCGGGACTCCGAACAACATTCGGTCACCAACATACATAACTCATATAATACTATATCATCAACGAAACGTTAAGCGTGCGGACCCTATGGGTTCGAGAACTATGTAGACATGATCGAGACACGTTTCCGGTCAATAACCAATAGCGGGACCTGGATGCTCATATTGGCTCCCACATATTCTACGAAGATCTTTATCGGTCAAACCGCATAACAACATATGTTGTTCCCTTTGTCATCGGTATGTTACTTGCCCGAGATTCGATCGTCGGTATCTCAATACCTAGTTCAATCTCGTTACCGGCAAGTCTCTTTAGTCGTTCCATAATACATCATCCCGCAACTAACTCATTGGTTGCAATGCTTGCAAGGCTTTAAGTGATGTGCATTATTGAGTGGGCCCAGAGATACCTCTCCGACAATCAGAATGACAAATCCTAATCTTGAAATACGCCAACCCAACAAGTACCTTCGGAGACACCTGTAGAGCACCTTTATAATCACCCAGTTACGTTGTGACGTTTGGTAGCACACAAAGTGTTCCTCCGGTAAACGGGCGTTGCATAATCTCATAGTCATAGGAACATGTATAAGTCATGAAGAAAGCAATAGCAACATACTAAATGATCGAGTGCTAAGCTAACATAATGGGTCAAGTCAATCACATCATTCTTCTAATGATGTGATCCCATTAATCAAATGACAACACATGTCTATGGCTAGGAAACATAACCATCTTTGATCAACGAGCTAGTCAAGTAGAGGCATACTAGTGACACTCTGTTTGTCTATGTATTCACACATGTATTATGTTTCTGGTTAATACAATTCTAGCATGAATAATAAATATTTATCATGAAATAAGGAAATAAATAATAACTTTATTATTGCCTCTAGGGCATATTTCCTTCAGTCTCCCACTTGCACTAGAGTCAATAATCTAGTTCACATCATCATGTGATTCAACACTAATATTCACATATGTATGTGATTAACACCCATAGTTCACATCATCATGTGACCAACACCCGAAGGGTTTACTAGAGTCAATAATCTAGTTCACATTGCTATGTGATTAACACCCAAAGAGTACTAAGGTATGATCATGTTTTGCTTGTGAGAGAAGTTTAGTCAACGAGTTTGTCACATTCAGAGCCGTATGTATTTTGCAAATATTCTATGTCTACAATGCTCTGCACGGAGCTACTCTAGCTAATTGCTCCCACTTTCAATATGTATCCAGATTGAGACTTAGAGTCATCTGGATCGATGTACAAGCTTGCATCGATGTAACTCTTTACGACGAACTCTTTTATCACCTCCATAATCGAGAAACATCGCCTTAGTCCTCACTAAGGATATTCTTGACCGCTGTCTAGTGATCTACTCTTAGATCAAACCTGTATTCCTTTGCCAAACTCAGAGCACGGTATACAATAGGTCTGGTAAACAACATAGCATACTTTATAGAACCTATGACTAAGGCATAGGGAATGACTTTTCATTCTCTTTCTATTTTCTGCCATGGTCGGGTTTTTTGAGTCTTACTCAATTTCATACCTTTACAACACAAGCAAGAACTCTTTCTTTGACTGTTCCATTTTGAACTACTTCAAAATCTTGTCAAGGTATGTGTCGTGGAATTGTCACGTCAGATGTCCTCGTGAAAGGACTTAGTTGTGGAGCCATCGCAACTAGGAAGCTTGAAGGGGTTAAATCGGGACAAAGGACACGAGAGGGTTTATACTAGTTCGGCCCCTTACGGTGAAGGTAAGGCCTACATCTAGTTGGGTTGGTATTGATGTTTCGATGACCAGGGAGCGAGATACGCTATGCCCGGCTCTTGATGAGTTGTTCCTTGACTTAAGCCGCCAGCAGGTCGTCCCCTTATATACACGGGTTGACGCCCTGTGGCTTGCAGAGTCCCGGCTGGCTTATAAACAATGTCCGGCTCGGTGACTAGTTAAATATACCTTATGTTACAAGTCATGCCATCATGGCGGTTTACTACAACGGGCTTAAGTTGCCTGTGGGCCTTAAGCCCTTTATTGAATCGCCATCTTCATGCTTGGTCTTGGGCTTCTCTTTGACGAGTCTCTTGGTGTAACCCGGCCCCTCCTGGGCGACTTACACAAATAGTTATATCCCCAACATTAGGCCCCAGATTGATTTGAACCTGTTCATGTCAATCTAAAAAATATTTTTAAAGAATTAAATCTTCAGTCTTCTGACTATACAAAGGGTTTTTGTTAACCCGCCATGACGTCATCTTCTGGATCCGTCTTAACCCGGCGTGACGTCATTCTTCCTTTAATTCATTTTCTATTCCATCGAATCCTTCAACGGATCTCTTCTTTATTGATTGTTTCGAAAATCGAGGCGTCGGGGCCGCTGCATAGTAATGCTTATCTCCTTGTTTCCCGCGTCGTCTCAGTTATCCTCTCCCCATAAATAGCCACGACTTAGGTCTTTTCCCTTTTATCCTTTCAGTCGTCTTCTTCCTCTCCTCTCTGCCACTCGAGCTCCGCCGCCATCGCCATCGACCCCCTCGTCTTCATCGACTCAGGCTGTTGCATCGACCTGACTTTGACCAGAGATCGACGGCGAACCTCCGTAGCTCGTCCTCATCCGTGAGTTCCTCTCTTCCCCTTTCTTAGATCTACCTTGAAGCTCTGCCGAGTTCGTCGGTGTTCATCACTGTCCGATGCAAACCCTTGTTAGTTTTCACTTCCAATGCCCTGTTCAGATCGAAAAAACTATGCAAAACTGCTGCGGTAGTTGTTTGTGTTGATATTGCATAGAAATAAATCTCATTTCCCTTGTTTAGAAACCCTCTTCGAGTGTATGAACTTCTCTGCCCTGTTTTTAGGTCTAGAAGATTTCTCTTTTAGAGCAATACTTTGATTCAGAATAATAACTATCATCTGTGAAACTTATTTCTATCACCCGGCAAACTTCTTCTTCCTCTCATGATCTTAAGAGTTCTTGAATTGCTCTTGACACTGCTAGCGGCTTAAATATTATTGCACAATCACGCTTATGTCATTAGGCCCCTTTCTTTAAGCCGCCACTTTGAATAATTTTAGATATTTCTCCCAGGTTAAAGTTGAACCGGAGCTTTCTTATTGTGTCGTAGGCCACTGTTGTCATGGCTCCTAAAGCGGCCAAAGCCCCTGTGACTTGCAATTGGGTTCCATCCATAGTGACCAAAAGCAAACTTGCCGAGTTCGTGAAATCTGGCCATCTGCCGAAGAGGGAGGTCATGTCTTATCGTATCCCTAACCCGTCTGAGGAAATACCTCAACCCAAAGATGGGGAGGTAGTAGTTTTCACGGATCACATGAACCGGGGATTTGCCCCTCCCGGCTCAAAATTCTTCAGGGAAGTTCTGAATTTCTTTGACCTTAAACCTCAAGACATTGGACCCAATTCCGTGTCAAATCTCTGCAATTTTCAAGTCTTCTGCGAGGTTTACCTGGGAGAGGAGCCAAGTCTACTTTTGTTCAGAGAATTCTTCTATTTGAACCAGCAAAATGAACGTGCCAATGGGCCTAGTCTTGAACTCGGCGGCATCTCAATCCAGCGGCGGAGAGACTGTCTTTTCCCTTATGCTGAACTGCCAAGTCACCCGAAAGACTGGAACCAGACGTGGTTCTACTGTCAAGATACATCACCGACTGATGAGAAGCCTCTGCCCGGCTTTCGCGCCCTGCGCCTTGAATCCAATCATCCGCTGGCAGATAAATTATCCGCTGTTGAGCGCCTGCCTCTCAACCCCACCATCAGGAAGATCAAATCTTTTCTAGGGAACGGGTTAAACGACATCGATCTGGTTCGAGTCTGGGTCACCTGGTGGATACTACCATTAAGTCGTCGCTCCGGCTTAATGTGTACTTACACAGGCGAAAAGGATGACCCAATGCGTCATAGTCCTGATGATTTACCACACGATGTGGTAGATGCTACAGTCCAATCTCTGTTGAAGGAGGGCACCGTAACCAGTAATGCCTTCGGCTTACTTCCCTTCTGCAAGAAGAACCCGGCCCCTGCGGTAAGTTATCAATCTTCAAAAATACTCTTTAACATGTTATACCTTCTTGTATTTATGATTCCTTATCTTTTCCACAGGTCGATGACAATTTCTGGAAGGTCAAGTATGATCACGAGGCTGCCAAACAAGCCAGGGCAGCAAAGAAAACTGAAAGGAAAACTGCCAAGACGGGAACCTCAAAGAAGAAGAAACCCAGCGCCTCCGACTTGCTAAAATTGGATGATACTTCTTCAGATGATGAAGAGGTAATTCTTTAATTTTCTTAACTCCCCTGTCGTTATTTTACTGACATTCTATCCTTTGATGAGGATACAGGGAATAGTCAAGCAGTTGAAGAAGAGGTAACTATAATCTCTTCCGACTCAGAGCCTTTGCCAACACAAAAAATCTGAAGGGTGACCCGAAAAGTAAGATTTTCACATCCTCTAGCTTACCAAGATCCTCAATTTCTTTTGAAGCAACAACAGCTTGAGAACCGGAGGCAAACTCGGGCCACTCAAGACGCCGAACTCTCCTCCGGCTTACCTGATGTAACCAGGAAGCGTCGAACCGACGTTACCTCCGATTTACATTCTGCTTTTCCTTTGGCGGGTCTAATTCGCCAACCTCTCAATTCATATGACTCCAATTATCAGGATGCTTCTCCGTCTTCCGACGAGTCGATGCAATCAAACATGCCGGTTTTTAAAACAGCTCCCGGGTAATGCAACCTTTCTTACCTTAAGTCTTTCCATACTTATACGTTGATACTCATCCTTCCACTTTGATTGACAGCCTGAAAGTGAAGCCCAGCAAGAGGGCAAAGAAGAACAAGCCGTCCCAAGACCCGGTGGTCACTGAACCGGCGATTGACTCATCCGTTCTTGACGGCTGCACCCATCAGCCACCGCCTGAACTGGCTTTTGATATTCCGGTGTCAACCTCTGACCCGCCTGCAGAAAACATTGTCCACGATTCTGATAACCCGGAAGTTCCTAGCCCGGTCAAGATGACTGATCTAGAAGTTGTGTTTCTGAAAAGCCAATATGTTGAACCGGGCCAGCCTACTGTTCTTGCTCAATGCACTACCAAGGAGGAGTTTGCTCAACGTCGGAAAGCCAAACAAGATATCACTGATTATACTCACCTAAGCATTGGTGATATAGTCTCAGGTTATCTGAACCAAGTGCACAATAGCCGTGACCTGGAAATTGACATGGTGAAGCAAATACAACATAAATCTGAGGTATAACTTTAACTTTTTCCTGAACCTTACTTACTGTACCAGCCCCCAAGTCTATAGCTTATGAATGAATACGCTATAGACTTAGAAATCTACTTACTGTTAGTTTGTCCAGTTTAAAGTGAATACAGTTAACCCGGTGATAGCATGAGTCTTTTGAATTGACACATTAGCCCCCAAGTGTCAAGTATCTTTACTTATAAAATGTTTGAGACTTAATATATATGACTCGGGAAATAAGTTAAAAAATTCTTCGAGCATACATTAGCCCCCAAGTGCGAAATATCTTTACTTGTAAAGTGTTTGGGACTTGAATATTACCTTATGATGATCCTTACCATATCCTCATGTCAATGCAGGCCACCGTAAGTCAATTTGAATCGGAAATTGCTGACCTAAAGAGCCAGCTGAAGCTTCAAGAGCTTGAAATGCAGAAAGCAAACTCCAAGTTTGAATTCAGCATATCTGAACAAGAGAAATTGAAGAAAAATTTTGAATCGGAGAAAAAAGCTTGGGTTGATGAGAGGGCTTCACTAGTGACTCGGGCCGAGACAGCAGAAGCATCTCTTGTAGAGGCAACAACCGAACTGTCCGACTTAAAGTGGCAGATATACCAGATGGTCTCAGCCATCTTCGGTAAGCCACTCTGAAAAATCTTAAACATTGTAATCTTCCAAGGATTATTGTGATAATTATCTCTGACTTATTGTTATGCTTGTGACCATACAGGCCCCAGGAGTATCAACCTTAAACAGAACATGTTGATCAAGCTCAAGGCGGTTTATACACTTGTGGAACAGCTGTACTCCGGGTCACAACGTGCCTTGGCCGTTGTGGCCTTATCAAATACTTCTCCTTGCCTCCTACAAGATGTGCTGAAGCATCTCACAGTGCTACCTCAACGGATTAAAGATTTAAGGCAGGCATCGGCAAGAGCCGGAGCCGTGGCCGCATTAAGCTGGGCAAAGGCATGGGTGACAGAGCTTGACTTGGATGATCTTACTCTTGGATATCCAAGCCTGAAAGAGGATGGCTCTGTGTTTGATGATCAAGACTTCGCCGCCTGCGTCAAAGTCGTTCGTCCCTTGGTGACTCTCATTGGCAATGATACTGATCTCACCAAGTATTCGCCGGGCTATGATAGCAAGAACCGGAGAATCCCAAATGTTCCGTATGACCAAGTCAGCCTGATTCCTCCAACGCGTAAGCATACCTTTGCCCCTGAAGTGGACCCGGCCGGTTTAATAGATGATGAGGCTGAATTTGAAGCCTTGAGCGGCATTTACTGGGCCTCGTCCACCTTCCAGGACAAAGCAACCGACGGAGAGGCGGAGAAGGATAACCCGGAGCCATCAAGCCCGCCACAGGAATGAGCTGCCAGGCGTCTTAACCTTTGTCAAAATGATGCTGCACTTTATTCAGGCTCGGGGAGTCTTGTAATAGGATAGAAAAAACTTCTCAATGTTTGTCATGCCTTCGTGCATGTTTATGGCACTTAACAATTTCGTAAACCGCCATTAGCCTATATCCCCAGCTTATGTTGACCGTTTTATCTCCTTGAAGTTAAATTTTCCTTGCCTTACTCTGCACATAAAACAAACAAAACTCTCTTGGGCGGTTTACTGCGCCAGGGGTTTATAAAGTATTTGATAACCTGGAACATAGCATAAAAACGTCATATACAGGCCGATTTAGGATTATTTATAATCGTAATAGCATACTTGCGAACCCTTTGGTAACCTTCCCGGTTCACATGTACCTGGCACTTGTAGAACTGGGGGTAGTCAATACTGAACCGGAAGAACCAAGAATCATCTCCTCAAGAAGGTTCAAAGACAGTTAAAGTAATGTTCCCAGGCTCCTGATTCGAATACGATCAGAGAACCGTCCCAAAGGGGTTAAGCTAAGATTCGGATACGATCATATAGCCCCCAGTGGCTTTGGCGATGCCGATCAAGTGGGTATCGACAGCTATGTTCTCTTTGGTTCGAATACGACCTATGTTTGAACAGGAAGCCCCCAAGTGAACATAAGAGTTGTTTAATGACGCTGATTCGAATACGATCCATGTCAGACCCAAAGGGATTAAGCTGTGATTCAAATATGATCAAGAAGCCCCCAAGTGGGTTTGGCAGTATGCCGATCAAGTGGGTATCGACAGCTATGTTCTCTTTGGTTCGAATACGACCTATGTTTGAACAGGAAGCCCCCAAGTGACCACAACTAGATTCAGATATGATCATAAGCCGGAGCAAAGGGAAAGCCGGATTCAGATATGATCCGGTCCCTGTTGGTAGTGTCCATCACCTGATAAAGAAGACATAAACACATTTTTTATGGAAAAAGGACAGAGGTCCTGCTTTATTGCTTTATATAATATGTACACCGTCAACGTATATACATTTTTAAGAGCCGAAGGCTTTAAGTATAGTAAGGCCGCAGATGAGCAATATTCCACGGCCGGCGAGTGTCATCCTCTGATTTACGTGAGTCTTTGTGCTCTCGAACATCAATGAGGTAGTATGACCCGTTGTTTAGATTCTTGCTGACCACAAAGGGTCCTTCCCAAGGCGGAGATAGCTTGTATGTCAGATTGATCTTGGATGAGCCGGAGTACCAAGTCGCCTTCTTGAAAAGCTCTGCTCCTAACCCGGCGGCTATGATAGTGGCGCAGGTCCTGCTGGTAAATCGCCGAGCGGGCTATTGTCGAGTCTTGCTCCTCATCCAATAGGTCAAGTGCCTCCTGTCGAGCCTTTTCGTTATCCTCCTCAACATAAGCCGCCACACGGGGTGAGTCATGTCGTATGTCACTTAGCAGAACCACCTCTGCTCCATAGACCATGAAGAAAGGTGTGTATCCCGTAGATCTGTTAGGCGTAGTGTTGATGCTCCATAGCACGGAGGGTAACTCCTCTACCCAACAACCCGGAGTCCGCTGTAAGGGGACTAAAAGCCGGGGCTTGATGCCTCTCAGGATCTCTTGATTAGCTCTTTCTGCTTGACCATTGGACTGGGGATGAGCAACAGCCGAAACATCAAGCCGGATATGTTCTCTTTGACAGAACTCTTCCATGGCACCCTTAGAGAGATTAGTGCCATTGTCAGTTATGATGCTATGTGGGAAGCCAAAACGAAAAATCACCTTTTTTATGAACTGAACCGTCGTGGCTGCATCACACTTACTGACCGGCTCTACCTCAACCCACTTGGTAAACTTGTCCACTGCCACCAGCAGATGTGTCTTTTTATCCTTAGACCTTTTGAAAGGTCCAACCATGTCAAGCCCCCAGACCGCAAACAGCCAAGTGATTGGGATCATCCTCAATTCTTGAGCCGGCACATGAGCTCGTCGTGAGAACTTTTGACAACCGTCACATTTGCTGACCAGATTCTCCGCATCAGCATGAGCCGTCAGCCAATAGAAACCATGATGAAAAGCTTTGGCTACGAGAGATTTTGACCCGACATGATGGCCGCAATCCCCTTCATGGATCTCATGGAGTATTTCTTGGCCTTCTGTAGGCGACACACATCGTTGAAATGCCCCAGTGACACTTAGATGATGTAACTCGCCGTTAACAATCGTCATGGACTTGGAACGCCTGATAATTTGTCTTACCAAGGTCTCATCCTCAAGTAACTCACCCCGGGTCATGTAAGCCAAATAGGGCACTGTCCAATCCGGGATGACATGAAGAGCCGCCACCAGTTGTGCCTCCGGGTCTGGCACCGCTAGTTCTTCCTTGGTAGGCACCTTGACTGAAGGGTTATGCAAAACATCAAGAAAGGTGTTCGGTGGCACCGGCTTACGTTCAGATCCCAGCCGGCTTAAAGCATCAGCCGCCTCGTTCTTCCTTCGATCAATGTGCTCCACTTGATAACCCTTGAAATGTCCAGCCACAGCATCCACTTCTCGTCGATAAGCCGCCATGAGAGGATCCTTGGAATCCCACTTGCCTGACACATGCTGAGCGACGAGATCTGAGTCGCCCAGGCACCTTACCCGGCTTAAGTTCATCTCCTTGGCCATCCGAAGACCATGAAGCAAGGCCTCGTACTCAGCTGCATTGTTAGTACATGGGAACATAAGCCGGAGGACATAACGAAATTTTTCACCTCGAGGGGAAGTTAAGACAATCCCAGCCCCCGAGCCTTCTAGCTGCCTGGACCCGTCAAAGTGGATAGTCCAATATGTGTTATCTGGCTTCTCATCAGGTGCCTGCAACTCTGTCCAATCATTGATACAGTCCACCAAGGCCTGAGACTTAATAGCAGTCCAAGGCATGTACTTCAAACCATGAGGCCCAAGCTCAATAGCCCACTTGGCGACTCGTCCTGTGGCCTCCCTATTCTGGATGATGTCTCCCAAAGGGGCAGAACTTACCACAGTTATAGGATGACTTTGAAAGTACTGCTTCAACTTCCGGTTGGCCATAAACACTCCATAAACGAGTTTCTGCCAATGTGGATATCTTTGTTTAGACTCAATGAGTACCTCACTGACATAATAAACCGGCCGCTGAACCGGATACTCCTTGCCAACCTCCTTACGCTCCACCACAATGGCAACGCTGACGGCTCGTGAATTAGCAGCCACATATAACAGCAAAGGCTCTTTATCAATTGGAGCCGCGAGAACCAGTGGCTCAGATAATTGTATTTTCAAGTCCTCAAAAGCAACATCAGCGGCATTGCTCCATACAAAAGTGTCTGCCTTCTTCATCATTTGATACAACGGTAGGGCCTTCTCACCTAACCGGCTTATGAACCGGCTTAAAGCAGCGACGCGACCCGCCAATCGTTGAACATCATTGATTCACGTCGGTTTAGCCAGAGAGGTAATTGCCTTAATCTTCTCTGGGTTAGCTTCAATGCCTCTGTTTGATACCAGAAAACCCAAAAGCTTGCCTGCAGGTACACCAAATACACACTTGGCCGGGTTAAGCATCATCTTGTAAACCCGGAGATTATCAAAGGTCTCTTTTAAATCAGATATCAAGGTTTCCTTTTCTCTGGACTTCACCACAATGTCATCCACATAAGCATGAATATTACACCCAATTTGATTGTGCAAACAGTTCTGCACACACCGCTGATAAGTCGCCTGGGCACTTGAGTCCAAATAGCATAGATACATAGCAGAAGGCTCCAAATGGAGTGATGAAAGTCGTCTTCTCCTGGTCCTTAACTGCCATTTTGATCTGATGATAACCAGAGTAAGCATCCAAAAAGCTCAAACGTTCACAACCCGCCATAGCATCAATAATTTGATCAATACGGGGGAGGGCAAAGGGATCAGCCGGACAAGCCTTGTTTAAATCCGTGTAATCCACACACATCTGCCAAGTGCCGCTCTTCTTAAGGACAAGCACCGGGTTAGCCAACCACTCTGGGTGAAAAACTTCCACAATAAACCCGGCCGCTAAGAGCCGGGCCACCTCTTCCCCAATAGCCTTTCGTCTCTCCTCGTTGAACCGTCAGAGAAACTGCCTGACCGGCTTATACTTTGGATCAATATTGAGAGTGTGCTCAGCGAGTTCCCTCGGTACACCCGGCATGTCAGAAGGTTTCCATGCAAAGATGTCCCGGTTCTCACGGATGAACTCGATGAGCGTGCTTTCCTATTTAGGATCCAAATTGGCACTGATACTGAACTGTTTAGAGGCATCTCCTGGGGTAAAGTCAACAAGCTTTGTCTCAGCGGCCGATTTAAACTTCAACCCCGGGTCATGCTCAATAGTTGGTTTCTTGAGGGAGGTCATATCCGCCGGGTCAACATTGTCTTGATAAAATTTGAGCTCTTCGGCTGCACAGGCCGACTCAGCATAAGCCGCATCGCCTTCTTCACATTCCGGGGCCACCTTCCGACTTCCATGCATAGTGATGGTGCCCTTGTGACCCGGCATCTTGAGCTGCAAATAAACATAACACGACCGGGCCATGAACTTGGCGTAAGCCGGCCGCCCAAATAGAGCATGATATGGACTCCTGATTTTGACCACCTCAAACGTTAACTTCTCAGCCCTGGAATCATGTTCGTCTCTGAAGGCCACCTCCAGCTCAATCTTGCCAACTGGGTAGGCCGATTTACCCGGAACCACCCCATGGAAAACAGTGTTGGATGTTCTCAAATTCTTCTCAGTCAACCCCATGCGCTGAAAGGTCTCGTAGTAGAGGATATTGATACTGCTACCGCCGTCCATGAGTACCTTAGTGAACTTATATCCACCAACTTGGGGTGCCACCACCAAGGCTAACTGACCTGGATTATCGACCCGCTGAGGGTAATCCTCTCTGCTCCATATAATTGGCTGCTCTGACCACCTCAAATAACGAGGAATTGCCGGCTCAACAGAATTTACGGCCCTCTTATGCACCTTTTGGTCACGTTTGCACAAGCTAGTGGTAAACACGTGATACTGCCCACCACTCAACTACTTTGGATGGCTTTGGTAGCCCGACTGCTGTTGTTGCTTCCCTCCTTGACCAGACTGCTGCTGATTATTACCACCTGGGTTCCCCTGAAAACCGGAATTTGAGCCACCGCCCGGGCCATGAAAGTCGCCAGCCCCTGAGCCACCGTCAGATCCGTGACTGTTATCAAAGGTGTTGGAATTTTTAAACGCCTTCATGATCGCACAATCCTTCCATAGGTGTGTGGCGGGGTGCTCCTTCATGATTGGGCAGGGCTCATTGAGTAGCTGCTCAAGAGATGGGCCTGACCCGCCTGACCGAGGCGGCTTACCCTTATATCTCTTGTTGTTACCTCGCGCGTTGGCATTGGCCACAAACTCCGGGTTACCGTCCGCCTTACGCTTATTGCCGCCTTAATTCCCCGGGTTATGTTGCTGACCCTTTCCATTGCCGTTCCTTTTTTCCTTCCCTGTCTTCTCATCGTCAGATGCGGGATCCTTGGTACTATCAGAATCAGCATATTTGACTAAAGCCGCCATCAGCGTACCCATATCCGTGAGGTCACATTTAAGGCGCCCCAGTTTCTGTCTCAGCGGCTCAAAGCGGCAATTTTTCTCCAGCATAAGGACTGCAGAGCCGACATCCATCTTGTCGGAGGAGTGAATGATCTCCTTGACCCGGCGTACCCAATGGGTGGTGGACTCACCTTCCTCTTGCTTGCAATCCGTCAAGTCCACAATCGACATAGATTGCTTACAGGTGTCCTTGAAGTTTTGGATGAACCGGGCCTTTAACTCGCCCCATGAACAAATGGAATTGGGTGGCAGGCCCTTTAACCAAGACCGGGCCGTTCCATCTAGCATCATGGTGAAATATTTAGCCATCACTGCGTCACTAACTTCCAACAGCTCCATGGCCATCTCATAACTCTCAATCCATGCCCCGGGCTGCAAGTCGGCCGTGTAGTTCGGCACCTTTCGAGGTCCCTTGAAGTCTTTGGGCAACTGCACATTACATAAAGCCGGAACCAGACAAGGAACACCACCGGTTCTAGTGGCGACTCCTGCCTCAACGGAAGTTGTGGGATACTCTGGAAAATCTTGATGTGCCATCTGTTGAGCCGCCGCCTGAGCCGCCTGCTCGTTCTCCTGACGTATTCGATCTTGCACCGGGTTATAGCCACCGGGCTGGTTATGGTGTTGGGCGTTGCTTGACAAAGCTTCCGACTCCATGTGTTTGCTGTAACTCGGGCTCCGGTTCTGGCGAGGTGGTGCTACCCAGGGCGGGGGAGTTGAATCCTGTCCCGGCTGTAAGAATAGGTCTCCTGCTGAGCTAAGGCCGTCTGGAGGAGTTCTCTGACTCTCCGGGTCTCTACTACCGTCGGGTCATCACCCTCCATAGGAAAAGCCGCCAAACACACTGAAGCTGTGATTAAGTTCTCCATGGGGTTGGAAAAGTGATTCGGTGGAACCGGCACATAACGTGGCGGTGGCATGCTTACGTGAGGTGGTGCCATCTCCCGAGGCTGAGTCGGCCCTCCTATTCCGGCTGTCATAAACTGATTGGCCTCCGGCGGGTTACTTGGGTCGGCTCCGGGTGTAGCAAAAAGAACCCGAGGGTCATAATTCGGAGGTAACTGAGACTGAGTCTTCTGATGTCTCCTCCTCATTACCTCATTGGATGCGTTTAAGCTCATCGTGAGCTGGTAAGCTTCTGACTGCAAGCGCTATGCCCGGGCGTCGAGAGCCGCCCGCTCTGTAGCTAGTCTAGTATCCTCAGCTGCCAAGGCCTCCTTGGCCTAAGCTATCTCCTCACGCACCTGCGCTACCGCTGCGTCATGCTCATCTTTGTATGCAGGAATAACCATGGCAGTTAACAGGGCCATAAGCTTGTCCATGAGATCCATCAACACCTGAGCCGGTGGGCACACGGGGCCGCCTGCCCAGGCTGCTCCTAATCCGGATGTGATCGCTGCAACAGTTGTAGAGTTTGAACCGGGCTGAGTTCCAGCCATGAAGATCCCTGCCCACCTTGGCGGCTCATAGGGGTCCGGAATACTGCTGCCATAGGAACAGCCCCCGAGCGCGCCGTCTTGTACCTGATACAATGAATCTGTTGAGCCGGTGGACGAATCACCGTCTGGGAGGACGGCCGTCTCACCCCCATCTTCAGATCCTTCAGAAAATTCCTCTCCGTGGACGCAGCCCACGAAGGCACGCCTTACGACCGGTTGAGCCCGGGTCTTCCCCGCACACTGAGCCGTCTCGATGAGGTCGGTGCAGTTGTCCGGCTCAGGGCCCGGCTCACCGATCCGGCCGATGAAGACGTGGATTCCACCGAAGGGGACCTGGTATCCGTACTCAATTGAGCCGGCGTCGGGACCCCAGCCTTCATCGTCGATGTAGATCTTGCCGCGACGACTCTTGGTCATCCGGCCCACTACGTATCCCTTGAGCCCTTCGAAGTTGCCCTTCAAGAACTCAAATCCACCGTGCGCTGGCCCCATGGTGGGCGCCAACTGTCATGGAATTGTCACGTCAGATGTCCTCGTGAAAGGACTTAGTTGTGGAGCCATCGCAACTAGGAAGCTTGAAGGGGTTAAATCGGGACAAAGGACATGAGAGGGTTTATACTAGTTCGGCCCCTTACGGTGAAGGTAAGGCCTACGCCTAGTTGGGTTGGTATTGATGTTTCGATGACCAGGGAGCGAGATACGCTATGCCCGGCTCTCGATGAGTTGTTTCTTGCCTTAAGCCGCCAGCAGGTCGTCCCCTTATATACACGGGTTGACGCCCTGTGGCTTGCAGAGTCCCAGCCGGCTTATAAACAATGTCCGGCTCGGTGACTAGTTAAATCTACCTTATGTTACAAGTCATGCCATCATGGCGGTTTACTACAACGGGCTTAAGTCGCCTGTGGGCCTTAAGCCCTTTATTGAATCGCCATCTTCATGCTTGGTCTTGGGCTTCTCTCTGACAAGTCTCTTGGTGTAACCCGGCCCCTCCTGGGCGACTTACACAAATAGTTATATCCCCAACAGTATGTACTCATTGAAAATCTTATCAAGCGTCTTGATATATCTCAATACATCTTGATGCTCAATATGTAAGTAGCTTTACTGAGGTCTTTCTTTTAAAGAACTCCTTTCAAACACTTCTTTATGCTTTCCAGAAAAATTCTACATCATTTCTGATCAACAATATGTCACTCACATATAGTTATCAGAAAGGTTGTAGTGCTCCCACTCACTTTATTGTAAATTCAGGCTTCACCGCAAGTTCGTATAAAACTATATGCTTTGATCAACTTATCAAAGCATATATTCCAACTCTGAGATGCTTGCACCAGTCCATAGATGGATCGCTGGAGCTTGCACATTTTGTTAGTACCTTTAGGATTGACAAAACCTTCTGGTTGCATCATATACAACTCTTCTTTAAGAAAACCATTAAGGAATGCAGTTTTGACATCCATTTGCCAGATTTCATAAAATGTGGCAATTGCTAACATGATTCGGACAGACTTAAGCATTGCTACAGTTGAGAAATCTCATTGTAACCAACACCTTGAACTTGTCGAAAACCTTTTTGCGACAAGTCGAGCTTTGTAGATAGTAACACTACTATCAACGTCCGTCTTCCTCTTGAAGATCCATTTATTCTCAATGGCTTGCCGATCATCGGGCAAGTCAACCAAAGTCCACACATTGTTCTCATACATGGATCCCATCTCAGATTTCATGGCCTCAAGCCATTTTGCGGAATCTGGGCTCACCATCGCTTCTTCATAGTTTGTAGATTCGTCATGGTCTAGTAACATAACTTCCAGAATAGGATTACCGTACCACTCTGGTGTGGATCTTACTCTGTTTGACCTACGAGGTTCAGTAACAACTTGATCTGAAGTTTCATGACCATCATCATTAACTTCCTCACTAATTGGTGTAGACGTCACAGGAACCGGTTTCTGTGATGAACCACTTTCCAATAAGGGAGCAGGTACAGTTACCTCATCAAGTTCTACTTTCCTCCCACTCACTTCTTTCGAGAGAAACTGTCACACCCTAGCTAGTTCATGCATTAGAGTGTTGCATCATGTCTATTTTTCTCAACAGAAACTTGAAATGGGGATGACAGAACCCCCAGCCCCCTCTAAAACCAACTAGGGTTTACTAAAAATATTTTCAATGAACCTGAAATGCCCTTCTAAAATGTCCATCATTTTTGTCTTGGTTCAGAACCTCTGCCAAAAGTGGTGCTCAATTTTCTAGGTCATCTTAAGGTTTTTGAATTAAATCATAAGTATTTGAGTTTGGGCATTTTAATTATATAAATTATTATAAATGCTCAAATAATCCCAAACTAAAATGTTCCATGCTGTATATATTCCAGTTAGTGGCCATGAACAGTTTGGGGAATTTTGGAGTTGTTTAGGTATTTTTAGTAAGTCCACAAAGTTACAGAACAATTAAAAAAGATAACTAAGAGAGAGAGAGAGAGTGAACTAACCTGGCAGCCCGCCTAGCCAGCCCACCAGCCGGCCCAGCCCAACAGCCGCTCCAGCGAGCTGCTTGCCTTCGCCAGGCAGGCAGGCAGGTGCTCGACGGTGACGCCAGCGCGCGCCACGCAGCTGCCCGCCGCCCTGCTTCACCCCCTCACCTTGCTGCTGGCCTGGATGAGCTCCATGTCGAGCCCCGCACCCCGTGGACACACCCATTCACCCCCAGCTCCTCTCCCTCGCTCTCCCGCGCCATGGCCGACGCCACCGCAGCCGCACCGTTGCCGTAGTCGCGCTCTTCGTCGTCCCCGCGCTGCGCCACCGTGTCCAGGAGCTCCGCCGCCCTCCTCTCCTTCGAGCTAGTCGAGCCCCGAGCGATCGCGTGCCCCGAAGCCACTGCATCGACCTCGCCGACTCTGCCGTCACCGGAGATCCCCTTCGCCGTCGCCGCCGCACCAGCTCGTCCCCGACCGCGCCATCTGGTTCCTCGAGATCGCCGTGAGCCCAGCTACCTCTCCCCCCTTTCCTCTCTCGTTCTCGTGCACCACAGCGAGCGCACGAAGCTTCACCGCACGCACTGCGCCGAGCTCGTCGCCGACGTATCTCCGGCCAACCACCGGCCACACCACCGTGTCCAACGCACTCACCGCACCCGCAGGAACCCGTAGCACCACTCCACGCACCTCGCCGTGCCCCCTAGCGTCGATTTCGACCTCACCCGAACTCCGGCGACTGCCAAAGTCGTCGTCAGCGACGTTTCCGGCCACCCCGAGCTCAACCACCACCACCAAGAGCTGCGGCTTGCTCCCAGCTACCCATAGATGCCCTCCGCCGCTCATTTAGTCGCCGGAACACACAGAAGCACTCTCGCCGCCGTGTTCGGCCTCGCTGGCGGCTAAACGCCAGTGAGTTGTCCCCGCTGACCCCTTGTTTGACCACGAGTTGGCCCAGTTTGACCCCCCTGGGTCAATGACAGATGGGGCCCAGCCCTGTTAACCAATCAGGATTAGTTTTAATTGATATTTAGTTAAACTAATTACACTGACACATGGGACCCACTAGTCAGGGTTGACCTGGACTGTTCCGTTGACCACTAACGTCATCCTGACGTAATGCTGACGCAGTAAGTTATTTACTGGAATTATTATTACACAGGAAATTCCAGAAAATACCCCAAACTTTCAAAAAATCATAGAAATTAATCTGTAACTCCAAATGCAAAGTTTTATATATGAAAAATGATCAGAAAAATCCAATCTATCCATCTGTACTAGTTTCATGCATGTTTAAGCAAGCTAACCTGATGTTTAGAGCAGAACTAGATAAAGCACTTATAAGGGCCATGTATGAGTTTGAAACTTGAATCTTTGATTCAAAATGGTTCAAACCCATCTCGTTTTAGTTGCATTAGCCCAATACACTCATGTTTGCCATGTCTCATGCATGCATCATATTGTTGCATATTGTTTGGTGATGTTGTGTATCGGTGCTCTTTGCGGCAGGTTCTGCCTCCGAGGAGTACCACGATTACCCTAGCGAAGAACAATATCAGTGCATCGACCCATCAGGCAAGCAACCAACCATTTGATCATATCGATACAATCCCATGTTCTCGCTTCTGCTCTCTTTTACTGCATTAAGACAACGCGTTTCAAACTGCTGTGTGCTACGGTAGTTGAACCCATTTCCTCTGCATGACCTGTCATTGCCACAGTAACTAGATGAAACCCACTAGCATGTGTAGGAGTTGATTGAGCCATATGTTTGTGTTGTTCCTACCTTGCTATGCCTGCTATGCTTAGAGTCGTGTCAGGTCTGGTTCATCTGGGTGATGGGCTAGAGTGAAATGATCATGCCGGTAATGAGAGTGATGTGGTGAACACGATTTGGTAAAGGTATCGATGAAAGGCCATGTAGGAGTACATGGTGGGTTGTTTCATTGAAACCGACCTTAAGCACTGAGATCTGTATGTGTGATTTAAGATTCAGCTACTACCATGCATTGGGCCCTGAAATATGACCCCGCTCGACTTCTTATTCACCCTAGTCCTCTGTCCAGGAGTTGCAAGTAGTTTCTGGTGTTTGTAGCTTACTGGAGGCCCTGGGCAGCGCTGACCCGCGGGGTGGGCTGTGATGCGGTAGGTACGTGGCCGGGAATACCGGGCACCCGTTAGGTGTCTCGGAACCCTGTACACATCGTTCGGGGCCGTATGTGGAACCCCGGCCGGACTCCCTGCGGATGGAACCTGAATAGGCGATAAACCTGGACTAGAGACTTAGGTGTTTAGGTAGGTCGTGGTCTACACCCACGTCGGCTTTCGCTTGAAGTCTGCCGAGCACATGTCGTGTGCAGACGCTAAGTGGTGGAAACATGTATGAAGAAGTACACCCCTGCAGGGTTAACATGATCTATTCGAATAGCCGCGGCCGCGATAAAGGACTACTTGGTTGCCTATACAGTTCATAGACAAGTAAATGGATACTACTAAAAATCCCAAGATAAGCGTGAGTGCCGAGGATGGCTCTTCCGTAGGATGACGGAGGTGGATCCTCGGTGGTGTATTGAACTGGTGTGTAGTGGACTCGTGTGCGCAAAACCATTTCAAGTTGGTGTCTCATAGGATAGCTTAGCCAAGAGTCAAGCTGGCTTGCTGCAATAACCCCACCAACCCTTCTTGATAATGTGCATGTATGTAGGATCTGATGTAAGTCTTGCTGAGTACCTTTGTACTCATGTTGCTTTAATTTACATTTTTCAGAAGATGCTGCAACCCCTTCTAATGGGTTCTTCGTAGACGTTGACATCGATGAGTAGACTGAGGCCCAGGTGGTGACCCTGAGCTTGTGAAGGACCACGTAGTATAGCCAGGCTTTCCCAAGCCTCTTTTATTTTACTAGTTGTCTGTACTCAGACAAGTTACTTCCGCTGTTGGCTTGTATGTGTGTATGACTTGATTGCTGGGTCGTGTGACCCGTACTTGTGTGTATGATATGTATGGCTCCCTGAGCCTTTAAATAAAATACTTGTGTTGTAGAGTCATGTTGTGATGCCTTGTTGTATTTTCACATATCGAGCATATTGTGTGTATGATTGAAATGCTTGGTATGTGTGGGATCTAACTATCTAGTTGTTTATTCTTAGTAGCCTCTCTTACCGGGAAATGTCTCCTAGTGTCTCCACTGAGCCTTGGTAGCTTGCTACTGCTCCGGAACACTTAGGCTGGCCGGCACGTGTCCTTCTTCGTTCATGTGTCTGTCCCTTCGGGGAAATGTCACGCGATGGATACCGGAGTCCTGTTAGCCCGCTACAGCCCGGTTTACCAGAGTCCTGCTAGCCCAGTGCTACAGCCCGATTCACTTGCTGATGACCGACACGTTCGATGCTGGGTCATGGATGCCTGTCCCTGTAAGTCTGTGCCACTTTGGGTTTACGACTAGCCATGTCAGCCTGGGCTCCTTACCATATGGATGCTAGTGACACCATCATATACATGTGCCAAAAGGCGCAAACGGTCCCGGGCAAAGGTAAGGCGACACCTGTGGAATACCGTGCGTGAGGCCGCAAAGTGATATGAGGTGTTACATGCTAGATTGATGTGGCATCGAGTCGGGGTCCTGACAGCGTTGGCATCAGAGCCGGACTGCCTGTAGGTTCTCCAAGCCAAACTGGTCGATGTTGAGTCTAGAAATGCTTTAGTTATATGTAGGGGAATTGATTGTGGGATGGAACGTAAGGCTCTTTTACTCCTTTATCTCATGACATTCTGATCTGAGTCAGTCTATTCTTCCACCGGGGGTTAAGGAATTAGGATCTCTTCTCTCTATCAGGTTCACGTGTTACTAATCAGTAGTACCTTATAGGTTGATGGATACAAGTCTAGTTCAGTTCTACTACCCCATTATGTTGCTAAGATGGACCCAGAACCTTGATATGATGTTGTTGAGTGTCTATGCTATTCTTGCAAAATGCCTCAAAATCCTTTTGAGCATTTACAGCCGTTATGCTGTCCGATTTCTGCCAGGAATCTTAATGTTTTGTGTTTATCATGCTCCAGATGGCTTCCCGTCCTCAGAATCAAGTGGTTCATTTGACTCGATGTCTAGATGTACCCAGCCATACTGCCATGTTGGTCAGGGTAATGACTGAGGCAGGGTACCGTTGGTATCCTGAGTACACAGTTGAAGAGCAATTCCGAGACTTTAATCAAAGTCAATATTTTTGCACTGTCAGGATATTTCCATCTTATCCTGGATCTACCGAGCCCCTCCACTGCTCCTATGGACTCGGGGTTACTATTGAGATGGCTGTGCAGGATGCTGCCTACTCTATGATGACCATCATGCGAGTCAGGACTGGCCTATTTCGGGTCTCCGACTTCCGGTATATGCCAGCTTCACTCCCGGGAGCACAAGGGTATCTCCAGGCTATCTATGCTGACTCCACTCAGGAGGACTCACTGACCCGCACCACTGCACAGTTGCTTGAAGACAAGGACCGTGAAAATCGGGCCTTGAGAATAGAGCTTTTCAATACCCATGCTGATCATTGGGCCACTTTGACTCGGTTTGCACCGGCTGTGCAAGCTGGATATATGGATATGCGAGATCTCTATCCTGTGAGATCTGCTCTGCCAGACATGATGGATTGGCGTGATGTAGGAGGCATCACCCCACCTCGTGGTCCCCGCAGGCCACCGTTTATTGGTCCAAGACCTCATCCTAGCCCCTATGGTCCACAAGCTCCACGGGACCGACTGTTTCCGGATGATCACGTTGAGCTTCCAGGCTATGGAGGTGACTTCTATGAAGACTACTACGGAGCTGTCTGAGCTAGTAGTAGTATCACTAGTATCGTACTAGTTGTATCGTCCACCGTCCTGCGTGACTCGTGGGATATGACTTAGCTTGTACCGCCTTCCGGAGGTGTAGAAAAATAATGTATAGGAGCTCGGAATGCCTCCGATGAGATGAAATACTCTTTTCACCGTAGTAGTACTTTGTTTGGTTCTGTACTAAACCTTGTATGGTGTGTATGACGATGGAATAAAAGAAGCAGTTTCTGTATCTACCATGTCATATGGATGATCATCTTACATTCCAAGTTATCCATTACATTCTACATTTCTATGTCAGAATCCTATCATCCTGGACTAAACCATTGTTTTGTTTTCCTAGGATGGTTAACACCCGCACCAACCCTGCTCCCCCAGAGCAGGCCGAAAGCAGTAGAGTTGGGGGAACAAACCTGCCTCACCCTCCCTCTCTGGCCGAAGTTATGCTGGAAGCCGAGAGAAACAAGCGGGAGACCAACCGTTTGTTGGAGCGCATCGAGCAAAACACAGCACACCATCAGAGGAATAACTTGGTGTCACTCAGTGATTTCATCAAGTTACATCCACCCACCTTCCACCACTCCATCGAGCCTCTCGACGCCGATGACTGGCTTCACAGTATTACTCACAAACTGCATTCTACGCTAGTAGCTGAGGCTGATAAGGTCACCTTTGCTGCATATCATCTCGAAGGCCCCGCCAGTCTCTGGTGGGAGAACTATGAAGCTATGCGCCCAGTGGGCCATGTCACTACTTGGGCTGAATTCAGCGAGGCTTTCCGTGAACATCACATTCTGGAGGGTCTCATGGACCGTAAACGTGAGGAGTTCTGCAGTTTCACTCAAGGTCGACTCTCTGTGGATGCATACAGCAGGGAGTTCGGTAACCTAGCACGATATGCAACTGAGGAAGTCTCTACCGATGCCAAGAAGCAGGCAAGGTTCCGTAAGGGACTTAGCCCTAAGCTTTGTCGTGACCTCCGTCTGCGTGAGTGCACCTCTTTTCAGAAGCTTGTTAACAAAGCCAATAGTGCTGAGTCTGGTCAGACTGATTATGAAACAACACGCAAGCATGGCCGTGACTTGGGTTCCTCATCCGGTGCTGGTCCTCAGAAGCGCCAGGTGTGGGTGCCTAACACTGCCCTGCCACCCAGGTTCACACCAAGGCCATCCTTTCAGGCGCCTCGCCCCGCTCAACAGTTTGCACCAGCCAAGCCCTATGGTGGTCCAACCAACAATGCTCCCCCATGCACCAGCTCCGTGACATGCTTCAAGTGTGGGGAATCGGGCCACTACCTGCGCGAGTGTCCCCAGACCAACCCCAACCAATCTAGAAAAGCTGTTGGCCGTGGCAAGCCGACAGGGAAAGCGTTCTACGCCAAGCCGGCCACTGCTGCACGTGGCCATGTCAACTGTATCTCTGCTGAAGAAGCTCAAGAGGATCCCAACGTCGTTCTCGGTACGCTCCTTGTTAATTGCCACCCGGCATCCGTTCTTTTCGATACTGGAGCATCTCATTCTTTCTTATCCGAAAATTATGCTCGTTTGCATAACACCACATTCTGTGACATGCCGTCCACTATGGAAATTTCTACTCCTGGTTCTAGATGGCAAACCTCTAGAGTAAGCCATGGAAATGAAATTCAAGTCGACAGACTTGTTTTTCTCGCATCTTTGATAGCTCTCAAATCTTCGGATATTAATATCATCTTGGGTATGGACTGGATGTCAGCCCATCATGCCAAGATTGATTGCTTCTCTAGGACTGTTCAACTCACCCATCCTTCGGGGAAGATAGTCAATGTCTTGACCCGAGTAGCCAAGCGACAACTATTTTCTCTTAACGCCAGTCCTTTGCCAGACCTCGAAGACGTTCCGGTAGTCCGTGACTTTCCAGATGTCTTTCCAGAGGAATTGCCAGGTGTTCCACCTGACAGAGATGTCGAGTTCGTAATAGATCTCATTCCAGGAACTGTCCCAATTTCTAGAAGACCCTATAAATGGCACCACTAGAACTAGCCGAGCTTAAGAAACAACTCGATGAGTCCTTGAAAAAGGGTTTCATCCGTCCTAGTTCGTCTCCATGGGCTTGTCTCGTCCTCTTCGTCAAGAAGAAGGATGGTGTGGATCGGATGGTTGTAGATTATCGACCAGTTAACCTGGTCATGATCAAGAACAAGTATCCGCTCCCCAGGATCAACGACCTGTATGATCAGCTCGCTGGATCCTCAATCTTCTCCAAAATGGATTTGAGGTTGGGCTACCATCAAATCAAAATCAGGAACGGGGACATTCCTAAAACGGCCTTTGTTACTCATTATGGCCAATACGAGTACACCGTCATGTCCTTCGGTTTAACCAACGCTCCAGCCACTTTCTCTCGCTTAATGAACTCAATCTTCATGGAGTATTTGGATAAATTCGTCGTGGTTTACCTCGATGATATACTCATCTACTCCAAGAACGAGGAAGAACATGCCGAGCATTTAAGGCTAGTGTTGATGAAACTTCGAGAGCATCGCCTTTATGCCAAGTTCTCTAAATGCGAATTTTGGTTACCAGAAGTGACCTATCTAGGACATGTAATTTCTGGTAAGGGTATTGTTGTCAACCCCGAGCGAGTTCAAGCCGTCCTTAACTGGACTCCACCTGAATCGGTCAAGCAAGTTCGGAGTTTCCTTGGCTTAGCGAGCTATTGTCGCCGCTTTGTCGAGAACTTCTCCAAAGTTGCCAAACCTCTAACTAAACTCTTCAAGAAAGATAACAAGTTCGAGTGGACTCCACAATGTGAGCACAACTTTCAGGAACTGAAAAGACGCCTGACATCTGCTCCCATACTGGTACCACCAGATTTCTCTAAGGACTTTGTTATCTATTGCGACGCCTCGCGACAAGGACTAGGTTGCATTCTTATGCAAGATCGTCACGTAATTGCTTACGCTTCACGGCAATTGCACCCACATGAGGAGAATTATCCTACTCATGATCTAGAGCTTGCAGCTGTAGTCTATGCACTTAAAACCTGGCGACATTACCTCCTCGGTAATTGTTGCAAAATCTTCACCGATCACCAAAGTCTAAAGTACATCTTCACCCAACCGGATTTGAATCTCAGGCAAAGACGTTGGGTTGAGTTGATCACAGATTTCGACTTAGGGATAACTTACACCCCAGGAAAGGCCAACGTCATGGCTGATGCACTAAGTCATAAATCTTATTGTAACAATCTGATGTTACAACAAAGTCAACCGCTTCTCCATGAGGAATTTCGGAAGCTTAACCTTCACATTGTTCCTCAA
Source organism: Triticum dicoccoides (assembly GCF_002162155.2). Taxonomy (NCBI): domain Eukaryota; kingdom Viridiplantae; phylum Streptophyta; class Magnoliopsida; order Poales; family Poaceae; genus Triticum; species Triticum dicoccoides. The sequence continues at coordinate 433,330,587 of NC_041391.1, read as the reverse complement.
GGATTTCTTTCCACCTTGGTGGCGAAACCTACCCTTACGGATCAAATTATCGCTGCCCAAAAGCGAGATAAAGGGATATCTAGGATCAAGGAGAACATTGCTAGCGGAGGTGCTAGATGTTTCTCCACAAATGATCATGGTGTTGTGTACTTTGAGAACCGTTTAGTGGTTCCCAAGAACCAGCATCTACGGCAGTTGATCCTTAAGGAGGCTCATGAATCTCCTCTCACCATTCATCCCGGTAGTACCAAGATGTATCAGGACCTACGCCAGAGGTTCTGGTGGACTGGGATGAAGAGAGACATTGCTCAGTTTGTTGCTAGTTGCGACGTCTGTCGTCGTGTAAAAGCAGAGCATCAACGGCCTGCTGGCACCCTTCAACCTTTAGCTATTCCTGAATGGAAATGGGATAAAATTGGTATGGATTTCATCACCGGTTTTCCCAGGACCAGGAGAGGGAATAACGCTATCTTCGTCGTTGTCGATCGTCTTTCCAAAGTAGCCCATTTCTTGCCTGTTCGCGAGGGTATAACCGCTAGTCAACTAGCAGACTTGTACATCTCCCGAATAGTATCCCTCCATGGTGTTCCACTGGAAATTAACTCGGATCGAGGAAGTCTCTTCACCTCTCGATTTTGGGAAAGTTTCCAAAATGCTATGGGAACCCGCCTTTCCTTTAGCACTGCCTTTCACCCTCAATCAAGTGGTCAAGTAGAACGCGTCAATCAGATTCTAGAAGACATGCTTTGAGCTTCTGTTATCTCATTTGGAATGGATTGGGAGAAATGTCTTCCATTTGCCGAATTTGCTTATAACAACAGCTATCAATCTAGCTTGGGTAAAGCCCCTTTTGAAGTTCTCTATGGACGAAGGTGTCGAACGCCTCTTAACTGGTCAGAAACCGGGGAAAGACAATTCTTTGGGCCGGACATGATCCAGGAAGCAGAAGAGCAAGTTCGCATTGTTCGTGAAAAGTTGAAAACAGCCCAATCTCGTCAAAAGAGTCAATATGACCGAAAACATAAGGCTATGACTTTTGAGGTTGACGAGAAGGCTTACCTTCGGGTTACTCCTCTGAAGGGAACCCATCGTTTCGGTATCAAAGGCAAATTAGCTCCTCGCTACATTGGACCCTTTCGCATTCTCGCTAAACGGGGAGAAGTTGCCTACCAATTGGAACTACCTCTGCATCTCTCCAGAGTCCATGATGTCTTCCACGTTTCCCAACTCAGGCGTTGCTTCTCGGATCCTATCCGTGGAGTGGACCACGAAACGCTTGATCTTCAAGATAATCTCACGTATCGAGAGTACCCCGTTTGTATCCTCGATCAAGCCGAGCGTACCACTCGACGTCATAATATCAAGTTTCTCAAGGTTCAATAGTCGCACCATTCTGAGAAGGAAGCAACTTGGGAAAGGGAGGATCGTCTTCGACTTGAGTACCCCGCCTTCTTTCCGGAGGAACCTAAATCTCGGGACGAGATTCTTTTGAGTGGGGGTGAGTTGTCACACCCTAGCTAGTTCATGCATTAGAGTGTTGCATCATGTCTATTTTTCTCAACAGAAACTTGAAATGGGGATGACAGAACCCCCAGCCCCCTCTGAAACCAACTAGGGTTTACTAAAAATATTTTCAATGAACCTGAAATGCCCTTCTAAAATGTCCATCATTTTTGTCTTGGTTCAGAACCTCTGCCAAAAGTGGTGCTCAATTTTCTAGGTCATCTTAAGGTTTTTGAATTAAATCATAAGTATTTGAGTTTGGGCATTTTACTTATATAAATTATTAGAAATGCTCAAATAATCCCAAACTAAAATGTTCCATGCTGTATATATTCCAGTTAGTGGCCATGAACAGTTTGGGGAATTTTGGAGTTGTTTAGGTATTTTTAGTAAGTCCACAAAGTTACAGAATAATTAAAAAAGATAAATAAGAGAGAGAGAGAGAGTGAACTAACCTGGCAGCCCGCCTAGCCAGCCCACCTGCCGGCCCAGCCCAGCAGCCGCTCAAGCGAGCTGCTTGCCTTTGCCAGGCAGGCAGGCAGGTGCTCGACGGCGACGCCAGCGCGCGCCACGCAGCTGCCCGCCGCCCTGCTTCACCCCCTCGCCTCGCTGCTGGCCTGGATGAGCTCCACGTCGAGCCCCGCACCCCGTGGACACACCCATTCACCCCCAGCTCCTCTCCCTCGCTCTCCCACGCCATGGCCGACGCCACCGCAGCCGCACCGTTGCCGTAGTCGCGCTCTCCGTCGTCCCCGCGCCGTGCCACCGTGTCCAGGAGCTCCGCCGCCCTCCTCTCCTTCGAGCTAGTCGAGCCCCGAGCGCTCGCGTGCCCCGAAGCCACTGCACCGACCTCGCCGACTCCGCCGTCACCGGAGATCCCCTTCGCCGTCGCCGCCGCACCATCTCGTCCCCGACCGCGCCGTCTGGTTCCTCGAGATCGCCGTGAGCCCAGCTACCTCTCCCCCCTTTCCTCTCTCGTTCTCGTGCACCACAGCGAGCGCACGAAGCTTCACCGCATGCACCGCCGCCGAGCTCGTCGCCGACGTGTCTCCGGCCAACCACCGGCCACACCACCGTGTCCAACACACTCATCGCACCCGCAGGAACCCGTAGCACCACTCCACACACCTCGCCGTGCCACCTAGCGTCGAGTTCGACCTCACCCGAATTCCGGCGACCGCCAAAGTCGTCGCCGGCGACGTTTCCGGCCACCCCGAGCTCAACCACCACCACCAAGAGTTGCGGCTTGCTCCCAGCTACCCATAGATGCCCTCTGCCACTCATTTAGTCGCCGGAACACATAGAAGCACTCTCGCCGCCGCGTTCGGCCTCGCCGGCGGCTAAACGCTGGTGAGTTGACCCCGCTGACCCCTCGTTTGACCACGAGTGGGCCCAGTTTGACCCCCCTGGGTCAATGACAGGTGGGGCCCAGCCCTGTTAACCAATCAAGATTAGTTTTAATTGATATTTAGTTAAACTAATTACACTGACACACGGGACCCACTAGTCAGGGTTGACCTGGACTGTTTCGTTGACCACTGACATCATCCTGACGTAATGCTGATGCAGTAAGTTATTTACTGGAATTATTATTACACAGGAAATTCCAGAAAATACCCCAAACTTTAAAAAATCATAGAAATTAATCTGTAACTCCAAATGCAAAGTTTTATATATGAAAAATGATCAGAAAAATCCAATCTATCCATCTGTGCTGGTTTCATGCATGTTTAAGCAAGCTAACCTGATGTTTAGAGAAGAACTAGATAAAGCACTTATAAGGGCCATGTATGAGTTTGAAACTTGAATCTTTGATTCAAAATGGTTCAAACCCATCTGATTTTAGTTGCATTAGCCCAATACACTCATGTTTGCCATGTCTCATGCATGCATCATATTGTTGCATATTGTTTGGTGATGTTGTGTATCGGTGCTCTTTGCGGCAGGTTCTGCCTCCGAGGAGTACCACGATTACCCTAGCGAAGAACAATATCAGTGCATCGACCCATCAGGCAAGCAACCAACCATTTGATCATATCGATACAATCCCATGTTCTTGCTTCTGCTCTCTTTTACTGCATTAAGACAACGCGTTTCAAACTGCTGTGTGCTACGGTAGTTGTACCCATTTCCTCTGCATGACCTGTCATTGCCACAGTAACTAGATGAAACCCACTAGCATGTGTAGGAGTTGATTGAGCCATATGTTTGTGTTGTTCCTACCTTGCTATGCCTGCTATGCTTAGGGTCGTGTTAGGTATGGTTCATCTGGGTGATGGGCTAGAGTGAAATGATCATGCCGGTAATGAGAGTGATGTGGTGAACACGATTTGGTAAAGGTATCGATGAAAGGCCATGTAGGAGTACATGGTGGGTTGTTTCATTGAAACCGACCTTAAGCACTGAGATCTGTATGTGTGATTTAAGATTCAGCTATTACCATGCATTGGGCCCTGAAATATGACCCCGCTCGACTTCTTATTCACCCTAGTCCTCTGTCCAGGAGTTGCAAGTAGTTTCTGGTGTTTGTAGCTTACTGGAGGCCCTGGGCAGCGCTGACCCGCGGGGTGGGCTGTGATGCGGTAGGTACGTGGCCGGGAATACCGGGCACCCGTTAGGTGTCTCGGAACCCTGTACACATCGTTCAGGGCCGTATGTGGAACCCTGGCCGGACTCCCTGCGGATGGAACCTGAATAGGCGATAAACCTGGACTAGAGACTTAGGTGTTTAGGTAGGTCGTGGTCTACACCCACGTCGGCTTTCGCTTGAAGTCTGCCGAGCACATGTCATGTGCAGACGCTAAGTGGTGGAAACATGTATGAAGAAGTACACCCCTGCAGGGTTAACATGATCTATTCGAATAGCCGCGTCCGCGGTAAAGGACTACTTGGTTGCCTATACAGTTCATAGACAAGTAAATGGATACTACTAAAAATCCCAAGATAAGCGTGAGTGCCGAGGATGGCTCTTCCGTAGGATGACGGAGGTGGATTCTCGGTGGTGTATTGAACTGGTGTGTAGTGGACTCGTGTGCGCAAAACCATTTCAAGTTGGTGTCTCGTAGGATAGCTTAGCCAAGAGTCAAGCTGGCTTGCTGCAATAACCCCACCAACCCTTCTTGATAATGTGCATGTATGTAGGATCTGATGTAAGTCTTGCTGAGTACCTTTGTACTCATGTTGCTTTAATTTACATTTTTCAGAAGACGCTGCAACCCCTTCTGATGGGTTCTTCGTAGACGTTGACATCGATGAGTAGACTGAGGCCCAGGTGGTGACCCTGAGCTTGTGAAGGACCACGTAGTATAGCCAGGCTTTCCCAAGCCTCTTTTATTTTACTAGTTGTCTGTACTCAGACAAGTTACTTCCGCTGTTGGCTTGTATGTGTGTATGACTTGATTGCCGGGTCGTGTGACCCGTACTTGTGTGTATGATATGTATGGCTCCCTGAGCTTTTAAATAAAATACTTGTGTTGTAGAGTCATGTTGTGATGCCTTGTTGTATTTGCACATATCGAGCATATTGTGTGTATGATTGAAATGCTTGGTATGTGTGGGATCTGACTCTCTAGTTGTTTATTCTTAGTAGCCTCTCTTACCGGGAAATGTCTCCTAGTGTCTCCACTGAGCCTTGGTAGCTTGCTACTGCTCCGGAACGCTTAGGCTGGCCGGCATGTGTCCTTCTTCGTTCCTGTGTCTGTCCCTTCGGGGAAATGTCACGCGATGGATACCGGAGTCCTGTTAGCCCGCTACAGCCCGGTTTACCGGAGTCCTGCTAGCCCAGTGCTACAGCCTGGATTTACTTGCTGATGACCGACACGTTCGATGCTGGGTCATGGATGCCTGTCCCTGTAAGTCTGTGCCACTTTAGGTTTACGACTAGCCATGTCAGCCCGGGCTCCTTACCATATGGATGCTAGCGACACCATCATATACGTGTGCCAAAAGGCGCAAACGGTCCCGGGCAAAGGTAAGGCGACACCCGTGGAATACCGTGTGTGAGGCCGCAAAGTGATATGAGGTGTTACATGCTAGATCGATGTGGCATCGAGTCGGGGTCCTGACGTCACGTCCCCAGTTCAGGCCTTGCTTGTCTCTGCATAAGCATCCATGCATCATGTTTAAATTTAAAGGAACTTGAAATGGGGATTGTTTAAACCCTAGCACCAAATGAATCCAACTAGGATCAAAATAAAATCTTTTTCATTGAACTCAAAATGCCCTCTAAAAATGTTCAACATTTCTGGTTTGAGGTGGAAGCATCTACCAAAAATGGTTTATATTTTTGCAGGACATATTGGGCTCTGAATTAAATCATACTCTATTTGCATTTGGGCATTTAAATGCTATACAATATTTTAAATGCTCAAATAATCATAAACTAAAATGTTTACTGTTGGTTATATTCCAAACATTGGCATTGAACAGTTTCGTGATTTTTGGTAATGCCCTGTCATTTTTAATAAAGCCCTAAAGACTACAGAATAATAGAAAAATAGAAACAATAAAAGAGAGAGAGAGAGATTTTTACCTGGGCCACTTACCTGGCCGCAGCCCACCTGGCAGGCCCAGCACTGTGCTGGCCCATGCCAGGCAGCTGCTTCCTCTCGCCAAGCAGGCAGAGAGGTGAGCGCCGGCGTGCCCGAGCTCGCCACGCCATCACCTGCTTGCCGACGAAGCCCCTGGACGCATGGACGACTCCCGCGTGCCGTCCCGATTCCGCTGATCGCTTCGCTCACTCTCCCCCACGGCCCTCTCTCCTCTGCTCCCTCTCTCTCGCCCGGACCAAACGCGTTTGTCGCCGCCGACGAGCATCGCCGTGGCCACAGCCATTGCCTCGCCTCGTCGTTGTGCCAAGAGGCTCCGCCTCGACCCCCTCTTCCTCTCCACCGAGCCACGAGGTCCCGGACGCGCTGCAACCCCGACACCACCGTCGTTTTCCCCCTTGGGCTCCGACCACCACCGCCGTCGATTTGCCACATGTAGGACGCCCCCGAGCCCGCCGAGCTTCTCTCCGACCTCGCAGTGAGCTCCTGATCCGAACTCCTCTCTTTTCCCTCGCGTTTGCGAGCTCTAGGCCATAGCTCCGTCGCGGTCGAACTCCGGCCGCCGCTGACCTTATCGCCACTGCCGCTACGGACGCTGCAGCTTGCGCCCGAGCGCGTCATCATCCTCAACTCGCTCCTAGGAGCCGAACGCACCTAGTAGCTCGTCCGTAGCCGCACCGTAGCCCCCTAGCCGCTCGAGGCCGAGCTCCGGCCGCCGCCTCGCTCGCCGCAGTTGCCGCTACCGGCCACCCCAGCCACAGCTACAGCCACTGCTGGACGCGCCGCGTCGCAGTCGTTCCAACAAGACCTGCCACCCGTCCTCCCGACACCAGAATTGGCCGGACGGGCATCGCCGCCGCGCTCCGGTTATCGCCGGAGTTAATCCGGTGACAAGGTAGGTTAGTTACTGCTAATGACCCCTCTAATCAACCCCTTAAGCCACTGCCACGTGGGCCCATGCGCCTGTTTAGTTTAGATTAATTTTCCTGTTTAGTTTAGATTAACCCAGTGGGACCCACGCGTCAGCCTTGACCGCGCTGACATGGCTGTTGACTGGCCCCACATGTCATGTTGACTTCGCTGACGTGGGCGTTGACCGGACCCACCTGTCAGTGTCACTAACTAGCCCCAGTCACTGACCAGTGGACCCCACTGGTCAGGTTTGACCTGGTCGACGCCTGTTGACCGCTGATGTCACCCTGACGCAGTGCTGACGCATTAATTCAATTACTGGAATTGTTCTTATACAGGAAATTCCAGAAAATAGCACAAACTTCTAAAATTCATAGGAAATCAACCGTAACTCCAAATTAAATAAGTTATATATGAAAAATGATCAGAAAAATCCAATCTATCCATCTACACTGGTTTCATGCATGTTAGAACACATTAACCTTGCTGTTTCGGTGAAACAAGTTAATGCACTATTATGACCTCTTAAAATGGGTTTGCATTTGAATCTTTGGTTCAAATGGACTCATCTCAATCTGTTCTAGCTTGCATTAACCCAAAACACATTCATATTGCCATGTCATAGCATGCATCATATTGTGCGTTGCATTGATCGTGTTTCTTCTCTGTTTGCCAGTGTTGTTCCCCCTTGGTAGACGTTGTACCGACGTTGTGATCATTGACACTGATGAAGACTCAATGCTATCTTCAGAAGTGCCAGGCAAGCAAAAACCCCTTGTTCATTCCAATACAATCCCACCCTCTCGCTCCTGCTCTCTTTTACTGCATTAGGACAATAACGAATCATCTGTTACTTGCTACGGTAGTTGAACCCCTCTATCCTCTGCATGACCTGTCATTGCCACAGTAAATAGATGAAACCCACTAGCATGAGTAGGAGTTGTTTGAGCCCCGTTGTGCCTACTCATTCATGCTTGTTTGTCATGCCTGCTACTGCTTAGAGTTGAGTCAGGTCTGATTCATCGGGGACGAATCAGAGGTGTGTGAACATGTCCTACTATGTGTGAGCTAAGTGTGTGAACACGATTTGGTAAAGGTAGCGGTGAGAGGCCATGTAGGAGTACATGGTGGGTTGTCTCATTGAAGCCGTCCTTAGGAACTGAGTTCTGTGTTTGTGATCCATGATTCAGCTACTACCATGCATTGGGCCCTGAAATATGACCCCGCTCGACTTCTTATTCACCCTTGTCCTTTGTCTAGGAGTTGCAAGTAGCTTCTGGTGTTTGTAGTATGCTGGAGGCCGTGCGCAGCGCTGACCGGAGGGGTGGGCTGTGATGCGGTAGGCACGTGGCCAGGTATACCGGGCGCCCGTTTGGTGTCACGGAACCCTGTTCACATCGTTTGGGGCTGTGAGCGAAACCTCGGCCGGATCTCCTCATGGATGGAACCCGAATAGGCGATAAACCTGGACTAGAGACTTGAGTGTTTAGGTAGGTTGTGGTCTACACCCACGTCGGCTTTCGCTTGAAGTCTGCTGAGCACATGTCGTGTGCAGACGCTAAGTGGTGGAAACATGTATGAAGAAGTACACCCCTGCAGGGTTAACATCATCTATTCGAATAGCCGTGTCCGCGGTAAAGGACTTCTGGGTTGCCTATAACAGTTCATAGACAAGTGAAAGTGGATACTTTAAAATGCACAAGATAAGCGTGAGTGCTATGGATGGCGTTCTCGTAGGGAGACGGGAGCGGATCCATAGTGGTGTATTGGTTGGTGAATATGTGGACTCGTGTGCGCCACCTCAAAGAGTTACTTGCAGTCGTAGTTCAGGATAGCCACCGAGTCAAAGCTGGCTTGCTGCAGTTAAACCCCACCATCCCCTTTGTTGATAATGATGCATATGTAGTTAGTTCTGATGTAAGTCTTGTTGGGTACATTTGTACTCACGTTTGCCTATTTTATGTTTTTGCAGAGAGACTTCGGTCTCGCTAGTAGTTTCGCGTGGACTTCGATGTTTAGCTTGATACCTCAGCTACGATCTTGTGCCCTCGGCAGGATCTGGTAGATAGTCAGGCTTCTTAGCCTTTTTCATTTGTAGATGTCTGTACTCAGACATGTTACGCTTCCGCATGTGCTTTGACTTGTATGCTCTGAATGTTGGGTCATGAGACCCATGATTGTAATATCTCGCTCCCCAGAGCCTATTGAATAAATACTTGAGTCGTAGAGTCATGTTGTGATGCCATGTTGTATTTGCACATATCGAGCATATTGTGTGTATGTTATTGAAATGCTTGGTATGTGTGGGATCTGACTATCTAGTTGTTTATCCTTGGTAGCCTCTCTTACGGGGAAATGTCTCCTAGTGCTTCCACTGAGCCATGGTAGCTTGCTACTGCTCCGGAACACTTAGGCTGGCCGGCATGTGTCCTTCTTCGTTCCTGTGTCTGTTCCTTCGGGGAAATGTCACGCGATGAATACCGGAGTCCTGTTAGCCTGCTACAGCCCGGTTCACCGGAGTCCTGCTAGCCCAGTGCTACAGCCTGGATTCACTCGCTGATGACCGACACGTTCGATGCTGGGTCATGGATGCCTGTCCCTGTAAGTCTGTGCCACTTTGGGTTTACGACTAGCCATGTCAGCCCGGGCTCCTTATCATATGGGTGCTAGCGACACTATCATATACGTGTGCCAAAGGGCGCAAACAGTTCCGGGCAAAGGTAAGGCGACACCCGTGGGAATACCGTGCGTGAGGCCGCAAAGTGATATGAGGTGTTACATGCTAGATCGATGTGGCATTGAGTCGGGGTCCTGACAGCTTTGGTATCAGAGCCTGACTGCCTGTAGGATTACCAAGCCAAACTGGTCGAAGTTGTGTCTAAAAATGCTTTAGTTATGTAAGGGAATTGATTGTGGGATGGAACGTAAGGCTCTTTTTACTCCTTATACCTCATGGCCTTCTGATATGAGTCAACCTCTTCTCTTCTACGGGGATTAAGAACTAGGCTTCTCATCTATCTACTAGGATGACGAGTTACTATGTTAGAGACTTATAGGATTGATAGTTTCAAGCCTCAATTTAGTTCCTACCTCTGTATGTTAACTATTGATCTCGAAACCTTGATATTGTGCTTCTGAATGGCTATGCCACCATTTCTGTAGTATGTCTCCAAACTTTTCGAGCATTTACAGCCGTTATGCTGTCCGAGTCATCCCAGGTTTCTAAACAATCTTATGCACTTGCAAATCATTTCCCTCTAGTTTTTATGTTCCTTTGGGCCAGGTTAATCACACTAATTGCTGAGTTGAGGTATTCTATTGCCTCGACATATATGTTGGAATTATTATTATGACCCTAGGTGTCTTAGAGGATCACCTAGTAACTTAGCCATGTTTTGTGTCCCAGTGTGATGATTTTGGCCATCATTCTCGAAAGCATCCCGTGATGCCACTTAGTTAGTAGGAATTCTATTCCTGGGTTCTTGACCCAAGATCCACCCTACTTACTTCATGTTGATAGTGTTTGCTCGTTCCTTTAGGAAATTAGTAACCTTTGCAATAGTCCTCGAAGTTCCTGGTATTTCCTTCTTCCAAATACTATGAACCACTTTATGGCAGAAGTTTGTTGGATCAAAAGATCACAACAGGAGTGCCCTCGATGAGTTCTCCATCCTATATTGCAACTCTGCCAGTTCTACTTTTCTGCATGGGTTATCTGGAAGAAACTTGTTGAACTTGTTTCGACATACTAATCTATGCATCCACAACTCAGAAAGTTATATGTTCCTTGAGTTGTCCCCCTTTAGTTGTATCCTGACCTTCGTCTATCGATTGATAGTTAGGAGTAGTCGTGCATTCGTGTTCATCGATGCCTTTTACTTCTGTGGTCCGTCAAGCCATTCTATTCGGAATGACTAGGAGAAACAAACTCCAGTACCTCATCCACATCCAGGATTGGGTCAAAGTAGTTGTACCTCGCAGATCAAAATGCCAACCCAGCTTTTGATCTGTTCTACCTGAAGTATTACCCAGTTTACATCAGGAATATCATGAGGATTGCACCATCTCTTATGAATTCTTGACACAGTAATACTTCTTGCCATCATTGTTCATTCCTCGGTTTTCGTGTTATAGTAACCGGAATGCCGACAAGTGAATCGTGGTGTGTGAAATCAATACTGCTAGCAACTCCGCTGCTTAGTGGTTAATGGACAACATTCTCATTTTTAGCGTGTTGGTTATTGAATCGTCACCCTAAGGTTGATTGTGCTACCTAGTCCCTATTTCCGGCGCACTCTTTGGTTGTTGAGTTTGGATTTTGTCAATCCCTCGCTCTTTTGATCATATCATCTTGCCCTGAAAAGCAAGATTGTTCTCGAGCTTAGTAACATGTCGGTGGTTCGTGATTTTCCGAATATCTTCTCGGAAGTATTACCAGGTTGTCACCTGACCGCTATGTTGAGTTTGTGATCAAGATGGTTTATTCCTGTAAACCACCCTTTCTCCAGGAATTCATGTTGGATACCCCTGAGCTAGTTGGTTAAGCCAAACAACAACTTGGAGAGTTGGAAGATAAAAGCTTGTCCGACTTAGCTCATCCCAAAGGGATATCTTTGTGTGTGTGTTGAAGAAAGATAATATCTTCATTGATTGATCCTCATGATCAGTTGGTGGACCTTTTGTCTTGCCAAGACCTTGATTTGAGTATGGGCTATCCTCAAATCAAGTCAGAACCAATGATGTTCGTAATGTTGTCTTACTCGTGAATTTTCTTCGAGCATACACCATTAAATCTTTTGGGTCTGACCAATACTAGAACCTTGTTCACATAGTTATGGAATTCCATCTCCATGGGAATCTGGATGAATTGTTGTTGAGCCCATCGACAACATCCTTGTCTTCTCCATAGTTTTGTTGAACATTAAGCTAGTGTTGGAAACTTTTTAAAGCATTTGTTCATGCTAGCTCATGAAGCATATGTTCGGATGTAAGAAGTGACTTCCTCTAGTTCATGTGCATTTGATGCAAGTTGCCGCCGTGGATTCGAGAAAGTCAATGTTGCTTCCTTTGGAATCATCCCAAATCGGTCATGCATACGTGCGAAGTATTCTGTGGTTCGGAGACTTGCAACCTTCATTCTATATGTATTCCTAGCACACCAAGCCACTGATTGATTTGTTCAAGGAGAAGAAGTCTCTTCTTAAGAGCAAGACTTATGCAAGGACTTCGATATCCTCGATGATGGTTCCCCCTCTGAACTCGGTAGTGTTTAGTTATAAGACTACTACTTGGTCATGCTTGCCTAAGGCAGCGTGTTCGCATGTTTGTAGCAGAACTGGCTCGTGTTATGGAGCTTGCTATCGTAGTTCATTCCCCGAGAATCTCGCAACGTCATCTCGTCGATTTGTGTTGCAAACTTTCATTTTTCTTTCTAGACTTGATGGGTCTGGACTATTCTAACACCAACCAGATCTGAATCTTAGACAGATATGATGGTTGGAACGTTTCCCAAGAACTATAATATTGGTCTCTCTGTAACCGGTAAAGTGGATGTCGTGGCCAACACACCCAACCGGAAGACCTGTTATTGTAGTATCTTGATTGAGAAAGTTGGCCACCTCCCCCTAAGGACTTCGTAGGATTTACCCCCCTAGTTGTGCCTTATGGATTTTTGTGTTTCCGAAGTCCGACCTTTTACTTGATGTTCTAGATACTAAACCATTTCAATGAATGGGTTATGCTAGCACATCAAGGAGAACATTAGAAGCGGAGTGCTAAATGCCTCTCGGTCAATCATCCAGATTTTATTCCCTTGGCCCCGCCAAGGTGAAATCTGAGAAGGTGTTATCTTCCTTTGCATCTGCATCTTCCACCGGTATTCGTCATGGTAGTATGTTGTGTTGCCAGGATCCTTGACACGGATATTGGTAAAACCTTGATGATTATGGAAATGCTCAAGCTCTTGAAAGCATGCACAAGCATTAGGTGCTATCATTGTTACTAACCGAGATTGTTCCCAGTTTTCCTCGGTTATGCTATAACTTTTCAAACAGTGGACTCACTCTCTACTGTTGAGCTTCTCCCCAGTTACTAAAATCATCCCTTGTGTTGTTTTCAACAAGGTAATCCACATCATCCATTCTAATCCAGTTATGCATTCTACCGAACCCCTCCAAACGATCGCTCAAGAATTGCCTTAGGCTGGTATAAAGAGTTTCAATGATCTTTGAATCAAAAGTAATTCTTTTTGCCACTTAATGGGGATATATTCTACGAGTCACCTCCTCTAAGATGTCTCGTTATGGTATCAAGGCAATTCAACTCCTCGCTACATTGACAACCGTTCAACACCCTCTTAAAGGTGGAATTGTAGTCTACCTGGTAAACCTCCATCATCTGTTCCACTCCATTCCTCTAGAGGTGTGCTTCGTCTCTCAGCTCGAGAGATGTTGCTATGTCTCATTCCGTGAGTTAATCCTGAGTTGTTCGACCTTCGAGAAGATCGATCCTTCTAGAGTTTTCTTTCTCCTCTCGTTGTCATGTCGGTTGGAGTTCTCGGAGCAAGACATCAAGATAATGATGGTGATCGAATCAAAGTTCATTTGAAGTGCAACCTGGATCGTCAAGATTGTGTTAGTTTGCGCTCCCCTTTCATCTTACCCTACACTTGAATCTCGGGACAAGATTCTTGTTTAGTGGGGGTGAGTTGTCACGTCCCCAGTTCAGGCCTTGCTTGTCTCTGCATAAGCATCCATGCATCATGTTTAAATTTAAAGGAACTTGAAATGGGGATTGTTTAAACCCTAGCGCCAAATGAATCCAACTAGGGTCAAAATAAAATCTTTTTCATTGAACTCAAAATGCCCTCTAAAAATGTTCAACATTTCTGGTTTGAGGTGGAAGCATCTACCAAAAATGGTTTATATTTTTGCAGGACATATTGGGCTCTCAATTAAATCATACTCTATTTGCATTTGGGCATTTAAATGCTATACAATATTTTAAATGCTCAAATAATCATAAACTAAAATGTTTACTGTTGTTTATATTCCAAACAGTGGCATTGAACAGTTTCATGATTTTTGGTAATGCCCTGACATTTTTAATAAAGCCCTAAAGACTACAGAATAATAGAAAAACAGAAACAATAAAAGAGAGAGAGAGAGATTTTTACCTGGGCCACTTACCTGGCCGCAGCCCACCTGGTAGGCCCAGCACTGTGCTGGCCCATGCCAGGCAGCTGCTTCCTCTCGCCAGGTAGGCAGAGAGGTGAGCGCCGGCGTGCCCGAGCTCGCCACGCCATCACCTGCTTGCCGACGAAGCCCCTGGACGCATGGACGACTCCCGCGTGCCGGCCCGATTCCGCTGACCGCTTCGCTCACTCTCCCCCACGGCCCTCTCTCCTCTGCTCCCTCTCTCTCGCTCGGACCAAACGTGTCCGTCGCTGCCGACGAGCATCGCCGTGGCCACAGCCATTGCCTCGCCTTGTCGTTGTGCCCAGAGGCTCCGCCTCGACCCCCTCTTCCTCTCCACCGAGCCACGAGGTCCCGGACGCGCTGCAACCCCGACACCACCGTCGTTTTCCCCCTTGGGCTCCGACCACCACCGCCGTCGATTTGCCGCATGCAGGACGCCCCCGAGCCCGCCGAGCTTCTCTCCGACCTCGCAGTGAGCTCCTGATCCGAACCCCTCTCTTTCCCCTCGCGTTTGCGAGCTCTAGGCCATAGCTCCGTCGCGGCCGATCTCCGGCCGCCGCTGACCTTGTCGCCGCTGCCGCTACGAACGCTGCAGCTTGCGCCCGAGCGCGTCATCATCCTCAACTCGCTCCTAGGAGCCGAACGCACCTAGTAGCTCGTTCGTAGCCGCACCGTAGCCCCCTAGCCGCTCAAGGCCGAGCTCCGGCCGCCGCCTCGCTCGCCGCAGTTGCCGCTACCGGCCACCCCAGCCACAACTGCAGCCACCGCTGGACGCGCCGCATCGCGGCCGTTCCAACAAGACCTGCCGCGCGTCCTTCCGACACCAAAATTGGTCGGACGGGCATCGCCGTCGCGCTCCGGTTAACGCCGGAGTTAATCCGGTGACAAGGTAGGTTAGTTAGTGCTAATGACCCCTCTAATCAACCCCTTAAGCCACTGCCACGTGGGCCCATGCGCCTATTTAGTTTAGATTAATTTTCCTGTTTAGTTTAGATTAACCCAATGGGACCCACGCATCAGCCTTGACCGCGCTGACATGGCTGTTGACTGGCCCCACATGTCATGTTGACTTCGCTGACATGGGCGTTGACCGGACCCACCTGTCAGTGTCACTAACTAGCCCCAGTCACTGACCAGTGGACCCCACTGGTCAGGTTTGACCTGGTCGACGCCTGTTGACCGCTGACGTCACCCTGACGCAGTGCTGACGCATTAATTCAATTACTGGAATTGTTCTTATACAGGAAATTCCAGAAAATAGCACAAACTTCTAAAATTCATAGGAAATCAACCGTAACTCCAAATTAAATAAGTTATATATGAAAAATGATCAGAAAAATCCAATCTATCCATCTGCACTGGTTTGATGCATGTTAGAACACATTAACCTTGCTGTTTAGGTGAAACAAGTTAATGCACTATTATGACCTCTTAAAATGGGTTTGCATTTGAATCTTTGGTTCAAATGGACTCATCTCAATCTGTTCTAGCTTGCATTAACCCAAAACACATTCATATTGCCATGTCATAGCATGCATCATATTGTGCGTTGCATTGATCGTGTTTCTTCTTTGTCTGCTGGTGTTGTTCCCCCTCGATAGACGTTGTACCGACGTTGTGATCGTTGACACTGATGAAGACTCAATGCTATCTTCAGAAGTGCCAGGCAAGCAAAAACCCCTTGTTCATTCCGATACAATCCCGCCCTCTCGCTCCTGCTCTCTTTTACTGCATTAGGACAATAACGAATCATTTGTTACTTGCTACGGTAGTTGAACCCCTCTATCCTCTGCATGACCTGTCATTGCCACAGTAAATAGATGAAACCCACTAGCATGAGTAGGAGTTGTTTGAGCCCCGTTGTGCCTACTCATTCATGCTTGTTTGTCATGCCTGCTACTGCTTAGAGTTGAGTCAGGTCTGATTCATCGGGGATGAATCAGAGGTGTGTGAACATGTCCTACTGTGTGTGAGCTAAGTGTGTGAACACGATTTGGTAAAGGTAGCGGTGAGAGGCCATGTAGGAGTACATGGTGGGTTGTCTCATTGAAGCCGTCCTTAGGAACTGAGTTCTGTGTTTGTGATCCATGATTCAGCTACTACCATGCATTGGGCCCTGAAATATGACCCCGCTCGACTTCTTATTCACCCTTGTCCTCTGGAGGCCGTGCGCAGCGCTGACCGGAGGGGTGGGTTGTGATCCGGTAGGCACGTGGCCGGGTATACCGGGCGCCCGTTTGGTGTCACGGAACCCTGTTCACATCGTTTGGGGCTGTGAGCGAAACCTCGGCCGGATCTCCTCATGGATGGAACCCGAATAGGCGATAAACCTGGACTAGAGACTTGATTGTTTAGGTAGGTCGTGGTCTACACCCACGTCGGCTTTTGCTTGAAGTCTGCCGAGCACATGTCGTGTGCAGACGCTAAGTGGTGGAAACATGTATGAAGAAGTACACCCCTGCAGGGTTAACATCATCTATTCGAATAGCCGTGTCCGCGGTAAAGGACTTCTGGGTTGCCTATAACAGTTCATAGACAAGTGAAAGTGGATACTTTAAAATGCGCGAGATAAGCGTGAGTGCTATGGATGGCATTCTCGTAGGGAGACGGGAGCGGATCCATAGTGGTGTATTGGTTGGTGAATATGTGGACTCGTGTGCGCCACCTCAAAGAGTTACTTGCAGTCGTAGTTCAGGATAGCCACCGAGTCAAAGCTGGCTTGCTGCAGTTAAACCCCACCATCCCCTTTGTTGATAATGATGCATATGTAGTTAGTTCTGATGTAAGTCTTGCTGGGTACATTTGTACTCACGTTTGCCTATTTTATGTTTTTGCAGAGAGACTTCGGTCTCGCTAGTAGTTCCGCGTGGACTTCGACGTTTAGCTTGATACCTCAGCTACGATCTTGTGCCCTCGGCAGGATCTGGTAGATAGTCAGGCTTCTTAGCCTTTTTCATTTGTAGATGTCTGTACTCAGACATGTTACGCTTCCGCATGTGCTTTGACTTGTATGCTCTGAATGTTGGGTCATGAGACCCATGATTGTAATATCTCGCTCCCCAGAGCCTATTGAATAAATACTTGAGTCGTAGAGTCATGTTGTGATGCCATGTTGTATTTGCACATATCGAGCATATTGTTGTATGTTATTGAAATGCTTGGTATGTGTGGGATCTGACTATCTAGTTGTTTATCCTTGGTAGCCTCTCTTACCGGGAAATGTCTCCTAGTGCTTCCACTGAGCCATGGTAGCTTGCTACTACTCCGGAACACTTAGGCTGGCCGGCATGTGTCCTTCTTCGTTCCTGTGTATGCTCCTTCGTGGAAATGTCACGCGATGAATACCGGAGTCCTGTTAGCCTGCTACAGCCCGGTTCACCGGAGTCCTGCTAGCCCAGTGCTACAGCCTGGATTCACTCGTTGATGACCGACACGTTTGATGCTGGGTCATGGATGCCTGTCCCTGTAAGTCTGTGCCACTTTGGGTTTACGACTAGCCATGTCAGCCCGGGCTCCTTATCATATGGATGCTAGCGACACTATCATATACGTGTGCCAGAAGGCGCAAACGGTTCCGGGCAAAGGTAAGGTGACACCCGTGGGAATACCTTGCGTGAGGCCGCAAAGTGATATGAGGTGTTACATGCTAGATCGATGTGGCATTGAGTCGGGGTCCTGACTCCTTCTCTAGAAAGGATCCATTCTTAGCAACGAATGTCTTGCCTTCGGATCTGTGATAGAAGGTGTACCCAACAGTCTCCTTTTGGTATCCTATGAAGACACATTTCTCCGATTTGGGTTCGAGCTTATCAGGTTGAAGCTTTTTCACATAAGCATCGCAGCCCCAAACTTTACGAAATGACAACTTTGGTTTCTTGCCAAACCACAGTTCATAAGGCGTCGTCTCAACGGATTTTGATGGTGCCCTATTTAAAGTGAATGCAGCTGTCTCTAATGCATAACCCCAAACGATAGTGGTAAATCGGTAAGATACATCATAGATTGCACTATATCCAATAAAGTGCGGTTATGACGTTCGGACACACCATTACGCTGTGGTGTTCCATGTGGTGTGAGCTGTGAAACTATTCCACATTGTTTTATATGAAGGCCAAACTCGTAACTCAAATATTCTCCTCCACGATCAGATTGTAGAAACTTTATTTTCTTGTTACGATGATTCTCCACTTCACTCTGAAATTCTTTGAACTTTTCAAATGTTTCAGACTTGTGTTTCATTAAGTAGATATACCCATATCTGCTCAAATCATCTGTGAAGGTCAGAAAATAACGATACTTGCCACGAGCATCAACACTCATTGGATCGCATACATCCGTATGTATTATTTCCAATAAGTCAGTGGCTCGTTTCATTGTTCCGAAGAACGGAGTTTTAGTCATCTTGCCCAAAAGGCACGGTTCACAAGCATCAAATGATTCATAACCAAGTGATTCCCAAAATCCATCTTTATGGAGTTTCTTCATGCGCTTTACAATGATATGACCCAAACGGCAGTGCTACAAATAAGTTGCACTATCATTATTAACTTTGCATCTTTTGGCATCAATATTATGAATATGTGTATCACTACGATCGAGATCCAACAAACTATGTTCATTGGGTGTATGACCATTGAAGGTTTTATTCATGTAAATAGAACGACAATCATTCTCTGACTTTAAATGAATAACCGTATTGCAATAAACATGATCAAATCATATTCATGCTCAACGCAAACGCCAAATAACATTTATTTAGGTTTAACACTAATCCCGAAAGTATAGGGAGTGTGTGATGATGATCATATCAATTTTGGAACTACTTCCAACACTCATCGTCACTTCCCCTCAACTAGTCTCTGTTTATTATGTAACTCCTATTTCGAGTTACTAATCTTAGCAACTGAACAAGTATCAAATACTTAGGGGCTACTATAAACACTAGTAAGGCACACATCAATAATGTGTATATCAAATATACCCTTGTTCACTTTGCCATCCTTCTTATCCACCAAATATTCAGGGCGTTTCCGCTTCTAGTGACCATTTCCTTTGTAGTGTAAGCACTCAATTTCAGGCTTTGGCCCAGCTTTGGGCTTCTTCGCGGGAGTGACAACTTGTTTGTCATTCTACTTGAAGTTCCCTTTCTTTCCCTTTACCCTTTTCTTGAAACTAGTGGTCTTGTCAACCATCAACACTTGATGCTCTTTCTTGATTTCTACCTTCGTTGATTTCAACATCGTGAAGAGCTCGGGAATCGTTTTCGTCATCCCTTGCATACTATAGTTCATCACGAAGTTCCTGTAACTTGGTGATGGTGACTAGAGAACTCTGCCAATCACTATCTTATCTAGAAGATTAACTCCCACTTGATTCAAGCGATTGTAGTACCCAGACAATCTGAGCACATGCTCACTAGTTGAGCAATTCTCCTCCATCTTTTAGCTATAGAACTTGTTGGAGAATTCATATCTCTCAACTTGGGTATTTGCTTGGAATATTAACTTCAACTCCTGGAACATCTCATATGGTCCATGACGTTCAAAACGTCTTTGAAGTCCCGATTCTAAGCCGTTAAGCATGGTGCACTAAACTATCAAGTAGTCATCATATTGAGCTAGCCAAACGTTCATAACGTCTGCATATGCTCCTGCAATAGGTCTGTCACCTAGCAGTGCATCAAGGACATAATTCTTCTGTGCAGCAATGAGGACAATCCTCAGATCACGGATCCAATCCGCATCATTGCTACTAACATCTTTCAACGCAGTTTTCTCTAGGAACATATCAAAATAAACATATGAAAGCAACAACGCGAGCTATTGATCTACAACATAATTTGCAAAATACTACCAGGACTAAGTTCATGATAAATTTAAGTTCAATTAATCATATCACTTAAGAACTCCCACTTAGATAGACATCCCTCTAGTCATCTAAGTGATCACGTGATCCAAATCAACTAAACCATAACCGATCATCACATGAAATGGAGTAGTTTTCAATGGTGAACATCACTATGTTGATCATATCTACTATATGATTCACGCTCGACCTTTCGGTCTCAGTGTTCCGAGGCCATATCTGCATATGCTAGGCTCGTCAAGTTTAACCTGAGTATTCTGCGTGTGCAAAACTGGCTTGCACCCGTTGTAGATGGACGTAGAGCTTATCACACCCGATCATCACGTGGTGTCTGGGCACGACGAACTTTGGCAACGGTGCATACTCAGGGAGAACACTTTTATCTTGAAATTTTAATGAGAGATTATCTTATAATGCTACCGTCAATCAAAGCAAGATAAGATGCATAAAAGATAAACATCACATGCAATCAATATAAGTGATATGATATGGCCATCATCATCTTGTGCTTGTGATCTCCATCTCCGAAGCACCATCATGATCACCATCGTCACCAGCGCGACACCTTGATCTCCATCATAGCATCATTGTCGTCTCGCCAACTATGGCTTCTACGACTATCGCTACCGCTTAGTGATAAAGTAAAGCAATTACAGGGCGATTTCATTGCATACAATAAAGAGACAACCATATGGCTCCTGCCAGTTGCCGATAACTCGGTTACAAAACATGATCATCTCATACAATAAAATATAGCATCATGCCTTGACCATATCACATCACAACATGCCCTGCAAAAACAAGTTAGACGTCCTCTACTTTGTTGTTGCAAGTTTTACGTGGCTGCTACGGGCTTAGAAAGAACTGTTCTTACCTACGCATCAAAACCACAACGATAGTTCGTCAAGTTAGTGCTGTTTTAACCTTCTCAAGGACCGGGCGTAGCCACACTCGGTTCAACTAAAGTTGGAGAAACTGACACCTGCCAGCCACCTGTCTGCAAAGCACGTCGGTAGAACCAGTCTCGCGTAAGCATATGCATAATGTCAGTCCGGGGCCGCTTCATCCAACAATACTGTCGAACCAAAGTATGACATGCTGGTAAGCAGTATGACTTGTATCGCCCACAACTCACTTGTGTTCTACTCGTGCATATAACATCTACGCATAAAACCTGGCTCTGATACCACTATTGGGGAACGTAGTAATTTCAAAAAAATTCCTACGCACACGCAAGATCATGGTGATGCATAGCAACGAGAGGGGGAGTGTATCTTCATACCCTTGAAGATCGCTAAGCGGAAGCGTTTATCAACGCGGTTGATGTAGTCGTACGTCTTCACGATCTGACCGATCCAAGTACCGAACACACGGCACCTCCGAGTTCTGCACATGTTCAGCTCGATGACGTCCTCGCCTTCTCGATCCAGCAAGACGGGCGAAGTAGTAGATGAGTTCCGGCAGCACGACGGCGTGGTGACGGTGTTGGTGAAGAACAATCTCCGCAGGGCTTCGCCTAAGCACTACGGAAACTATGACGGAGGATAAACTAGAGGGGACGGGGTTGCCGACACACGGCTTGGTGTTTCTTGATGTTTCTTTGGTGCTAGCCCTGCCCCTCTATTTATATGTTGAGCCCTAGGGTCGAAACTTGGAGTAAAAGCCTCCACAAAGTCCGTTTCACCCGAAAGTCAAGAGTCCTTCTCGGACTCCAGGGCCAAACGCCAGGGTTCCTGGCGTCTGGACCCAGATGCCAGGGACCCTGGCGTCTAGCCCCTAGACTCCGCAAAACTTCCTTTTGCGCTTTCCAAAAACCTTGTGGGATTTCCCCTTTGGCCCAAATAACGTGTTCTCGTACCCAGACATTTCGGGAAACATCCGGAACTCCTTCCGGTGAATTCCGGAACCCTTCCGGAGATCAAACACTATTATCTCATATATCAAACTTTATCTCCGGACCATTCCGGAGTTCCTCGTCATGTCCATGATATCATCCGTGACTCCGAACAACATTCGGTCACCAACATACATAACTCATATAATACTATATCGTCAACGAAACGTTAAGCATGCGGACCCTACGGGTTCGAGAACTATGTAGACATGACCGAGACACGTTTCCGGTCAATAACCAATAGTGGGACCTGGATGCCCATATTGGCTCCCACATATTCTACGAAGATCTTTATCAGTCAAACCGCATAACAACATACGTTGTTCCCTTTGTCATCGGTATGTTACTTGCCCGAGATTTGATCGTTGGTATCTCAATACCTAGTTCAATCTCGTTACCAGCAAGTCTCTTTACTCGTTCCATAATACATCATCCCGCAACTAACTCATTAGTTGCAATGCTTGCAAGGCTTTAAGTGATGTGCATTACCGAGTGAGCCCAGAGATACCTCCGACAATCGGAGTGACAAATCCTAATCTCGAAATACGCCAACCCAACAAGTACCTTCGGAGACACCTGTAGAGCACCTTTATAATCACCCAGTTACGTTGTGACGTTTGGTAGCACACAAAGTGTTCCTCCGATAAACGGGAGTTGCATAATCTCATAGTCATAGGAACATGTATAAGTCATGAAGAAAGCAATAGCAACATACTAAACGATCAAGTGCTAAGCTAACGGAATGGGTCAAGTCAATCACATCATTCTTCTAATGATGTGATCTCGTTAATCAAATGACAACACATGTCTATGGCTAGGAAACATAACCATCTTTGATCAACGAGCTAGTCAAGTAGAGGCATACTAGTGACACTTTGTTTGTCTATGTATTCACACATGTATTATGTTTCCGGTTAATACAATTCTAGCATGAATAATAAACATTTATCATGAAATAAGGAAATAAATACTAACTTTATTATTGCCTCTAGGGCATATTTCCTTCAAAATCTCATCCAACCCATCACCGTCCAGCAAGCCTACGATGCAATTACTCACGCACGACGGTGAGCATCATGAAATTGGTGATGGAGGATGGTTGATGATGACGACGGCGACAAATCCCCCTCTCCGGAGCCCCGAACGGACTCCAGATCAGCCCTCCCGAGAGAGATTAGGGCTTGGCGGCGGCTCCGTATCGTAAAACGTGATGATTTCTTCTCTCTGATTTTTTTCTCCTCGAAAGTCAATATATGGAGTTGGAGTTGGCCTCGGAAGGCCACCAGGGGGCCCACGAGGTAGGGGGCGTGCCCAGGGGGGCGCCCCCCACCCTCGTGGACAGGGTGTGGGCCCCTGGTCTTCATCTTTTGCGAGGATTTTTTATTGTTTTTTCTAAGGTGTTCTGTGGAGTTTCACGTCATTCCGAGAACTTTTATTTTCTGCACATAAAACAACACCATGGCAATTCTGCTGAAAACAACGTCAGTCCGGGTTAGTTCCATTCAAATCATACAAGTTAGAGTCCAAAACAAGGGCAAAAGTGTTTGGAAAAGTAGATACGACGGAGACGTATCAGTCGCGCTCCCTCCCATGGGGAGTTTGAATTGGACTAGTGGAGGGGGTGTGCCCCCCTTCCCTTCTCTTCTTCCTCTCCCTTTCCCCTTTCCCCCTCCGGAAGAAGGAAAAAAGGGGGGGGGGCGAATCCTACTAGGAGTGGAGTCCTAGTAGGACTCCTCCCCCCTTGGCGCGCCCCTTGGTGGTCGGCCTTCTCCCCTCCTCCTTTATATACAGGGGCGGGGGGCACCCCAAAGCACACTAATTGTTTAGCCGTGTGCGGTGCCCCCCCTCCACCGTTTACTTCCCCGGTCATATTGTCGTAGTGCTTAGGCGAAGTCCTGCGCGGATCACTTCACCAACACCGTCATCACGCCGTCGTGCTGACGGAGCTCATCGACTCCAACGACACTCTGTTGGATCAAGAGTTCGAGGGACGTCATCGAGCTAAACGTGTGCAGAACTCGGAGGTGCGGTACGTTCGATACTTAATCGGTTGATTTGAGAAGACGTTCGACTATATCAATCGCATTAAGTTAACGCTTCCGCTTTCGGTCTACGAGGGTACGTGGACACACTCTGCCCCTCTCGTTGCTATGCATCTCCTAGATAGATATTGCGTGAGCGTAGGATTTTTTTTGAAATTGCATGCTATGTTTCCCAACACCGTTGTGTTGGCGTGGAGCAGCCGTCGGCAAGGTGTGTCAGCGAGTTGTCTTCGACACCCTCATCACTCAAAGCCTAGAACAAATTTGGGAACTGATTTAGCTTGGGGAATAGTCGGGAATACAGAAAGCCAACACAAAGTAGGTGAATGAGCTGAACATGAATGTTTGTTCTTGCTTGTGTCGGGGGGTAGGTAGCTCTGCATTGGAGAAAATAAGTGCCACGCGAATGTTAAAGCAGCCTAAGCAGCCATACAAAGCAGTTGTGTGTTGCGGATCAAAGAAAATTTCGAGACGCTACACAATTTTTTTGAGTCTAAACACACCTTATTAATCAACAATATTTATAGGGATACAATGGATGTCTTGGGGGGGGGGGTTGAGAAGCCACATATGGCGTCCAAAATCTAGGCAGAAGCGTGTTTAGAGAGGCTATGAATCTCAATATTTGTGCCTCTTCCTTCGAAGATGAAGGAGCAATGATCAAACTGGCCAATAGTAGATATAATCTCTCTAACTAGGCTAGCATGTGTGCCTCCCGTGTTCTTATGAATGTCATTTACCACGACCCGACAGTTCGATGCAATGACGACATGTGATAAAGAGAGGTCTAGAGCGAGCGCTTGTGCCTCTCAACAAGGTAGGGCCTCAAGCAAAGCTGGGCCAGTCACTCCCTTTGTTCTGATTATCAAAACTCTGACGTAATTGCCAGCTGAATCACTGCAAACTGTATTGTAGGATCTCTCGTTAGACGCTACGCAGTTTGCACCAGTGTACAAGCACTCAACGTTGTATAATACCTCATCCCCCACGTCTTTTAGTGGCCTACTCTGCCTATGAGAAAACATAGTTATGCCAAACCCAACGAGAACCATCGGCCCAGTCTTCTCATTCGAGATACGTGCTTCCCTTCATGCGAAACACGAGAGCTTCTCGCATTAAGCGAGATAGATGGATCTCTCGCGTCGAACGATACAGTAACGGGCCGGCCCATTGACGCAAACTTAAAACAAGAAATAAAGTGGAGAGAAACTGGGTGCACTAGGGTTCGAACACAGGATCTCTTGGATGAGAGAAAGCGCGACTAGCCATCTACTCCACATTGGGCCATAAGCTAGTAGGGCGGACCTACTTGAAGTGAAGTAGTTGGGGTTTCTGTGATCCGTGACCAACTAGTAGGAAAAGACCTATATTTTGTCTTCTTCATTTTTCTTTTTCTTTTATCATCTCTTTTATTTTTTTGGTTTCTTATTTCTTCCTTGGTTTTCTTTTTTTCGTCCTTATATTTATTTAGTTATTTTCTTCTTTTGGTTTCTTTCATTTATGGTTTTTATCTGTTTTTCTCTTCCTTCTCATTTTCTTCTTTTTTATTTTCTTTCTTTCTGTTCATATTTTAAATTTTCCTTTGTTTTTATTGGTTATCACAACTTTTCTATTCTTTTTTGCATTTGTTTGTTTGCTTTTTATTTTTTGTATTCTTTCTATTTTCATTTTTTTGTTTTTCATTCTTTCTTTTGGTTCTCATAATACATTTTTCGCATACATCAAGGACATTTTTCTAATATATGTTTGACATTTTACAAATACAAGTTTAACATTTTCTGAATACATGGCCAACATTTTTTCTAGACACATTTTAAATATTTTTAAATACTTGATTAACATTTTTCAGATACAAGATTAACATTTTTTGTATACACATTCAACATTTTTTCTATACATTTTAAAAATATTTTCAAACACTTGATTAACAATTTTCAAATTCAAGATTAACATTTTATTAATATATGGTCAACATTTTTTATGCATATTTGACATTTTTCAAATGCTTGATTAACATTTTTTTAAAACAATGTTACATTTTTTGAACACATGGTCAACATCTTTTATACACACATTCAACATTTTTTAAATACCCATTCACCTTTTTTTCAAATGCTTTATTAACATTTTTATATACAAGATCAACATTTTCCATCATTTTTAATACATGGTCTATTTTTTTGTATAAACATTTAACATTTTAGAAATGCTTTGTTAACATTTTTTAAATACTCGTTCAACATGTTTTAAAATGCCTAATTAACATTTGTATATACATGATAAAAAAATTCATCATTTTTTAATACATGGTCAACATTTTTCTATACATATTTAGCATTTCCAAATGCCTGATAAACATTTTTGAAATACTTGCTCAACATTTTTTTCAAAATGCTTGATTAACATTTTTATATACATGGTCAAAACATATCATCATTTTTTTAATACATGATTAACAGTTTTTGTATACACAATCAACATTTATTCAAATGCTTGATTAACATTTTTCAAATATCTATTTTATAGAGCAATTTTAGTATATATATGTATGTTTATTGATTATCTAAAACTACAAAAAAAAAGCAAAAAAAAAAAGAGGCGATGGCCTGCCGCGGGGTGGGCCGGGCCATCTAACTCGCGTTGAGCGAGTTGGCGGAAGATGTACGCTCAAGGCAAGATATAAAGGCGGCCCGCGGGAAACACCCAGGAGAGCTTCAATCAAAAAAGAAAAACCCAGCAGGGCAGGCCAGGAGCCCCACCGCGGAAGGCACGCAGCCACGCACGTGCTTCCACGTGTCACGAGCCTTCACCTAAAAGTCACCCCGCCCTCCGCGCGTACCCAGATCCAGATCCCGCGGGTTCGACAAAAGACGGCCACTCCGCAGAAATTATCGAACCGCACGGAAACCTACCCAAATCCAATGACATGCGGGCCCGAAAACCTTGTCGCCCCACGAAACATCGTCAGACAGCGTGCGATCCTTGTCCAAACAGAAACCTTGTCGAACAAAGTCAAAGAGCGGCCCCCTCCACGTCACGTCGGCCCCGGGGGGCCCCGCTCCCAGATCTCCCCGTCCGCCCGTCCGATCCCCGCGAACCGACGGCCAGGATCCGGCAGGCACCGCCCTGGAACCCCCCGCACCTATAAATACCCACCAAGAGAGCGCCCACCCCGCGCGCGTCAAGTCGCATCCAACCGAATCGTTTCGCTCCGTCCCGCTCCACTTCGGGTCTCGACCTCGTGCGCAGGATCCAGATCCAACTCCACTTCGGGTTCGGGCTCGGGCTCGGTCGCTTCGGCAAAGGAAAAAGGATTGGCAGCGCGACGAGACGACTGGAGGCGCGAGGAAAGGAGAACAAGAGAGAAGAAAGAGGAGGAGAGAAGATAAAGGAAATAGGATAAGGGGGAGGCGACTCGAACCCGCGGCGGCCACCGCGCGCGCTCTCCAGATCCGGCGCAAGTCCAGCTCGCTGCCGCGCTCACCAAGGGAGAAGGACGCCTCGCTCCGGGATCCCGACCTAGGGTTCCCCGCGCCTCAGATCCAGCCTCCAGGTCCGTGCCTGCATCCTCTTTCGCTTCGAATCTGTTCGGCTGTTATGATTTGGGGGTTTTCGCTTTCGGGTCGGTAGGCGTCTGGTTCTGGGCGCGAATTAGAAGATTTGAGCGTTAGGCTGTCGGATTTGTGCTATATCGCTCGGTACGGATTGGTAATGTTAGGGTTTTGCTGCAGAGCATTTGAACACCTGTAAATTTCGATTTGTGTGTTTCCATTTAAATCCCGGCAAGGTTTCAATTCGTTGTGTGTGTGTGTGTGTGTGTGTGTGTGTGTGTGTCTGAAGATGTTTGTCATTATTCAGCAGATCTGTGCCACCTCGCTGGCGCCTGGTAACATGACACCAACGGTCCTCATGGAGTTTGCGCCGCAGAGGCAGATTAAACGGAGCTATGATGAAATGGCCTACCGAGGTGTGCCCCGTGGGTATGCAGAGACTGTTGGCGAGTCAGGCAGCCCTGTTCGTGTTGACTCGCAAGATTCGTCTGCGCCAAAACGCAAGTGCATCAGCCTTAACAGTGATGGCTTTGGAGTGAAGCGGGAGATTTTTGTCCCCTCTAAGATGTCATCGTCTGAGCGGCGGTACCTTCGCAAGAGATTCCGCTCAGAGCTTGATTCGGTCCGGGATCTCCTTAAGAAGCCAGAGATTTTGGCCATAATGCCTGCTAGCAGGGCACCTGCGTACTCATCCTCTGCTGCCCCTCGAGCTAAAAAAGTGAAAGGGGGGAGCCATGTTCTCCGTGGTGCCAAGGGGCGCTTCTTGCCTACAAAGCCCCGGCCTGAAACATCCATGGTGTTGCCCAAAGCTACGATTCTGCAGATGTGTGAAGGTATTCTGAAGAAGCTCATGACTCAGAAATGTAGTCATATTTTTAATGTTCCGGTAGACGTGGAAAAGCTGAACATTCCAGATTATAATGACATTATCAAGCACCCGATGGACCTTGGGACCATTAAGAAGAAGCTAGATTCTGGTTCCTACACAAGGCCATCTGATTTTGCAGCTGATGTCAGGCTGACCTTTAGCAATGCGATAACTTACAATCCTCGAGGGCATGCAGTGCATGATATGGCCATTCAACTGAATAAAATGTTTGAGTCTAGATGGAAGACAGTTGAGAAGAAGTTGGCTTCTGCTGCAACGAAGCCACATGTTGAGGTTGATAGGGCCGACTCAAAGAGGAGAAAGACCCCTCCTGTTGACCGCAGTGACTTGTCAATAGAGCGTGTCAGGCCAACTGAGATTATGAAGCCGAAGATGACATTTGAGGAGAAAGAATCCTTTGGAAACTGCTTAGCTTCTTTGTCCGAGGAGCCAGAATTATTACCTGGTCACATCATTGATTTGTTACAGCAGTGTATTGACAACAACACAGATCAGCCTGGGGATGGAGAGATAGAGATTGATATCCATGCACTCAGTGATGATATACTATTAGAACTGAAGAAGCATGTCGACAAATATTTGCAAGAGAGAGATAACCAGCAGAAAAAATCAGAGCCCTCTGAGAATTGGGCTGTGAACGTTCCTGGCCTCAGTCACTTGTCCACAAATCCCTGCAAAGGTATTTTGTCATGTACCCTTTGAGGTTCTCAAAGATTTAACTTTGACACCATCAATGCACTTACTAGAGATTGACTTTTTTGTGCACTCAGGTGGTGAGCCTATTGAGGAGGATGTGGACATTTGCGGCAATGCATCCCCTATATTGATAGGGAAGGATCCTCAGATCAGAACTAACAAATGTGGTAGTCCAAGTAGTTCCAGCAGTGACTCGGGATCTTCATCCAGCGGTGTGTACATATGAGTTTTAGTTATCTATATTTGTGTTTTGCCATTGGGTATATCCTTGTAAAACATGTTTCTCTTCATGCTACTGCTCTTTACTACTTTGACCATCTCTATATTTCTCTTCTCATGTTCATTTTATAGAGATTTGTGCTTATGTCTAGTCCATATTTTTGTTTATGTCTTTGGCTAAACGTCGTTGAAATCTGATTTTACGAGTTTACATAATGTAGTGAAGCAAAAGTTGAGAAGCAAACTTTTTTACTGTATAGGTGAACCATCTGAAATTCAGAATATTATATGAGATTGACATGTGCTGCAAATTTGTTCTTTTCATTTATTTTTTACAACCAATATTATCTCTCAGGAGACGTAGCAGAATCCATAGAAACTTAATGAAATAGTTAAAATATCAAGATGTCAGTGTCACCCAGGATGACAGAGTGTCATCCTGCAATTGTCTCACACTTATTCTTAGTGAACTGATATGTGGTGCAAGGGCACCATAGATGCTTTTTAGAAATTAGTATTGGAAACTACAGATTCTTTGTTCCAATTAATTATTTATAAACAGTCAGTCCCAGTTGTCTACAAGACCCTACTGTATATGATATATTTATCACGGTTTCTAGTCCTCAGATCGTATTTCCTATGCTGGTAATGCAGATTCTGACTCCGGCAGTGATACTGAAAGCGAATCAGAAAAGGTTGGTAGCCCAGCAAAGCTTGCGAAGGTACTTTGGCAATTTTTTACTGGGTGATCCTTCATTTAAGCCAGTTAATGCATAAGAACTATCTTAGTAGTGAAGATATGGACCTATGAAGTATGTTAGCAGGATTAAACCCGCCGGTTCTTTCTCTCCTTAGCTCTACATTCATCCATTATTCGCTTGTCATTTTCTTTACCGCCTCTGTAGTCACCAGCCCTTCTGTTCCCTCCTTGTCCAATTTATTTCTGATAGTACCACACCTTGTCAGTGTCCACTGTTAGCTTCATAGCTTGTATGGTTGTCTCGCTTTAGGCAGACTGTACCAGATCACATAACGGGTGATCTCTGTGTCAGTGTCCGCGGTTAGCTTTGTAGATTGTACTTCATGGGTTGACTCGCTTTAGTCAGACTGAACCAGATCGCAGAATGGGTGATCTGGTTGTTTGGATCTTTACGATACACTGGGTCAACTTTGATCAGTAATCATGATATCCAGTTCTACTAATGTTGTGGCAAGAGTTTATTGTTTCATTTCCATTGACTGGCCAACCTCTTATATGTGCTACCTTGTTTCGTTGCAATAATTGGTTTCTTCTTTGCAGGTTACTAAAATACCAGAACAACCTGCAGAGCAAGAAAAGAGTGATGTTATTAACCCTGTTGATGCTAACCGTAAGTTTTATCCCCAATACCCCTTTGGCTACATGTTGCGAGGAATCTGCTATTATTTGTCATATACTTAACCAATTACCACTGGTTAAATCACAGACACTGCCGGTGATGTGGAACTCCGTGAGCAGGACAATGAGTCCAAGGCTGCACCTGAGGGTAAGCATGATTATGTAAGCAGGTTCATATGAGACCACTAAGGGGTCTTGGTGCATTGATCTGGTCGGATCATCTGATCCTTTCCCAATGAATATATAGGGGAGAATGCAAAACTCGACAGGCAAGTCTCCCCGGACAAGCTCTTACGAGCAGCTCTTTTGAGGAGCCGTTATGCTGATGTTATTGTTAAAGCTCGTGGGATTCTCAGCCAGGTTTGGGAGCTTTTACATCTACTCCCTCCGTTCTGAATTACTTGTCTTGGATTTGTCTAGATACAGAGATATCTAGCACTAAAATGAGTCTAGATACATCCGTATCTAGACAAATCCAAGACAAGTAATTCGGAACGGAGGGAGTAGCTTTCTTTCCTTCATTATTCGTTGCACCTCTTTCTGACATGTAATTACGAGCTCAGGGTGAGGGTGGAGATAAACAGGAGGAGCTGGAGAAACTGCAGAAGGAAGGTAAAAAGCATATACATCTGTTTGTTTGCTGCAAAGTAGTAAGCTCCTGCCTTTTCTAAGAATTGTCTTGCCTATGGACACAGAAAAAGAACGGCTTTTGGCTGAAGGTAATGCAGCCATGGAAGCTCGCAGAGCTGAAGCTGAAGCTGAATCTAAGCGTAAGCGGGACCTTGAGAGGGAAAAGGCTCGTCAGGCCTTGCAGGAGGCAAGTGAATGAACTGCATTTGCTGGTGCTATTGACTCATCTTTTGTCTTGTTGCTAAAAGTTTGTTTAAACCCGATGCAGATGGAGAGAACTGTAGAAATTAATGACAGCGTCCATCCCAAGGACCTAGAAATGCTTGGTACAATCACCACGGAACATATTGTAAGTTCTGTTGATGAGACGAGTCCTGAGCATTCCCAGGATGGCATGCCCAGTTTTCTTCCTGGTTCTGGCAGCATGTTGGAAAAACTTGGACTATTTATGAAAGTAGATGAGGACGAAGAGGAAGATGAGCCATGCAGTTTTCCTAGCAGCAAAGATGTGGAGGAAGTAGAGATCGACTAATGTCTGTTGACATGTTAGAGCCTTCTCGTCAAAGACAGAACAATTGCCTGTTTCAGCTTGATGAGGGAAATTGTTGGGTAGCTGTGCACATATCAGACATTTTTTTTTGAAACGGTGCACCGGATTCCCTCATCATATTTGATGGCGCTGGAGGTGTCAAGTCATGCTTGCAGGATGCATGCCCTTGGAAAGGGAGGATAGAGATCGAGGCCACCATGTTATCCTGCACGGCCCTTGGAAGGGAGGCTAGAGATCGAGGCCACCATGTACAGCTGCAAATGAAAATGTGAGTTCATCTCTCAGATGAACTATTTCTCCCAGAATGGAGACGTTGCTGGCAGCGGTTGTCGGGTGTATTATGATCTGATAAAGCTCATGTAGAGCCTTGGAAATACAGGACCAAATGGTTCTGTCACACTGCTCACCTCCATCTGCACCGTGATCCAAGTGTGTTTTCCCCTAGCTGCTAGTTGTTTCGTCAGCATAGCTTGCCTTTTTAGTTTTTGATGTTTTGTTGCTTCCTGCTGTAAATTCAAATTTTGATGTAGTCGAGGAAGTGCTTTAGTTGTTTGCTGGGCATCTGTGATGAACAGCTCCTGCTATTCTTGTAACAGGAAAAACGTGTGCAAATGTGATAATACTAAATTTAGTTCAAAAATGTTGTGAACTCCCTCACATTCATGTTCGTATTAATTAATTTTGCTGCAAAGAGATCACGTAAGCAGAGATGCGTAGCGGAGGCTGGAGAGACTACTCAAAGCGTGAAGCAGACTCGTTTCCTGAGCGAGGCGTATGGACCCCGTCGTTTTCTAATGATATTAATTTTCAGGACATTTAAACCTGGGCATCTTAGTGCATCTTTAGCAGATCCGCTAAAATCACGTCTCTAAAAACAGTAGACGAGGGTTCCTCTTAAAACGAATTTGCGGTACCATTTGTATGTCACCAACAGATCCCGTATAAGTGAACCAGCCTGTGGTTGAGATGGTTAGGTGGATAGTGGTATCCCCAACCCATCATGACTTCGTAAATCTCAGGATGATATGCCGGCTCAGTCTTTCGGAGGTGCTTATAGGGGTAGGGTGTGCGTGTGTGCGTTCATAGGGGTGAGTGTATGCGCGTGTATATGAGCGCTTGTGTCTGTACTGATGCTCAAAAAAAAAAAACAAATCCCGTATAAACTAATTGAATCAATTTATGGAAGGATCCATGTAAATAGTACTCTCTTCGTCCGAAAAAACTTGTCCCTCAAATGGATGTATGTAACTCCAAGTTAGTGGTAGACTAGAAGGGTTGGGCGTGTTTTGCAGCGCCATTGATGTTGTTGGGATTCTTAAATTTCTTTACTCACTATTTCAAAATATATGGTGTTCTATTATTTTTGAAAGTCAAGCTTGTTTAAGTTTCATCAAATTTGTGGAGAAATATACCAAAATTCATAATATCAAATCGGTGTTATTAGATTCATCATAAAATGAATTTTCATATATTTTGTTTAATATTGTTGATGTCGATATTTTTAGCTCTAAACTTGGTCAAAGTTAAAGAAATTTGACTTTTCAAAAAACTAATAGTCCTTATATTTTGACATTGATGAAATATTTAGTTTGGCCGGTGTTCGAGATGATGAAGTGTGTTGTATGTTTATTTATAATGAGGTTATTTGGTGGGCCTTTCGCGGCGTGATTCTGCGTTATCCGCTAATTAACCCGTATTTATATGGGATTTTTTTTGCATCGGTGATCGCATGCACTATATTCATGATATAGCATCACATGGTGGCACTTTTTTCTGGGTGATGGGAGTCCGTGAGGGGTTGATGTGTTTATATAGACCGGCTGCTACTGATTGATTTAAAAAATTGTTGGCCTGATTAAAATCGTAAACCAAATCCAAGATTGAATACCTCAATCGAATGAAAGAACTTTAAAATTAGGGAACATCGAGAATTAAAATAATTAAATGGGAGAGCTCCTTGAGAAATTGTTGACCCGATCAAAATTGGATGATCCAATTCTAAATTGAAGTATCAATTAATTGCGCAGCTTTAAAAATTAGGAAGTATAGTGTATTGTATAAAAAATGAACAAGAGAGTTTTGAGAAATTCTTGGCCCGGTCAAAATTGGTGATCAAATTCCAATTGAAGACTTCAATTGATTGTGAGGCCTTCAAACTTAGGGAGCTTAGTGATATATTATATACATCCATTTGAAGAACAAGCTTGGGACAAGCTTTTTCGGACGGAAAGGGTATAAAACATCCTCACACATAAAAAGCAATCGGATACTTGCGCGGCGTGCGGCAGTAGCAGCCCGCATCAAGGTCTGGTGGTCACCGGAGGCGCTCGAGGATGATCGCGCAGAGGCGGCAGGGATGGTCGAAAGACTGTGGCGAGAGTTAAAAGTTCCCTCGCAACAAAAACCGCCTCCAATTCGAGATATCTACGTGATGAAGCCCATATTTTAGAGGGATATGTAAAAAATTTGCTAGACGATGACGTTTTGTGGTACCAGATATGGACATTTCTTTTGCCTCGTACTGCAAAACAACCGTTATTCTACGGGGTCTTTTGCGGGATATGCTAGAGATGCTCTTAACAAATCCTGTAAAAACGCGTCCTGTAAAAACAATATATAGGCCCCTCGAACGAATTTCCAGTATTGTGCGGCATATGGCGCTACAGATCCCGTAAACCTGTACCGTAAAAATAATTTTCTACCTTTTCCCATGCTTCTTCTTTAGGACACATGCTTGGACGAACTTGAATTCCGGCCAGCCAGAACGCACGGCCATGACGCACGCATGCTCCGGCCAGAGCGCACGACTGCACGCATGCTCCGACCGGTCGTCCCAGGCTCGGCCGCCTACTTCGGCGACGCTCCGGCTGGCCGCTGCCGAGCTCCTCCGCCTGTTCGTGCGAGGCGTCGCTAGGCTGCCTGGTCCTAACATGTTTATAGGTCCCCTAAAAAATTACTCGAAACCTCCAAATATGATGTATGTATGGGATAATATACAGGGACTTGTAATTTTTTTATGGGATCCGCTATTTTATGGGATCTATTCGGTGCGTTATTTTCAACTTGTATTGCAATTTTAAAGGTTTGTCCACTTTTACATGATCTGCTAGAGTTGCTCTCGGTCCTCCCACGCCGTTAGTTAGTCTGGTTGTTTTTCGAACTGGGCTTTCCCCTTTTCCATTACTTTCATAATGGAAATACATTGTCTCAAAGTGACCAAAACCAGAAAGCTAGGGAAAGAGAAGAAGATAGCTCAGAGCAACACCAGGAAACCCACCGTCCGCGCCTATCATCAGGACAAGTCCATGGGGCGGAAAGCTGTTGTCACCCAAACCGCACTACGAGCAACTGTAGAGTACTGCACTATTACAAAAGGAAACATAGACCCAATAGACACCCAACATATGGTCCAAACAGTTCCAACAACAACATCATCTTTCCAGAAGCATCAGGGAACCAAAACGAAGACGACCACCCGTTTGACGTGAAGATGGTATACGTTCACTTGGGCCAATATCTTCACGATCAACCTTGTCTGGAACTGGCCGGTCACATAACAACATTTGGGATGCATTCTCCTTCAGCATCTCCGCCCCTTTCCTCACCACATCCATCATCTCTGGTTTCTGAAGCCCTATCCAATACATTAGAAAACTAGAAGACATAAAAACAATCTCAAAGGGAGTATTTATCCATTTGAGCTGAAATGTGGCATGATTCCGGGCAAGACAAATAGCCCAACAAATTGCTGCTAGCCCAATAGTGTAAAGATTATCAAAACCAGGCAACAAAGCATAAACCCAAGCATAGTATTGCCATATAGAGTTAGGGCAACAAGAGTCCCTAACACAGACCCAACATTCCTCCACACCACTCTAGCTATAGGAGATAGGAAGAATAAATGTTGGGCCGTTTCCAACTGATCACAAAATGAACAGCTTGGGTTCCCAGACCACCATCTTTCTTTCATGTTATCTCTGGTCAGAATAGCATTCTGAAAAACCTACAACATAAAAATCTAAATTTTAAGAGGGATGTTGGCAGCCCAAATCCATTTAAAGCTAGACCCAACAAGATCCTTTTCCACCCACCTATACATAGACTTAGTAGTATACACCTTAGAGTTTTCTAACTTCGAGTACACCTCATCAGGGAGCTCACTTTTCTTTAAGCTCAAAACACCCTTCTTCACCTCTTCCCATTGGTTCATCAGATCAAGGGACAACCTTCTCCTAAAAGAAGATATATGATTCAATGTTCCCATTTTGTCTATAGTACAGTCTTGCTCAACACAAATATCAAACAATATAGGGAATTTGTCTTTAAGAGGCATCCTACCATCCAAAGTGTAGCAATATCCCCTCTATTTATTTTAATCCCCCTACCAGCCATATAGTAATCTTTGACTTCCAACAAAGGGAATCACTAACTCTTTGTTTCACCAGAGCCACAGTGGACCTTTTCAAGTATTTTGCTTTAACAATATCCTGCCAAAGCCCTTCTTTTTTGTCAAGTTTGCACCACCACTTCACCAACAACCTTATGTTTTGTTTTCTCAAGTCTTCCACCCCAGCCTTCTTTTCTTCTTAGACCTGCAAATTCCGCTCCACTTCACCATATGTTAACCCCTCCTTTTACCTTTACTATGCCAAAATAATTTTCTTTTGGGTTTGTCTCCAGGGTGGTTTTGTTTAACAGAAACATAGACATGTAGAAGGATGGGATATGAGATAAGACAAAGTTTAATTTGATAAGTATTCCACGCATAGAAAGAACCTCCCCTATCCAAGCCTCACATTGGTTCACAAATTTATTGTCAAAAACAAAAGCCAATAATTGCACACTAATACAGCGACGTGCTATACAAACGATTTTTAACCCCTTTCCACGACGGCGTTTGGAACCATTGCCAAGTGAGTGTGGGCGATAGGGGGGTCCTTCCCACACGACCCATAAACCGTCGGGGATAGGCCCTCCTGGCACACAAGCTGGCTCATGTTCGATCGGGCGAGGCATCGAAACCCAATTGTTTCCGTCCGTATGTACACCCCACATGGTGAATCCCAGAAAAACACATCCGATTGTATGTATATCACACACAATTTTGTGTGTGGAAACGTTTGTGCAAGGTGGCCTAACGCAAACAGTTCTCTGCCGGAAGCCGTGTGTGATTGTTAGTTGATCGAACACGCCTACTTTCTAGAAACCATGCGTGTTGTTTGAGTTCATCGCCCGCGGTGCTATCTGAGTAACCGTCTGCAATAGAAAACCCCAAGAAGCAGGGTAATTAGCCTATTATTGATAATCCATGTACTAATCAAATTGATATTTCTCATAAAAACACACCAGATATTTCATATCCATATAACAGCAACCAGGATTTCATAATCGAATTACATCAGATAGCTTCGGCACTCAGTTCCGCCATTACACAACAGCATCAAGTTTCACATGCAACATCAAAAACCTATGGAAAGTAGCATCATACATGGTAAATAGACAGATGAATCTCATCTTGGAAACTGCAGAAGCGGAAGGCAAATGTTGAGCCTTCAGTGATGTTGAATGTCCTTGCAACTTTAGGCCAGTGGCTATGGATAATTGCCCGCCCAACCTTCGTCCTCTTCAGCAAGACTTCAATATTGTACCATGGGTGTTGAATGAATACCTTCCTCGCCTCTTGACCATGCAGGTGGTTTGAGAGGTAATCATCGGTGAACTGCTTTGAAAAGTACTGGAAACAAAGATATGCAAACAAGGTAAAAGAGTTAGTACCATCCTATAGTTGACTGATGGCGCAAGCGGTAAAAACAAGGTAAAAGAGTTAGTACCATCCTATAGTTGACTGATGTCTTCTTCATTGTGCAAACAAAGATCTTGCTGTTATTCTTCACAAGTTTCTTCATCCTAACAATCTTTCTGAGTTTCTTAACTTGACTGATATTCATGGACATCTCATTTCCCCATATGCAAAATGGGTCGAACAGTGGGTCTAAAACTTTGATAGCAGGACCTACATGTGCAAGACCAAATTGTAAGAAACCTAAATATTAGAATGATTCCTGCAACTGCACAATAATGTGCTATTAGCCAAAGGACCATGCTTGAACAAACCTCAATGGTAAACCGCATTGTCTCCCATTGTTTCCCTGCAACACACATAACAAAGATCTTGATCAGGTTAACTGAGGGTTGTCATACTATCAATAGAATATGTATTGAGTACATCCAAATTTGATTTATTTCACATGCATAACAATGCAAAATTGTACCCACAACAAATGAAAATCAAATTGCAGAACTGAACCAAATAGTTAAATGGACAACAGACCAAATGAGCCAAAATAGTTAACTAAGCACGACATTGCAGAATAGAAACATGTACTAGAAGATAAGATAGTTAACAAAACAAAGAATGCTTGAGAACACTACTACGAAATGTAGCAATTGT
The DNA here is from genome assembly GCF_002162155.2 of Triticum dicoccoides. Taxonomy (NCBI): domain Eukaryota; kingdom Viridiplantae; phylum Streptophyta; class Magnoliopsida; order Poales; family Poaceae; genus Triticum; species Triticum dicoccoides. The sequence goes on along the minus strand of NC_041391.1, from coordinate 433,292,264 downwards.
TGGACCAAACTGTTAACTGAACATTACATTGCAGAGGACCAGTGTTATCTGAACATTACATTTCAGATCACCAAATTGTAACTGAACATCAGATTGCATATTAACATTACAGAGGACAAATCACTAGAAGGCATTGGCGGTGGCCTCAAGAAAATAGAACAAACTGTATTTTAAAGTAGACAACCGCGTTGCGGTGTTGACGGTGGCCTCAAAGACGAGGTGCTCCTCCAAGATCTGGCGGTCGGCACGCATGGCAGCCATAGCGACCTCGTGTGCGCGTGCGGCTGCAATTTGCTTCTCCGCTGCCAGATGCTACTGAGCTCCACGTTATACTGCGTGCAAAATGGCTATGGGCAACACTTAATTGGAGGAGGGGGACAGTGATTTCGGCGGAAGGTGTCGCGCCGTCGGTCGGGGCATGTGGGACGGGAAAGGAGGAGGATGGTGTGGGTGGGGTGTGGATTACCTGACCATATCGATGAGGCCGTGCAACAAGAAGAAGGGTCAGCGGCGAGGAGGCCGCGCAGCAAGAAGAAGGGTAGACAGCGAGGAGGCGGCACTGCAAGAAGAAGGGTCGCCAACAAGGAGGCGGCGGTGCAAGAAGAAGGGTAACCGGCGAGGAGGCGGCACTGCAAGAAGAAGGGTCGCCGGCGAGGAGGCCGAGCTACCAGTAAGCAGCAGTGAAGGTTTGAACTTGGAAAGCAAGGAGGAACAGTGGAAATGTGGCTTTTGGTGGGAGGGAGGGGGCGGGGAGATAGATATTTCCGCGGTGGCAAAAATTTTTCGCTCGGTGCCGCGAGAAACTGGCGCGCAAGTGTGGTTCAAGCGGGGGCGATGGACTGTAGACGACGAAGCTTCCTGCGCAAGCTAGACAAGACGGTGCACCAAGATATTTTATATCGCATCCCACATGATTCTTTCTAGTAAACTGTTTGTGGTATACCTGATTTTTTCATTATGTTTTGAAAGACAAAATGGTGTTACGGAGGGAAAGGATGGTGTTTGAATTGCTAGAACATTTATGTACAGTGAACATGCAACTACATGAGTGTCGTGTTTAAATTTGGAATTATTCCGGGTTTGTTTGGCATTTTTATGGATTAATTGAGTTTCTCGGCATTTAATGTGCATAATTCAAATTTGAACTACAAGCACATGCTCCAGTGCCCCAAAGTTTGTTGAAAAATCACATGTGTGTCTTTGGGTGAATTTATAGGTCCCATGCAAGAAATGGGAATGAAATTCAAAAAAATCTGGGCATCATGGTTCGGTCGGGAACATTGAGAAACCTGGTTTTTAAATTCCTGGAAATTCAAAACTCGCCTGAAAATCATGAAACTTGGCATGGTGTCATGTCATGGCACCAACATGTTGTGGTAAAAAAGTTGGCCGCATTTGGACAAGTTTTTGGTATAAGCTTCTTGCAAGCCGGAGCTTCTCTCAAGAAGACTCGTGGTTCCCAAGGGGACATGTATCACCTTTGTGTTCGAAACAATATACGCTGCCCCCCCTTATTTTTTTACAGAGGCAACATAGAACTACATGAGTGCCGTGTTAAAATTTGGAATTATTCTGGGTTCGTTTGGACTTTCTTATACATTAATTGAATTTCTGGTCATTTAATATGCATAATTCAAATTTGAACTACAAGCACATGCTCCAATGCACCAAAGTTGGTTGAAAAATCACACGTGTGTTCTTGGGTGAATTTCTAGGTCCCATGCAAGAAATGGGAATGAAATTCAAACATCTGGGCGTCGTGGCTCGGCCGGAAAGATTGAGAAACTTACTTTTTTAATTGATGTAAATCCAAAACACGCTTGAAAATCATGAAACTGGGCATGGCGTCATGACATGGCACCAACATGTTGTGGTAATTTTTTTGGCCGAATTGGGACAAGCTAGGGTATAAGCTTCTTGCAAACCGGAGCTTCTCTCAAGAAGGCTCATGGTTCCGAGAGGAACGTGTCACCTCCGTGTGCAAAACGACATACGTACACTACCTTCTCCCGCCTTAATTGTTTTACACAGGAAGATTGGACCAAATAGAAGTATCATGCTAATTTTTTATAATTATTCCAGGTTCGTTTGGCCTTTTTATACATTAATTGAATTTCTGGTCATTTAATGTGCATGATTCAAAATTGAACTACAAGCACATGCTCTAGTGCACCAAAGTTGGTTGAAAAATCACATGTGTGTCCTTGGCTTAATTTCTAGGTCCCATGCAAGAAATGAGAATGAAATTCAAACATCTGGGCGCCGTGGCTCGGCCGGAAAGATTGTGAAACTTGGTTTTTTAATTCATGTAAATCCAAAACACACGTGAAATCAGGAAACTTGGCATGGTGTCATAACATGGCACCAACATGTTGCGGTAATTTTTTTGGCTGAATTGGGACAAGCTTTGGTATAAACCTCTTGCAAACCGGAGCTTCTCTCAAGAAGGCTCATGGCCGCGAGGGAACATGTCACCTCCGTGTGCGAAACGACATACGTACACAACTTTCTCCCGCCTTAATTTGTTCACACAGGCAGATTAGACCAACTAGAAGTATCGTGCTAAATTTTGGAACTATTCTGGGTTCATTTGGCCTTTTTTATACATTAGTTGAATTTCTGGGTATTTAATGCACATAATTCAAATTTGAACTACAAGCACATGCTCCAATGCACCAAAGTTGGTTGAAAAATCACATGCGTGTCCTTGGGTGAATTTTTAGGTCCCATGCAAGAAATGGGAATGAAATTCAAACATCTGGGCGTCGTGGCTCGACCGGAAAGATTGAGAAACTTGGTTTTTTTAATTCATGTAAATCCAAAACACGCCTGAAAATCATGAAACTTGGCATGGTGTCATGATATGGCACCAACATGCTGCGGTAATGTTTTTGGCCGAATTGGGACAAGCTTTGGTATAAGCTTCTTGCAAACTGTAGCTTCTCTCAAGAAGGCTCGTGGTTTCGAGAGGGAACGTGTCACCCCCGTGTGCAAAACGACATACGTACACTGCCTTCTCCCGCCTTAATTTGTTTACACATGCAGATTAGACCAAATAGAAGTATCGTGCTAAATTTTGGAATTATTCCGGGTTCGTTTGGCCTTTTTATACATTAATTTAATTTCTGGGCATTTAATGTGCATAATTCAAATTTGAACTACAAGCACATGCTCCAGTGCACCAAAGTTGGTTGAAAAATCACATGTGTGTCCTGGGGTGAATTTCTAGGTCTCATGCAAGAAATGAGAATGAAATTCAAACATCTGGGCATCGTGGTTCGACCAGAAAGATTGATAAACTTGATTTTTTATTTCCTGTAAATCCGAAACACGCCTGAAAATCATGAAACTTGGCATGGTGTCATGATATGGCACCAACATGCTGTGGTAATTTTTCTGTCCGATTTGCGAAGGCGCACACATTAAAAATCAACAAAGTCATTTTGGAACAAGTGTTGTCACGTTACAAATCGGAAACACAACTATTATTGAAACCGTGGGCGTTCTACTTACCAATTACGTGCCGCCACGCATCCCTTTTTTTATTGGCTAGGAGGTGTCGTGCGGGGTAGCTATTTGAGTACGGGAGGCGTGCGATCAGACCCCTGCGTGTGTTCATCGGGAGGAGAGCCCTTTGATCTCTATCCGCCACGCACCTCCCTCCCAACGTCTCCATTAATGGTGCCCCAGCCCCTGTTTCACGGCATGGCTATCTCTCACTAGGCTGAGATTTAAGAGAGAAAAGTGAAAATCTGAAAAGAAAGTTTTGCACGGATCTTGATGTAAGATTCGACGGACCTATATAGCATCGACTACGACTTATAGCAAGCATGATGAATATAAGGACGACAACAGTGGATAATAATTGTCTTACATATCTAGGAAGATAACTAAAAAAGCCACATACGGCTACGCCCGAAATACACAATGGCAAAAGAAGAAGGAAGACACATACAACGATCTGGCTCGCTGGTCTCTACTTTCTTGATGCGCTGCAGGTCACGGAGACTAGTTCTCATGGAGAGCGGCAAGGATCTCTTTCATCAGTTTCATGTCCTTAATACGCTGCTCGGAAGCAACCATGGATTCCTCCACCAGCCTTTCGCGCTCGATGCAGAGCATGGCATTCTCGTCCATAAGTTTCTTGACAATGACACCCGTCCTCTTCAACAAGGCAACGGTCTCCTCCACCTGCTTCACCCTTCCGGCGATTTTTGCCCTCAGCAGGTTGCGCTCTGCCCGGAGTTGTTCAAATGAGGCATTCAACTCGTCCTGCAGCTTCATCCAACCGGAGATCTGATCCATCTGGCTATAGACGATCGCATGCATGCGCCTGTAAGAGTCCTCACCTGCCCGCGAGAGATTTTCCTAGGCCGCCGCGATGCGGGAGGACATCTCTGCTGCTTCCGCGGCGCGACCGGACCAGTCTGCTGCATCGACAGCGCGACGGGACCTCTGTGCTGCTTCGGCAGTGCGGCGAGACCTTCGTGCTGCTTCGGCGACGCGGCGGGACATGTCGGCTGATTTTACGGCTAAGCGGGACATCTCTTGTGCTTCTGCTTCCATGCTCGCCTCTCCGTGGTGGTAATCTCTCGACCGAGAACTCAATCTGTCCATGGCAGACACCAGAGAACGATGCTGAATGACTTGTTTGCTTTTGTGGATGAGGAGTTGCGGAAGGAATGTGCAGTCATCTTGGCATAGTACTGTATTTATAACCGAGTACTAATATGCTTCTAAGTGGGAACCCATTTAGGTTTTGATTGGTATGAACAGATTTGCAATTCGGAAGGTGACGGGACACATGCTCAAAATTTATTGACGGTTCTATAATTTCTAAGTGCGGTACTATTCCCGGACTGCGTAACATGTGCACGCTTTCTCGGCCGTGTACGCGGTGTTTGGTGCACCGCAATAGTCAATGTCAGCACACGTCTTGTTCCAAGAACCATGCGCGCTCGTTATTACCGTCGCGCACGCTTCTTTTAATTAGAATGTGTGCCCGTCTAGCGCACACACGTTGATCTATCTAACTGTTTCTGTTTGTTATGGCTAATCGCAAACAGTTCATCCGCGTGAAGTGTATGCCATCAATCGCACACACCTTTGATCTGGCTGACCGTCTCTGTTCTGTTGCCTAATCGCAAACAGTTAATCCTTCTGAAGCGTATGCCCTCAATCACACACACCTTTATCTAGCTGTCCGTTTATGTTGTTCCGCCTCATCACAAACAGTTAATTCGATTGAACTTTATGCCGTATATCGCACACGCCTTCATATGGCTGCCCGTTTCCGTTCTTCTTCCTCATCACAAATAGTTCATTGAACTGAACCGTATGCCGTGCATCGCACACGCAACTAAAATCTGAACCGTGTTTGATGCACCCGTCATCGCAAATGTTTTGCACATTTTTGACGGTTTTCTTACATCATCGTTTGCGATTATTGCATCGCACACAGTTTCTCGAAGGGTCTCTGATTGCAGTGTCGCGTTAGCAACATCCTGCAGTAGTGGCATTGGATCCCATCATAGCTAACAGACATTCCCAAGTATTTAATAGGGAAAGAGCCTATTTGACAATTAAACATCTCAGCATACAGCTATGTGGTTTCATCATCAACACAAACTGAGAAAATTTCACTTTTAAGAAAGTTAATCTTGAGCCAAACATGATTTTAGAAAGATATAATAGCAATTTGATGTTGAGGGCATTCTTAGGTTTATCTTCAAAACACAATATCGTATCGTCCGCATATTGCAAAATGGCTACCCCATTAGGAATCAAGTTAACCGCCAAACCTTTAAACAACCTATTTTGTTGGGCTTTAAGGACCAACTTCATTAAGTAATCTGTAGTAAGGTTAAATAGGAAAGGGGAGAGTGGGCCCCCCTGGCGCATACCTTTCAAACTTTGAAAGTAAGGTCCAATCTCATCATTCAGCTTCACACGAACCGTGCCCACTACTAAGATTTTTCTAATCCACTCAATCCATTGAGGATTAAAACCTCTCATTTTATGACAATCCAACAAGAATTCCCAATTTACTTTGTCATATGCTTTCTCGAAGTCTAGTTTAAGCACAATTCCAGTTCTTTTCCTAGCATAAGAGTGATGAAGGATGTCGTGTAAACACAAAATCCCATCCATGATATCTCGTTTCTTGACCAAAGCATTTTGATGTCTACTAAAAAGGATATCAACAAAAGGTTCCAGCCTAATAGTAAGAACCTTAGTAATCAGTTTATAAATGCAACGAAGCAAGCATATAGGGTGAAACTCTTGAATTTTGTTAGCACCAACAATTTTAGAGAGGAGGGTAATAATCCCATAGTTCAACCATTGAACATCAAGTTTGTTATCATGGAACTACTCAAACAACAACATCACATCATTCTTAACTATTGCCCAATGGCATTGAAGAAAATTCAATAGGGATGTTGTCCAAGCCGGGGCTTTATTTGGTTTCATGGAAAGCAGATCATTCTTAATCTTAGTTTCAGAGAAAGGTCTAGTAAGGATAAAATTATTGATTTCAAAAAGTTTCATTTGGTTCCCACATATTTTCACCCAATTTGCACAGGTTCCCATCAGCAGGCCCAAAAAGGTCCTTATAAAAGTCCGTAGCATGTGCAAGTAGGTTCTTGGCCCCTTCGACCACCGTTTCGCCACAACTAAGAGAGAAAATAGTGTTTTTCCTCCTCCCCCATTCACAATCCTATGAAAATACTTTGTATTTTGACCCCCTTTCAAGAACCAATTTTCAAGAGATTTTTGCAACCAAGCAACTTCTTCCTCTATCAGGAGATGTGCAACTCAACCGAAATCTCAACTTTCCCGCAATACAACTCAGGGGAAAACACATCAGTTTCTTCGAGTCTTTCTAGGTGCTCCAGTTTCTCTCTCAACAATATTCTTTTTTTATAGAATTCCAAAATATATTAGAGCCCCATCCCTTGAAGAATTTCTTAAATCTCTTCAACTTGATATTTAAAATATCAATTGGATTATCGGAATTCATAGGTTTCACCCAAACCTTAGCAACTAAGGGAACGAAATCAGGATTTTTCAGCTAACTCAAATCAAATCTAAATTCCCTCCTCTGCACATGAACAAGAATAAGATCCTCAGTATTTAAGAGTAGGGGACAATGATCTGATACCTCTTTTACAAACTTCCTAACAAAGGTAAAAGAGAATTGGCTCTCCCAATAATTGTACATAAGAATCCTGTACAATTTCTCAAGGGTAGGATTGTGTTGTTTATTAGACTAGGTGTATAGGCCACCATTCATGTGCACCTCTCTTAGACAAAAAGAATTGATAATGGAATTAAAAACCTCAGAAGAATGGCTCAGTCTAGTTTTTTTATTCTTCTCACCAGCATGTCTAAGAATATTAAAATCCCCTCCCACAATATAAGGACATGAAATACTATTGCACATGTTAGACAACTCAGTTAGAATTTCCACTTTAAATTCCTCATGTGCAGATCCATACACTACTAGGATACATTGTTTTGTTTTTCTACATTTGTCCCACATGTCAAACTTCATGATATACTTGCCTGCAACACAAGAACTAATATCTAATGTATTATTTTTAACACCACATAGGATACTCGAGCCTTACCAATAGAAAGAATCCACTTCCAACAGAAATGTTCCCCATGATCAAATTTCCTCAAGAACTTGGAGGAAAAATATTTTTACATTTTTTCTTGAATGCCAATAAAATCCAGACTATACTCTCTAATAAAATCACCCGATTTATCAGGAAGCATGGTAGCACCTGCATTACAACTCACCTGATTTTTCTGACTTCTAGTAAGAGGTTTAGATATCACAACATTCACTTTCTTTCTTTCTTTTTTCCTGGATCTCACAGTAGTAAAGTTATAATCATCTACTTCACCATCATTCATCCAGCAAAAAATCTGGTCATTCCTGGCTGTTGGATTTCACCTCCTGGACATTCCTGGTCATTGGATGACTATCGAGTCCTATGCTTAACTCCTGTATTGGTCAGGTCTTAAGGCAGAGGTAAAAAAATAGTGCTTTTGGCCATATGGTGCGCAACGGATTAGTGCGAGCGAAGTGAGACTATGCGGGGGCGGGGCGACAACACTGCCATCGGCCTCCTTTTTCTCCAACGTACTTGCATCAACTAAGAGGTGCTTCCTCTGGCATCCCTTTCCATCGCTACGTACCGGCCCGACAACAACTGATAATGACAACAATCCCTCCCTTTGGCAGCCATGCTTCTCTCTGCTTCACGTATTGTGTTGCTCACTGGTGAATTTGCTCTTTTTGGACTGGACATCTAGGAGCGTGCCACCACGCCTGGTCTTTGTTTGTAAAAATGTCTTCTGTCCAGGTACATTATTTTTTTCCTTCCATCATTTCAAAGTTTTGCACTGTGTTCCTATTCATTCTGTGTTGCATATTCATTTTTCCATGCAATGTAGGGGATTGTTCTGGAGCTTCCATAGTTCATATATGCCACAGGGGGTAATTTCATAGGGTTATCCCTTTTCCTACTTGTATTATCTAGAGTAATGAAAGAGCTTTACCAGAGCATTGGATTTTGATCTGCACACATAGTTATTATGTTTTTCACGTCATCCATGAAACATAAAATATGATGATACTATGTTGCATGTACAATAGTACATAAAGCTGCTTGGATTTGCGTTGTTAAAACTTGTTCTGATTTCCTCATATTGTGCCACATAGATATATGTGGTTTCAAGCTTTGGGCTCGCTTCCTTCTACTCCCTCTGTCCCAAAATAAGTGACTCAACTTTGTACTAACTTTGGGACAAAGGGAGTTGATGGGAATGAAATATGAAAATCAAAATATTTCCTACGAACACCCAAGATCTATCTAGGGGAAGCATAGGAACGAGAGAGGAGAGTGTGTCTACGTACCCTCGTAGAACAAAAGCGAAAGCGTATATAACACGGTTGATGTAGTTGTTCTCTTCGCGACCCGATCACGATCCAACCAATCTAGTGCCTAACGGACGTCACCTCCGAGTTTAGCACACATGCGGATAGATGACATCTCCCCCTCCTTGATCCAGCAAGAGAAGGCAGAGAAGTAGATGGTATCACAACCAGCATGACGACGTGGTGGTGATGGTGGTGGTGGAGACAGAATAACGGCAGGGCTTCGCTAAGCGAAAACCCGTGGACGAGAACTATGTCGAGAGGGAGAGATGGGGCAGAAGTCAAGGACAATGTATTGCGCCCTCTCCCCTATATTTATATGTGTGGGAGGGCTGGAAGTCCAGCCCTACTCCTAAGACGAGTTGGCACCAAAGGGGGAGAGGACTTGGACTCCAAGTCCAATCCTATTCCTACTAGGACACCCCCTTTTCCCTTCCCTAGACACATGGGCTTTTGAGGATTTGGTGCACCTAGACCAATAAGGTTAGGCGCCTCCACTTAGCCCATGCCAGCCCTTGGGACATGGTGGACTCACTTGTGGACTTCCGTACCCCTCCAGAACCTTCTGGAAGCTTCTAGGTACAATACCGAAAAAACTGCACCTTTTTATGGAACCCAAAATATGACTTCCCATATATAAATCTTTACCTCTCGACCATTCCGAGACCCCCCGTGACATCTGGGACTCTGAAAAACATTCGGTTACCAATAATCAAATATCCCAATACTACTCTAGGGTCAAACAAACGTTAAGCGTGCGACCCTACGGGTTTGGGAGTCATATAGTCATGATTGAGACACCTCTCCGGTCAATAACCAATAGCGGGACCTGGATGCCCGTATTGGTTCCTACATATTCCATGAAGATCTTTTATCGCTTGAACCACGATGTCAAGGATTAGGTTAATCCCGTATGCAATTCCCTTTGTCCGACGATATGTTACTGTTGGAAATATGCCCTAGAGGCAATAATAAAGTGGTTATTATTATATTTCCTTAATCATGATAAAGCTTTATTATTCATGCTCTAATTGTATTGATCAGAAAGTTAAATACATGTGTGAATACATAAACAAATACCAAGTCCGCAGTAAGCCTTTACTAGACTAGCTCGTTGATCAAAAGATGGTTAAGGTTTCCTGACCATAGACATGAGTTATCGTTTGATAACAAGATCACATCATTAGGAGAATGATGTGATGGACAAGACCCATCCGTTTGTAGCAACCCGATCCCAATGGATCTAAGTCTCTGTGCTTAAGTGTCATCCTTGGATCGGTATGCTGCTACACACAGTACTCAAGGAATTATAACATAGTTCAGTCACACACTTATTACATCGAGGTCCTCATAAAGAGTATTTATTACACAAATAATATGGCTGAAGGCCATCTAACCAAAATAACTGTGGAAGCTTCGAAGATAAATGAGTCCATCAAACTCCAACGGCATAGCTGAGTGCATGACAACGACCTAGCACACCTTATTCTTCGTCGGTAAAGTCTGCAACATGAGATGTTGCAGCCGTGTAGGACAGCACATGGAATATGCTGGCAGAGTTTCACTGTAGATCAAATAAATGCAAGAAACTATATCTACATGCATATTTGGCTGGTGGAGGCTCTAAGTATTTTTTTTTGCATAAAGCTAATTTTTCCCTACAACAAAGGAATAAATTTTATTTACTACAAAGTTATACAAATATTGAGAAGGTTCCTCCAACTCAAATCCCAAAATTAACCAAGTATCATCATTAAACCCAACACATTAATTAAAGAGTGATGAGATCAACATAAATATCCACTTCTAGATACTTAAATTGTCCATAACTGGGGACATGGCTAATCATGATTAGTTTATACACTCTACAGAGGTTGCGCACTTTTCCCCACAAGACTCGACCACATCCATGATCGGAAGATCGAGACATGATCTTTCTGAAGCATTAACTCTCTACTCTGGGTAGACCGGTACACCTACTTTCCCCTACATCTGCTAGTCCACCTCTTCAAGAGCTCACACAACTTACTAAACTATGCTAGAGCCCATAATGGCTTGTGGCTGCACACAAAAGTTTCTAGGCATGAAATATCATATGATCCCTTTGAGCCAGGGTGGAGAATCGAGGGAAAATCACACGGGTACTCCGGGATTCCCATGGGCAAGCACTGGTTTCCCCAGGTGCCCCAACCAATCCACCCAGATGTGTATTAAAGTTGCCACCTTAATGTTGTCCAAAATTATTATCTCATGAATAACACGATCCAATCCCCGTCTACGAGCATGGATAAGCAATAAGAGCATAATGTGTATTCCCGGGGTGATCAAAGGTGATAGGTTCCTACATCATAAACTACAACCAAACCACATGTTCCCAATCCTACTCATGCAAATCTTTGAGGGGCATAGTAAAAACTGGGTATTGAAAAGTATGATCAAAGTGTAATTTGCCTTACTGACGATCGGAAAACTCTAGAGATTCATAGTAACAAGCCTTGCACTTCAGAAAATCTAGCGTAGACAAACAATAGCATACATAAGCACTCAGGCAAACGATGCAAAGAGAAAACGAAGAAAAAAAATCCAAAGAAAACTCAAAAACAAGCAAATAACTAATCTAAACAGAAAACAAATTTTAACAACATTATACTTGTGTGGATTAGATCTTAACAGTAGGTACATGTGATTAGCTACGATTTGCAAAAAGAATCAACTCAAACGGAGCTACGAAACTCAAAATACGAACAAAACAAGATCAAATTCAAATCTGAACTAAACTCGAATTTTAAATTGTCAAAAACATGTTCAAGTTGGTTTACTAGATAGATGAGATCACTCTGAAGATTTTGGCATTGGTTTCGTCGAATTTGGACAAACGAGTAAAAAGTTACGAGGGTTTAAAGATCAGGGGCTAAACTGCAAAGAAAATATTCACGGATAGGTCCCTGGCCGAAAACTAAAATAAAAAAAAACTAGCGAACGAACATTTGCTAAAGAATCTAACAAAATGAATACGTTCACTACAGAAACTTAAAACGACGAACGTTCGCTAAATAAGCGGAACCGGAAAAAAACATATATGTGATCCTAGCCGTCGGATTGAAATCCGACGGATGAGATTAGATCGG